>NW_022589706.1:71086476-71159310 GCF_004348235.1 Phoca vitulina
TTTCTTTCTTTCTTTCTTTCTTTCTTTCTTTCTTTCTTTCTTTCTTTTCCTTTTTGCCTTTAGCTTTGTATTACCAAAGAGTTTTTAAAATTCATTCTTCATGTGACTGATTTATAATCCTAATATGTCATTTATACTCTGCTTAACAATTTTTACTTTTGTTCTGCAGTTAAGTTCTTTTTTTGTGGGTGGGGGAGGTCCTTCTTTTTCTTTTTTTTTAATACCATCTCATCTTTTGTATCTTTTCCTTTCTTTTAGCCTGTCCTCTCTTTTTGTTCACTACTGATGTTTCACTAAGGCTTGCACTGTTTGGAAGACATTAATCAGATTATTATAATGTTCTTATCTAATGCAGTCAGAATATTTATGTGAGGTATGTGCTACCTCTGAGACTTCATGGTGCTATTCCCATCTCTATAGGGTGAAATGATTTGTTTGTTTGTTTGCATGCCCAATCTTTGTTTTTGTCAACAGATAAAAATGAAGCATACTTAACTTCCCCTATAGTCTATTTGGCCAACTTTTCTTTCTCAGATCTAGTTTAAGATCAAGTTAGTATGCTCAACATTTAATTAAGTCTACCATACTGAGTAGGCATTCCACTTGTCTGGGTTTTTTTGGACTGAGATTTACAAAACTTAGTTGGTCTACTTGTGACAGATCATTTATTCCAGACACCACCTCATTTACACCCCGTATCACTCAATAGCTGTCTTCCAGAGTGAAAACGCATTGTCATCTAACCTCTTCTACTTCCTTAACCTTGTCATGGCTTCTGATTTGAGTAGCAGTCGCTGTATATTTGCAGAAAAAGAGAAACTGAGAAGGTAGGGGCAGAACAAGGGCTATGTTATGAATGAAGATAGTTATATAGCTCAAGATAGAGGAGTGCTTTTCTGTTTCATATTGCTTTTGCAGCCTAAAATTAGTCATAAGCAAAGGGGATATATTTTGTAGGGAGAATAAAAGAATATTTCTGTTTTTCTTGTGCTAACTGAAAAAAAAATATGTATGACTGATAAAGACATATATATTTAGAATAATTTTTATGTCCTAATGCTAGGCATAATCAAGGGGATTATATAATATAAAGATAATCAAAGTATATTTATGGTTTCCTTGGACTAACCTGCCCTGCCCTATTTCATATGGAAAATATATTGATAAAATATATGCTTTTAAATCCATTGCCAATATCAGTTTAGTAAACAGAAATTCTATAAGAATTTAGTATATATCCTTTTTCTAACTCAAGTTATGGGAACTGTAGCATTTTTTTTTTTCCGTTAAAACTTCCATGAGAATTTCTAAAACAAATACTTGGGTGTTGTATCAGAGGCAGCTAGTGCTAAATGAAGTCTCAGACCCAGTCACCATAAATTAAGTCCACCAATTGATGCCATCTTAAAAGTTAAGTGATCCCTCTCTTTACATTAAGTTGAATACTTTTTTCAATCTATAAAATTCTTTATGTTTTGAACAAAAATGACTGATTGATTTCTTAAATGTAATTAATCTTATTGATTGAAATAAGAAAGTACAAAAATAGAAAATTGTTCTGAAAATGCTGCCACATGCTTGGTTTAAAATAACCTGAGAAAGAAAAGCACGGCCATGAGAAAAAAATAGAATAAATAGGTTAATACAGAACAAATTGTGCCAGACAAAGCTGGTTGCTTTTTTGATAGCTTTACAGCCTTAGTAAATAAACAGAGTGGAGTAGATGTAATGCATCTTGACTTCTAGTAAAGTACTGGATTCAATGCCATGTGAAATTTTGATTGCAAAATTAATTTGAGTTGGCTTGAAAAACACTGTTAAATGAAATGTAACCTTGTTGAAAGGACATACAAAGAAGAGTGTTGATTAATGTCAGTGAACTAATGAATTGAGTAAGATCTTCGGTTAAATGTCGTAGGTGTGGATTTTAGGTTGAGTTACCACTAAATGTTTCATCATCTTTTGGAAAAAGAATAACATGAAGTTGAGTGAATTAGAACAGATAATTTATCAGGAGACACCAGTGATTACAGAAAAACTGTACACATGTGTGAATTTATTTTTAAAGAAAAACCACAAAAACAATATAATTTTACTTAAAGATTCCATCCTTTCATCACAAAAGGGAATTCTAAAAAATGTTAATGCTTAAAGATCTTCCAACTACAGAATTTCTCAAAACCAGTTAGAACACAAGGTTAACTAAATAATGTCTCAGTAAGGCAAGAACATCATTTCAGTCCAGTTAATAGATATAATTAACCCCAAATGAGAAAGCAATGGTGAATTCCTAGCAAAAAATGTGATTAAAGCTATAATTATTGCTTACCAGTTATGTGAAACGTAACTAGGAAACTGGCAATCTCTGGAAGATATTGGGCAGAACAGGAAAGGGAGAATTTTTAGGAAGGGGAGATAATTATGTTCTTAACTATGGGAACAATTTGATAAGACTATAGATACTGGAAAATTATTTTTAGAGATAAAAACATTTTACTACATCCAGATGAAGTATAGTTAAGTATAAAAATAAACTTTCAAAGTAGGTGGGTTTTTTTTTTTTTTATCAAAGTAGGTGTTTTAAAGCTAAAGAAAAGCTAGCCAGCTATTAAGTAAATGAAATATTCAGTTAGAATAAGAATAAAATTATCACAATCATTAAACTGGATTTTTCTTACTATATATAAATTCAGCCTGCAAAAGTATTAAGTTGGAAAAATCTGACATTTCCTGCTCTTTCCCAGTGTCAGTGAGTTAGCATAGTTTTAATAACTTAGAAGATAAGTTTGATTCCATCTGAAAGAGTGAGAGGGAGAGAGAGAGAGAGGTTTGGGTTACATTAATTCAACACATTTACTGAATACCATACATGTGTGCCATTTCTGATTTTGTGGCAGGTCCTAAACATGACTTAAACAGAGTATATTAGTTTCCTGTGGTTGCCTTAACAAATTATCACAAATTGATTGATTTAAAACAGAATTTTCAAATCAAGGTGTCAGCAGGGCTGCATTCTGTCTAGAAGCCCGAGACGTGAATCCACTTTTTTTTTTTTGTCTCACCCATTGGTGACTGCCTCCATTCTTCGATTTATGGCAGCATCACTCCAGTCTCTGCCTCATGGCCTCATTGCCTCCTCCTTTTCTTCTGTCTGTCAGATCTCCTTTTGCCTCACCCTTATAAGGATAGTTGTCATTGGATTTGGGGTCCACTCATGTAATCCAGGATAATGCCCTCATCTAAAGATCTTTAATTATATCTACAAAGACTCTTTTTCCATTCACAAATTCCAGGGATTAGAATTTGATATCTTTGGGTAGCTGCAATTCTACCTACTATAAGAGCACTTTCTATTAAGCATTTAAAAATTAGTTTTATGTCCCTGCATTAATATATGCACAAGGACATTTCTTTCCCTTGTAATAAATATTTTATAAACACAAAGAGCATTGATAGCAGAATCAAGGTGTTTTCCTCTTTAGGAAAATAGGGTTATGAAAATGTAATCCATCTGTTTGTTCTATATTAGGAACCAGATAGCCATCTCAGCGCACATTCTCTTCATGCTGCTCTGCAATCTGGCACGGAAGCCTATTGATTCTGTTTCTGAAATGGATCTTAAATGCTTCCCCTTTCTGCTAATCCTTACTGAAATTCCTTTAGGTTAAGCCCAAATAATTTATAATAGGGCTGTTGCTTTCTAATAGATGTTGTCTTCTTAATCCTTGACCCTACGACTCACCTTCTGCAGAAACAGCAGATACATGTATTTGTCAAACACAGATGGTGTTCTCTACTTACCAATCTCTCTGGCTTTCAGGTACATAAATGTAGACCAGTCTTCTTTTAAATAACATGCAAGGCTTCTTATAAATTGCTAATCTCTATCCTCATCTGTAGCTTTTTCACTTAACATTCTTCTTACTCCTTAATGCTACACACACATACACACACACGCACACACACACACACACACACACACACTTCCTTGATATTCTAGTCACATGGAATTGTTACTGTTTTTTGAACACTTCATATACTGCATTTTCACATGTCATTCTCTGAAACCAGAGTGCTCTTCCCTCTATTTTCTACTTTAAAATTTTCTGCATAACTATTAAGGCTCAAGTCAAATATTACATTTTCTTTGTAGTTTTCCCTGATCCTTACTCTTTATCCTTGTATTTCTTTATATGTAACTCTATTACTGCGTTTGTCATATGTAATATTTATTATGTTTAATTATTTGTTCTATGTGATTTATCTTTTAGGCTATGTATGACTATCTTGAAGGCAGGACAGGGACTTAATCTATCTTTATAATCCCCAGTTACTTGCAGGGTTCCTGGTACACAGTAGATGCTCATAAACCTTTGATGAACTAAATTAATTTAAACTGAAGACTTTGATTCCTTTAAATGACACAATTTACTTGTATTTGTTTTATAATCATATATAGTTAAAGAATTGAGCCAAATGCCTCTGGAACTAGGAAACCAATGTGCAATATCTCCTATGATAATATAGGAGGATGCGCTGAATTGTTGATTCATAAAGTATTTATTGAGCCATTATGAGTACGACATAACAGCGGATAATTCCAAAATTAAAATTCAAAAAATATCTATCTTTTAATATTAAAAGCAAAAAGCATCATATTTGTCAAGACTATTAGAGTTGTTTGACGTAAACCTAATTCAGAGTTTAAGCAAAAAAAGAGCCTTACTAGATTATGTAGTTGGGAAGCCCAGGAGAACAGCAGGCACCAGGTTCAGTTGAATTTGGGGTCTCAAGTATTGTCATTAAGGAACTGTCTACCTTTCTCCATTACTCAGCTCTGTTTTTCCTCTTTTTGGCTTCCTTCTCAGGCAGATTCTCCTCATGTGGTGACAAAACGACAACTCTAGACACTGCCTTCATATTTAATAATCCCTGAAAAGAGAGAATGCCTCTTACCCAGTTTTTCCAGAAAATATCTAATGGGTGAATGGAAGGCTCTGATTGGCTTTGTTTGTATCGCTCCCCCATCTTTGAACCAATCACTCTGGTCAGAGGTGTCTGATCTATACCAAGACTTTCACAAGCCAAATACCAAGGCTTAGATTCAATACCACAACAAATAAAAATGGAAGTGGGTTTGTTTGTACCCCCAAAGAGATGGTATAAGAACAAAAACAACAGCTAATTTACATTAATTCATTTAATCTTCATAATAATACTTTGAAGTAGGTGGCATTACAGTTCCCATTTCATGGTTACAAAGGCTGAGACACGGAGAGGACAAGAGAGTACTCAGAATCTTACTCGGGTATAAGTGACCAAGCTAGGATTTGAACTATACTTAGTCTGGTTCCAGAGTTTGGACCCATAACAACCAGGCTATATATTAATATTAATATCATATATATGATATATATTTAAATTATAAATGTTGTAATTCCAACTAAGTTAAGAAAAAATAAATTCTACATTAAAAAAGCATGGAAGAGGGTACCTGGGTGGCTCAATCGGGTAAGCGTCTGCCTTTGGCTCAAGTCATGATGTCAGGGTCCTGGGATTGAACCCCGGGTTAGACTCCCTACTCAGCAGGGAGCCTGCTTCTCCCTCTGCCTCTCCTCCTCTCCCTGCTCCTCCTCCTCTCTCTCTCTCAAATAAATAAATAAAATCTTAAAAAAAAAAGGCTGGAAGTAAAAACACATCACATGTGCTTTCCTTTCTATTTTTCTGTGTATTGATATTTACATAATTATTATGTATTTCTTTTATAATTAAAAAGTAAATATACACTTTATATTTTAATATAAATATAAGAGATGGCCCCAGTCTTGAAAGTTCTCCTTGTATAGCATTAAAGAAAACACAAGTAAACCAAGGTAACAGTACAAGGTAACATGGAAAAAGAGTAACATATAAATGCTAAGGATCTCAGAAGTGATTTGTCCTTCCAAGGAATGGCAAAGAAATTTTTTCACCAGGAAGTTAATTTTGAAATGGATCTTCAAGGAATTTGACAACTAGAAAAGACAGAGGAGGACTTTTCAGGAAAATGGAACTGTATATGCACACTTGATAGTGGGAATTATTATAATAATTATTTTATTATTATTCTGACCTCTTTACTGTATTCCACTGCCCTGACTACAGATTCTTCCATGTTGGTATATCCTCTCTTGGATTCCATGACATTGTATCCTACTTCTCATTATTCTATAAATCTTAATTCTTTCATTAATCGCTTCCTCTTTCTTTTTCTCTTCCCTTTAGGCCTTCATCATTCATGGAAAGACTTGTTTAATTGCCTCCTAAATGGTTTCTGTGCCTCTAGTGTCTTCTCCCTTCATTGCATTTTCCACTCTGCTTCCAAACTAATCTTGAATAAATATTGCTTTCATCACAGATGCCATGTGCTTTAAGAGCACTGGAAATGGACAGACCTTTTTGCAATACAATTGTAGGTATATCACATACCAATTTATGACCAGAGGATGGTAGTAATTACTAAGAGCCTCAATGGTAATGCCCAGTGTTTAAGATCATTATGAAAATATGTATAGAATATGTATAACCTTCAGCCAGTGTTTATCATTAGATAGAAGTATAATATATAAGTAGATAGCATTCTTTGTAGATAGTCATGTTACTCTACTGCCCAAGGTCCTACAGCAAGCCATCATATTCCTTATCAGGATTGGTGGTGGACACATGAGTGTTCACTTTAAAAGATTTACTTTTTCTAATCTCAAGTCTTAAATCCATTTCCTAAACTCTCAGAGTCCTTTATAATCTTTTCCCACTTTCTGTATACACCCCTATTTTCATCATTTCCCCACAGGAATCATTTGCCATCCCTTTAATTCCTTTCCCACCTCAGAACTTGCTATATTTATCATACTTAAACCTGGGTTTTTACTTCTGCTATTCCTCAAGCTATATATTTTTCTGCCATCTTTTGTTCTTATTCACTCCCTACTCAGAGTTCAAATGCCACCACTTTCCTAATTATGTTTTTTCCAAAACAACCTAAAAAACCTCTTTTTTTTCTTTAATTTCATTTCTGCATTAGCAAATGTTAACATGATTTATCAATTTAATCACTTCATATTATAATGTAGTAATCATTCATATCAGTATATAGTGTAGTTTTGTAGGATGTTGTTTTCTTGACTGATTAGCTTATGCTCATTTATTATCTCTCCAACAAGATGTATCAATTATGGACAGGAACTATGTCTTACACATCTTTGTACTCCAAAGTCCCTTTGTCTTGATTAATGGATCTTGTTTATTTCACAGGATCCAAATTGACCTGGAGAGTATGAATTCTTCTGTAACTGAAATCTTTGTTGTGGTAGTTAGCCCAGAATCATTGCTCACAAAGAGAATTAAGTCTTGATTTCTAAATAATCCATTGTGTATAATTAATTAACTTATTTTATATGCATCTTGACTGGTACTAGGTATGAACCAGCCTCGGGAAAATTGAGAAAATGGTCACTAAAGTCATTTAGTTGTTCTGTAGTTCAAATGAAGTATGCCAGCTGAGAAAGGCTGCTAGAGTACATAGCAAATTGCTTTTGTTTAAATACTAAA
Organism: Phoca vitulina; assembly: GCF_004348235.1. Taxonomy (NCBI): domain Eukaryota; kingdom Metazoa; phylum Chordata; class Mammalia; order Carnivora; family Phocidae; genus Phoca; species Phoca vitulina. Next base: position 71,094,067 of record NW_022589706.1, read on the forward strand.
AGTATTTGCAAGGAAATAGATTTAGAAATGCTTGAAACAATAGCTAAGTTTTGAAAGATTTGTCTATACTACAGAAAGCTTATTAGGTAGTTTCATGCTATCGTGCATTAAGTGGCAAATTGTTGTTTCCATGCCAATTCTTGGTTTAAAATCCATCATGTATCTGTTATATGTCACTTTCCACTTAAATACTTAGGACAGGTAGATTGAACTGTCACGTTGGGTCATTATAACTCCAACAGATGTTGTCATGTAGATGAAGAAAATTCATTTTAACTGATATCATTTTTTTAAGAATGTGTTTTTCTTTGTGCCTAAGGAAACCAATGGTATGTCATATTAGCTTTTCAGATTCAGTTTCCAGTCAGAGCAGCATGTTTTGATTAAATCACTTCACCATTTCAGAACTCATGCAGGATAACAATGGACCACATATGAGGAAACAGTAATAGCAGGAGTGTGCACAGTGTCCTTGTGGTTTCATGCTTAATAACCCATCATGTTATCAATCACTTATAAAGGAATAATTGGTGGATAGGCTGAGGAAATAGTGCGGTAAGGAATTGTACTCACACTAAAATACAGGGGTGCAGATACAGCTGGATCAATGTCTATTTGGTTAGCATGGTTTGAGTTTTGCCAGAAAGTATGTTGTTTTTGTTTGTTGAACTTTTTAAAAATTCAGTACTGTATAATTTTGCCTCTCTTTGATAGTAAGAGTCATTTGAAATCTTCCATAAAGTCCTCCATCCCTGGAGATTGCACTATCCAGAAATGGATGGTTTTCATTCTGTATAATGAATAATTTCCCATAAGATAAAAACATACTGTAGGTATTTATGACTGTACCTTCTTCACAACCGTATGAAAAAGAGGAAGATGGTGTATGAGTAGGAGTTAACACTCCTTAAAAATGTGTTAATTTTGTACTTTGTAAAATATTTATTTTCCAGTAAGTCTGATTAGTTTCTTTCTCATCAAGCTGTACTAATAAGTATAATTTATTGAATGTACAATTGAGTAGCATGTGTTCTTATCCAAGCATGTTTATAAATTTCTTCAAAGTTCCAAAGTGTATTATTTGTAAAAGTAAAAAGATACAGAATTCCATAATCTACACCTGAGTATAGAGAATATCTATAAAGGAAACATATATTCTAACTAAAATTTTCATAAATAATTATGCTCTCAATATGAAACCACAGAATATTCCAGTTGGCAATTTAGTTTGCACTATATTTTTAAGCCTGCCTAAGGTTTAAGTCCTAAGTCCTAAATAGCACATACTGGACAAGGTACATGCAATAAGGAATAGAAAGAAAAAAATGGGAGCACATATATAAATACTATGCTTTCTATCACTATTTCTACTTTTTAAAAAGTTTTATTTTTGTTTTATATAGCTAATAATTTCCTCTTATGAATTTTGGGTCAATTTTTTCTTCTACATAGAGCTTCACATTTTATATATGTTGGGAGACAATTTTTCATGGGTGTCTTGTGTTTCTGTACCTTTTATGAACTGAGGCACTTACTGCTTTTATCTTAAACTATCCTTTCAAAATATTTGTACAGTAAACAACCTTGGCATATAAAACTAGTGTCTTTCCTCCCAGGAAAGGGAAGACTTGTTTACTGTCCCTTATATTAAAGATGATGTTTCCAACAGGAGCAAAGGGTGGGCATGCTTATTGCCTGTTATAAAAGATTTAGGTTCCCTAAATTCAGGGTTTCTCTCCTGCAGTGCAACACACTACTTATGCAGGTATTATCTGGCCCTCTTTGTATCATCTTGTGGGAACTAGGGCTTGAGGAACTGATGCTAAGGCAGATACTTCTGTTGCTATAAAAAATAAAGTCATTTGTCTCTGATCCGGGAGCCTGATGCGTTCTGCTAACATCAGATTTTGGCAAGATAATGTGTTAGCTTGTAACTAGGGTAAAATCTGAGACCCTTCAGAGTCTTGACAATACGTTGTCCAGATTGTTATAGGTTCTTTTAAATCTCCAGGTATATAATTATTTTGACCTGTGGGCTCATATTCTTCTGGGAATATACTTTTCTCATAATGTGTAAGGGCTAATCACTTTAGTCTCCATTGTTCTTGGTCGGGTCAAGGCTAGAGTAAGGGATGGGCTCTAGAAAGAGAACTCCACATACCACAAAACCACAGTTAGTCACTTCTTTGTCACCACACTAAAAACAAATTGTTAAACTCTTTAAGGAATTAGCAGCAATTGGAATAGGCCGCTGAGCTGCAATCCTCTAGCCCTAGAGGTCTGGAGAGGGAAAGAGTGGAGAAGTGAATGTACAAAGCTGGTCAACCTGTATCTGCTTTTTTTTCCAATTCCATATCCCAGCAGAACTTTTGTCTTACTCTGCTATTCTTTGCACTGACTCAGCCCAATAAATTAATCAGTGCTATGGGTAACTACATCAGATTTCAGCAAGGAAGGGTCAGGCAATGATAGTCCAAATCAACCCATGGAAGAGGCAATAGCTGAATTTGAAATGCTCTGATCTGTCTGTTCATTGGTATGTCCAGTTGCCCTCTCCTCAGCCTGCAACTGCAATACTCCAAACATACCACTTCAGTATACCCTCCCCCCTTCCCGGAGTTTCCCACAGTGATGCTGTATAAATTTCTGCAATCTATGTTTCACTCTGTAGTTTTTCCAGGGTTAATTTGAGGAGAGGAAGCCAGAACACTTTCTATTTCACCACCAAATATACTTGAATCATGAATTATCATGATATAACCTTCTTTAGAGGATGCTGATGAATCCATTTATTTTTTGTGAAGACAAACTCCACCTCAGGTTAACCAAATAATTAATAAAGAAAAGCTTTTCCTTTATTTAAATACTCCTCAAATGAAGAAGAAATGATAAAATTAAAGCATTGGTGTTTTGCCATCACTAATTATATTCGTTTGCTAGGGCTGCCATAACGAACTACCACACACTGGGTGGCTTGAACAATCAAAACTTACTTTCTTACAGTTTTAAAAGCTGGGAGTCCAAAATCAAGTTGCCAGCAGGTTTCCTCTGAGGTCTGTCCCCTTGCAGGTGGCCACCTTCTCTCTGTGTCTTCACGTGGTCATTCCTCCAGAGATTCAAATCTCTGATCTCTCTCTGTATAGCCTAATCTCCTCTCTCTATGAGTACACTGGTCTGATTCAATAAGGGGCAGTTCAGATGAACTCATTTAACCTTAATTACCTCTTTAAAAGCCCTATCCAAATATAGTCACATTCTGATGGACTGGGGGCTTGGGCTTCAACGTACAAATTTTAGGGGAACACAATTCAGCCCATAACACTAATGAAAGTAATAAATGAACACTAATGGCTGATTATATTGCTAAGAGAGGAGACAGACACTATGTGCCTTCTGTTTAAAGGACACAATACAAATCCTTGCCAAACATTAGACTGAATTATATCAATCGTCTAGATTTACCAATGGACAGATAATACAACAGACAAAGGGACATGTTAAGTGACACAGAAGGATTCAGTCAGCAATATCTAGACCTTGGGAAATGACAGAAAACATAACTAATTTTTTTGACACACAGATTGAAGAAACAAGATAGATGAATGGAGAACCCATAAATAAAAAGACTCGAGACATGTTAGTTATTGTAAAATATGGATCCTAATTTGTATAAATAGGGCAATTTGAATACTGATTACATTTGATAATATGAGAAATTATAAATTTTAGGGAACATAGTAATGGTATCATGATTGTGTTTAAAAAGGTCTCTTAATTTTCAGAGATACATAGAAAATAGTTAAAAATAAAATTGTATAGTACCTGGCATTTTTTAAAAGATTTTATTTTTATTTTTTTGAGAGAGAGAGAGAGAGAGAGAGAGTGAGTGAGAGAGAGAGAACACAGCTTTGGGGGGGGGCAGTGCAGAGGCAGAGGGAGAAGCAGACTCCCCGCTGAGCAGGGAGCCTGACTCCAGGCTCAGTCCGGGGACTCCAGGATCATGACCTGAGCCTAAGGCAGTTGCTTAACCAACTGAGCCACCCAGGTGCTCCCAATATCTGGCATTTATTTCAAAATAAATCTAATAGGAATGGTGGCAAAAAAAGGTATAAGTAAACAAGATTGAAAATGAGTCGATAATTGCTTAAGCAGGATGAGTACTTTGTTTCATGATTCAATTCTTTTTTTATGTATTTGAAAATTTCCATAATAAAAAGTTGAAAAGGCTTATATTAGTATTTTGAGTTTCATAAATGATCACGAAGTTGGTAGTTGGTACATGTTTTAGTTGTTTTCCTGTGGTAATGATGAGTTCTGATGGGTCAGTTTATGTCTCTAGAGTTTTCCTTGTAAGGTTAATTATGTGCATTGGAGTGCTGACTGAGGTTAGGAGAGCAAGCTCTGGTGGAAGAAAAGTGTTTCAGCTCTCCAAACTAACTACTTTATGTGAGTATTAAACTTTGATGCTACCCTCATTAGCACAATATTCTTGTCACCTGGGCTAACCTGTCTAGGTGGTTCTCTGATAGTGTTCAGTTCAATAAATTTAGACTTCACACAATAGTGCTTGCCATTTTATGCCCTCCTGTCCCAAATATATTTCAAAATATGTTCAATCCAGCTGTTAGTTAAACTGCATAAAATACTATAATAACACTTTTGAGGATTGAGATGATGTTTGAAGTGTTTCAAGAGTCTTTTCCCTCTGGATTAGAAAACAGCTTTGCCAGAAACAAAATAAATCTCAAAATCCACAGTTTCTATTTTACTTTCTACAATAACCTTGCATTTAAAAAGCATTTGGAAAAAAGGATAATCTTCTGATTGCCTATGTATTAAATGAACAAGAATAGAATCTAAAACAAAGTTGCTCTACATCTATATTCCCACATATGTAATTTCAATTTTCAGGTCAAAAAATGTATATTTTAGTAATTTTATAAGCTTGACTTCATAGTTTATAATTCACAGAGCTTGGTGATCAAGATTAAATGAAATAATGAATATAAATACTCAGCACAGTAAGCCTTCCATAAATGGTAGAACTATTATAAACATTTTTTCTCAAAAAATTCGTATCTTGGACAAAATTTTAAATCTGAATATTTTCTGTATATGTGTATTTTGAAAATAATTTAATTTGTTTAAATTCATAGAGTAATTCTTAGTATAACCAAATTATTACTTCTTGAAATTGAATTTAGATTTTAATAAATTTTCAAAATGGTTTCCACATAAAAAAAAAAAGCACCTGTCATCTCCAATGTTAACAGAGGATTATACAGAAAGGTCCAGTATAATGATTGAGTTAATATTCCTGAGAAATAAACTGTTAAAGCTGTATCATGTAAGGAATGTTATTAACTATTTTTCTACTAAGGATTCCATAATTGTTATTTTAAGTTATAACTCTGGATTTTATTAATTTAGTAAAGGGAATCATTAATGAGTTAAGCCACAGTTATAATGAAATCCCATATATTTTATTCTATGGATCACAAAATTTACAAACACATGTGATGGGATTCTGGTATTGATTTTTAAGTGGATTCTTATTAAGGAACTAGATACTTCTCAGAAAGGTATGGCTAAGAGAATGGTCTAAGGTGTTTTCTATGTTCTAAATTTTTATTTAAATTTTTCTGATACCACCCAAGTGTCTGTTTTGAATTTGTTTCTTTATTCTTTGGCTTGAAGCCTTTGTGCATCTGGTGCTCTATTCTGCTGTGACTTTGGAGAAAGGTTACCATTTATTAGGATAACTTCTTAAGTTCCCAGCTGAAAATTATACCCTCAGTTGGACAGAACATCCCTGTACAAGACTTCCTCTGTTACCCACTGAATAATTTCTACTATACATGGAAAGCCAAGACTGATTAATGATTTCATTTTCAGTAACCAGTGATCTGGATTATTATTGACAAGACAAGAATGATACCTGGTTATTGATTCTTTGTATTAAGGAAAGATATCTTATGAAATCCATATGCTTTACATAGTGATATGATAGACAAAACAATGGAAAATATGTTTTCATAGTAAGGTTTTATTATATATAACAGATGACCAACTTTCATTAAAAGTTTATTCTTTTTACCTGCAATTATAAATAAGGCAAATTATATATTTAAATATAAAAGAACTAAGGACGAACCAAAATGTTGACTAAATTAAAATACTGATAAAAATACAGATTGTAGGGGTGCCTGGGTGGCTCAGTCGGTTAAGCGACTGCCTTCGGCTCAGGTCATGATCCCAGGGTCCTGGGATCGAGCCCCACATCGGGCTCCCTGTTTGGCGGGAAGCCTGCTTCTCCCTCTCCCACTCCCCCTGCTTGTGTTCCCTCTCTCGCTGTCTCTCTCTGTCAAATAAATAAATAAAATCTTTAAAAAAAAAAATACAGATTGTAAAAGTTATTTGAAAATATTTGAAGTGGGTGCTCTTTTACTCATTCTGATTTTAGGATCTGTCTGACTGCAGGTAATCACACATAGCCTCCAATTTCTACAGTTGGCTTTAGAAAGCCAAACATAAATTGGAGTAAAGCAGTGAGAGATCTCTTTCTACTGTTTTTCTCTATAGCGAATAAAAAGGTATACTTGAAATGCATCCAGATATGTCTAAGGGATAATATAAGTGCACTCATACATCCATTAAACCAAGGACAATGTATTGAGAATAAAAAAACAGATATTTTAGATCACAACCATTCGATTATATGTTAGTGATAAAAAAAGTGCTGGAGGTATTATAAAGAATAAAAAGATGATTCCAGCCATCAAGGAGCTCAAAATTCCACTGGGGGAATTAGACAAGTGAATGACTAAAACCTAGAATAATGCCCCAGATAATAAGTACCACAGAAGATTAAGTTGAGAGATGCAGCAAAAGCAAACTCATCACTGTCTGGCAAGTGCTTTTTCAATTCTAATTTGAGGAAATTTAAATCAATCAATATATGCAGAAAAATCGATTGTCCCCAGAGGAGACGGATCTCTTAAAACTACTTCTTTTCCTCAAAGAGATTGTGTTTTAACTAAAATGGCTTGATAAAAAGTTTGATCCTAAAATGAGAATTTATGAGCTGTGATCTGTAGTGAGTTGAATTCCACCCCCCTCCCCGCCCCACCCAAATGAAACAAAACAAAAAACAAATATATCCACAGATTAATCCCTGGAACCTATAAATGTGTCTTATTTGGGGAAAATGTCTTTGCAAATATAATTCAGATAAGGATTTTGAGATGATGTCATCATGGATTATCCAGGTCGGCCATATGCCCAGTAATAAATATTCGTATGGAGGAAGGTAGAGAGAGATTTGATGGAGGGAGAGGAGGATATGGCCATGTGAAGACAGAGGCAAAGCTGGCAGTTAAACAACCACAAGCCACGGAATGCCTGGAGCCACAAGAAGCTGGAAGAAGCAAGGAAAGCTTCTCCCTGAGAGCCTTTCAAGAGAGCATGACCCTGCCAACGCTTTGATTTCAGATTTGTCCTCTGGAACTGTGAGAAAACAAATTTCTGTTCTTTTAATCTATTGAGTTTTTGGTTGTTACAGCAGCCATAGAAAACAAATCATGATCTAATTTGCACTATTTTCCAAAGTATAGATAATTTTGCAAGTGTTTCAATCGGGTCCAACCAAGATGAAAGTGCATACAGAAATGCCTATCTGAATTACAGTAAAGAAACATTTTTTTTTTTTTAAAGCTTTCAGATAAAATGTACGTACAACTGCCTACTGCCTTCTAAAATTTTTTTTTTTTTTTTTTAAGATTTTATTTATTTGCGAGAGAGACAATGAGAGACAGAGAGCATGAGAGGGAGGAGGGTCAGAGGGAGAAGCAGACTCCCTGCTGAGCAGGGAGCCTGATGTGGGACTCGATCCCGGGACTCCAGGATCATGTCCTGAGCCGAAGGCAGTCGCTTAACCAACTGAGCCACCCAGGCGCCCCACTGCCTACTGCCTTCTAGAAGCTTTGGGTGTCCAGTCAATTTCAGAAGCAAAGGTGACCATTAACTGTCCCTACACCATATGTTTCAATTATTTATTACTGTATAACAAAACACCCTAAAATTTACTGGCTTAAAACAAAAACTTTATTCTTAAAGATTCAGTAGGTCTGGTATTCAGGCAAGACTCAATAGAGATGGAGCACCTCTGCTCCACGTGGTGTTGACTAAGATAGCTCAGTCGGGATCAAAAGGGTTCAAGATGGTATCACTCACGTGTCTGGGGCATTGGTGCTGGCTATTGGCTAAGGTCCCATAGTTTTCTTTCATGTGACTCCTTTTTCTTTCCACATAGTCTCTCATTATTCAGTCTTCTATCCTAGTCTTTTTTTACTTGATCGTTGGCTTCCAAAAATGAGAAAACAAAAGCTATAAGATCTCTTAAGTCCCAAGCCCAGAAATCATATATCATCCCCTCTGCCTAATTCTATTGGTAAAAGTAAGTCACAGAGCTAACTCAGATTCAAGGAGAGGGGGAATGGACTCTACCTCTTGATGAAAGATTGGTATGCATTCACAGACACAGGAGGAATTATCTGTGGCCATCTTGCAGACAGACTTCTACACAATGGTCTGCTTTTTCTATCATTTTCTTTGATGAGATTTGATCCTTTCTCATGGATATCTCCATTCTTTAAATACTGAGTACTTATTATTTATGCCAGTCTTTTAGGAATTAGTAACATACTATCTAGGGGAATTGGTTGTATTTTTTTTCTTTATAAAATTTTTCTGCTTTGTCATTTCAAAAAGATAAATTCTTGGAGAAGAAAGATGATGTTCTATGCATCCTTGTACCCCATAACACTAGCACAGCAGGTATTTAATAAATGTCTTTTTGATTATAAATGTTGAGTGATGGGAAAATAATGTATTTAAACTATGCACACTATTGCATCAATGTCCACTAGATTATTTATTGCTAAATCTCTTGCAGGTCATTGTGATCAGTTAGTCCTAACCTCTTCCAAATACCCCTGCCATTCCTCATGCTTATCATGTGTGTGTGATTATAGCTAATAATTGCCAGTGGAAGTATATATGGGGAAAGTATTTAGGATCATTAATTTTAAAAGAGTAATTAGAAAAACATGTAAATCCATAAAGAACTCTTTTTTGAAGTATGCTAGAATTTCCAAACATGCCTGATTTATAGGAGTCTCAATTGCATAAATGTTTGCAATATTTTGCAATGAAGTAAAAATTATTTTCAAAGCTGATCAGAATGCTCAGAGGCATAGTCAATCATTTGATGATTCACAGTTCTATGAAACTCCAGCACTCCATCCTCATTTTGAGCCTAAGCACAGGCATCTGATAAAGAAGGAGCCAGAAAGGAAGAATTACACAGTGACCTAGACAATAGTGTCATGTCATCCTTAGCATCAGATCAACTGATTGCAATGGCTGATTGTACTGTTTATGGCAAGAGTTATTTGGAAAATTTGAATGAGTAATCCTCTCTTGATCATCACAGGAATGACTCTTGGTATGAATCCAGTCATATTAAACAATTATAGAATCACAAAGCTAGAAAGGATTTTATGAGAACTAGCTGATTTATTTCTTACCTTGCAATAAAACCCACATGCCACAAAGTACTCTAGGCAACTGAAACTTAATCTTTGAGAAAAATAAGACCCATTCATTCATCCAACAAATATTTATTATTTGTGAATTTTCTAGGTGCTTGGTATCCATTAGTACACAAAACAGGCAAAAACCTCTGCCTTTGTGGAACTTGTAGTTTAATGGGGCAATAAAAAGGATTCCATGGGTTTCCCTTTATCAATATCAGTAATCCTTGTTGGCTTTATATATATTGGAGGTTGCTTTGCTCATATTATAAGAAACTATCGACAAAATAGACCTAATCACTAATAGTTGTGAGAAAAGAGTTTAGAATTTATTTGCATCAATCCCTTACTTGAAATAAAAACTAGGCCTTCAAATGCCCAGTCCAACATTCTTTACTTTTTGCCCACTTCTTCAAAAATATCTTCTTTTTCCTACATTGATGTAGTTATAGAATGCATTCACAAAACCTAGCACAACTTCCATATAATTAGCTATAAATCTTTTGGTTCCATATGACAGAAACCCAACTTGAATAGTTGAGGTTAAAGGAAAGGGGGGGTGTGGGTTAAGCAAATAAATTTTAGTTTTTCAAGGACCCCAAAACACAAATAGAGCTACTCCTAGGAAATGAGCACTCAGACACCATTGGGACTGTCCATGTGCCCCTTGCTCTATTCTCTTCTGAAAAATTATCCTATTGATTGAAGTCAGAATCACCTAGTGGTTTCTGGTGCTAAACTGCCTGGGTTCAAATCCTGATGATTTCACTTTTGAGCTGAGTAATCTGGAACAGGTCAATAATCTTTCTAATCCTCAATTTCCTCATCTGTTAAAATTAGGATAATTAATAGTATCCACCTATAGGATTATAGCAAAAAAGTAAATTAAATAATTTCCAGGGCTTTGGTACAATGCCTGCCTCATAGGAAGTCTTCAATAAATGCAAACTGTCATTACAAAGTAAGAAATGTCAAGGGCGAGCTGGTTAGAGCTGAGCTGCTGGGTATGGGAGTAGTCAATTAAGACAAGCCAAAATGAACATCAATTAAGCCTTTATTCACTTAGGAAAAGAAAGTTAGAAAGAAGGTCCTGGCTCCCCCAGTGTCCCTTATTTTCATACAGAATGACACCAGGTGAGAGTCAGATGTATCAGCACATATGGGGGAATTGTCTCTCTGCTGGAGCAAACCCTGAGGCTCCTGCAGTTTTATGGACCAGTGCAGGTGTGAGGAGGAAGGCAAGGAGAAGGGAAGGGCTAGGAATGGAAAAATATCAAGTCAGAATACCAGAAAGTGTCTTCAAGGCAATCCCCTCCCTCAGCCAGAATGTTCTCAGCAGAGGCTCCTAGGCAAAGGCCTAAGGCCAAGGCCCAGATAAAGAGGCCTCTGAACGGAGGCTTCTGGGCTAAGCAGGCAGATATTGCCTAAAAATGTGGCCAGCCAAAGGGACCTGCGTTCTTGACTACAACTCTCTTCAATATAAAGCCATCCTAATTGCCTGTATTCAGGCCTAAAATATCATTCATAGATTTTTGGCCAGGAGCTGTACTCTTTAAGAGGATTTTGCATTGTTGAGAGAGCTTTCCCCTCCTAGATGGGTAATGTTTTATCCCCTAAAGTTTCAACACTTCATATTTCATGGATATTTTGTGGTTTTCCTTTTAGTGAGATAGTATAGGTACATGTCTTAAAATGAGTCTTGGAATATAAGAAATACCCATCATAGGTTATGTTTTACTCTTATTGTTGTTGCTATTGTTGTTGTTGTTGTTATATAATTGTTCAAATGATAGGACTAACATAACAACTTATTTTATTCTCTACAGGGTTAGGTAATGTCATCATTCCTCATACTGAAGGCTTCTGAAAAATCATTCCTTGATCTTATTATGTAGAGCTTATCCTCTCTGTACCCAGGAAGAATGAGAGTTGCAAATCTACATTCCCAAAAACAAACACAAAAATTTAGTAGCTGGCAGCATAACATCTTGGCTATCTACTGAGATCTTCATTTAAGGCATTGTTTAAAAAATAATCAACAATCACTACAAGATGTATGAAGTTTCCTGTTTAAAAAGCATCTAAATTTGTTTTAGTATTCAATAAAAATGGAAGTCCCACTTTGTGCCAGAATTATGTATTTAAGAAGGTAGTGGGGAGACAAAAACAGTAATTTTTCCTGACTTAATGGAAACTTACAGATAATTAGTACAATAAATGTTGATCTATGAAGGAGAGGAACATGATACTACATTGGAGGGAACAGAGCTAACCTGGGAGGTGGGGACAGGTAGTCAGGGAAGGTTTACACTAACCTATAGATGTTTACACTGAGATCTAAAATATGAGTAAGAGTGAATTCAGTAATTCATTGAAGAATGGCAGGTGTCTAGATTCCTCCACTCAAGGAAAACCATATCATCAAAACCATTGTTTCTCAAATTTGGCTACACTTTAGAATCATCTTGGAAACTTTTTTTTTAAAGATTTATTTACTTATTTGAGAGAGAGATGGAGCACATACACCCATGTGCAAGTGGAGGGCACAGAGGGAGAGGGAGAGAGAGAATCCTCAAGCAGACCCCCCCACTGAGTGCAGAGCCCAATGCTGTGGGGCTCGATCTCCCGACCCTGAGATCATGACCTGAGCTGAAACCAAGAGTCAGCCACTTAACCAACTGAGCGACCCAGGTGCCCCATCTTGGAAACTTTAGAAAATACTGGTGTCTGGATTTCATGTCCAGAAATCCTGATTTAATTGGCATGGCATATAGCTGTGGCATTGTTTTTGTTTGTTTTTTTGTTTTGTTTTGTTTTCACTCCCAAGCAGTTCTGATATACTTCAGTGTTTGAGAAATAATGTTTAAATCCTTAAGGCAGGAGGAGTGTGTCTAACTCAAGAAACGGAAGGAAAACGAGTACGGTTGGAGTTCAAACACTGAGAGAGAATGTGGTGCGACATGAGATTGTGAATGTAAAATGTGACAAATCACACAGGTCTTGGTTGGCCACATTAGAAGTTTGGTCTTTCTCTTGATAACAGTGGAAAACTGTGGAAAGATTTTAGACAGAGGACATCATTTTTAATTTATATTTATGTTACAACATAGAGTGAAGATTGTAAAAGAGAAGCAATGAAGTTAGCTTGGACTAGGATGGTGGCAAGATGGAGTTAAATGGATTTGGGAGTTTGTTTTTGGAAGGGAAATTGGCAGATTGGCAATGGATTAGATATGTGTGGTTGTAAGACAGATTTGTTAGTTTTTGGCTAGTGGGAGGATGGATGGTAGGGGGTAGATTATGAGTTTGATCTTTCATTTTTTTATTTTTATTTTTTTTTAAGATTTTATTTATTTATTTGACAGAGAGAGACACAGCGAGAGAGGGAACACAAGCAGGGGGAGTTGGAGAGGGAGAAGCAGGCTTCCCGCCGAGCAGGGAGCCCGATGCGGGGCTCGATCCCAGGACCCTGGGATCATGACCTGAGCCGAAGGCAGACGCTTAACGACTGAGCCACCCAGGCGCCCCATGAGTTTAATCTTTTAGATATTTGAGGTGACTTTGAGTTATCTAAGCAGAAACATTGAAGACATAGTAAAATATAAACAGATGTCCGGGCTTCAGATTTTAGATTATTTGGGAAAAAAGATCTACAGTACAATAGAAATGCTTTAAGTTAAACTTTTTAAGTGTTCGTTAACTTTGTAATTTCAAAAAAATAAATATTTTACTTATGCAAAACACTGTAATAGGCACTGGGCACACAAAGATGATTAAGATGGTACCCCTGATTATTTAATAGACAAGGAAAGAAAGAGAATTCTAATGTGGTTTTAAAATGAAGTTTCCCCCGTTAAAACATCTCAAGATAGCAAAGAATGAAGGAGAGGAAAATCCAGCAAATTTTATCAGGTTGTAATCACTAAATGCTAAAATATTATTAGAAAAAAATCTGATCAGAAAAAAAGGAAAGCTAGTAGAATTTGAGTGAAGGGAATCACCCTGAAGAATTACAAAAATTGGCAAAGGTACAATATGATAATAGGACACGATCTCAGGGGATGTTTTGCTTTTTCATTCAGTTTTGAACTGGAGAGACAAAAAAAGAAAAAAGGAAGGAGAAAAAGAAAAAGAGGGAGAAGAAAAAGGATAACAGGAGTTTTAATGAATGCATTCATTTATCAGATATTTATTGGTACCTACCGTGTTCTAATATATCAATACTATGATAAGGGCTAGGGGTACAAGAGTAGACAAGGTAGGCATCATTCTGACTTCACAGAGTTTATAACCTCCTATCCTATTTAGAGCAAGAAAAATAAAATTGCTTGTTTATTTGAGAAAGTATCCTTAGTTAGCTTTTGTAAAGGAAGCCAGTAAAAATGATGCCTTCAGTCAATGAGGTTAAGTAGCCATTCTATGAGACTGCATTCCCTGGGTGTTAAGGCAAGTTTTAGAGCAGGACTTCTCAATCTTGGCTGGAGGTTGAAATCACCTGGAGAGCCGTACATAAGACTGATGCCTGGATCCCATCCCTGGAGATTTGGACTTCATTGTTCTGGGTTTGTGCTGGTACATAGGAAGTGTTTAAAATTTTCAGGGGATTCTAATATGCAGCCAAAGTTTGAGAACCACAGCTTTAGAGGCATGCTTCCTCACTGAAACTAGGAAGGGACTCCAAATGATGAGGCTGAGCAAGAAACAAGAGTGCTGATTTTATAGGAATGATGATAATTAACACTTCTTTAGTCTTTAGGTGTCAAGAACACTTCTAAATACTTGATATATATGAAGTCAGTTAAGAATGCCACCAACCCTGTGAGGAAGTCGCTTTTACTGTGCCCATTTGAGAGGTGAAAAAACTGAGGCCCAAAGACACATGTGCAGCAAGTGTCAGAGTAGGTGCTTGAACCTAAGCAGTCTGGTTCTAGAGTTTCTGATCTTAGCCACTATGATATACTGCCTCTAGATATAGTGTAACAGTAATTTTACACCAAGAAGAATTATACAAGAAGGGAAAACTTATAATAATGGTAAAATATTATTAAATCAGTTAAATGCCAGGTGATAACTGAGAGTAATTATTATGGCTGCATAAAACATCTTTGAGCTATTTTTTTTCATATCTATAGCTTCTCATGTTTATATTCTTCATTTGTGGAAATCAGCTAAGTTCATCTTATTTTACATGTACATTGTTACATGGTACAGAAATTTTGTTTGCAGCAGCAATACAGGGAAATGTAAGCAGTGGAATCAGGGGATATTTTTTTCTGATTTCTTTTTCAAAGACATTTTCTCCTAAAGAAAACTCAAGAGCTAAGGCTATTTCACATAATCTAAAGAACGTCTACTACTTCATGGTAATGACCAAGTGTAGGAATAGAATCTTAGGAGGAAATAATCATCCCCTAGGGAGCAAGTCCTACAAATTGAACCTGTTTTACAGGTGGAAATATCACCAAAAAAATTATTATTGGAGGGATTACTGACACACCACATGCCTGTACATATCAAAGAAAAAATTCCAATTTAACTCTATAAAACATGTATCTGAGCCAACCTGCCATATGTATTTCTTTTTACATTTTCTATCCCATTATAGAAGTAATATCTACCAAATAAATGCTGTGCATTTCTAAATGGTTAGCTTTTGGCTACTTTGCCTATGCCTTATTGTTCCTTTTTTTCCTCTGAAGGCTGAGAAAGCAAATAAAGGAAATGCAGTGGCCGGCAGCCCACAGCCTGCAGTGCGGTGGATAGTCTGTGTCCTGCAGCTGGAGCTTCCGTACTATAGCCAGGCTTTGTTTGTTCCATATGAATACAAGCTAATAAATGTAGGGAATTCCATTTGGTATTCAATTAAGAGCTCTCTTGACTCCTGTGATTAAGGCCTATGGCTATTAAGCGTAAAATTAAAGTTGAACAGTTCAGCTCTTTTTTGACATTATAACACTGCCTGAAAAATAGTGATGCAAAACCAAGTCAAACGTCATCCTTTAAAGCCCCTGAACAAATGAAAAGAGGAAATATTGAAAGGAAAAGAGTAAATATCTAAAACTTGCTCATTTGCTAATGACGTGACACATCATGTTAGGAGCCTATTAGTGTCCTCATGCAAATACAGCAACCATTTTGTTGAACACAAGATATTACATTGATTTTAACAGAGAGCAACAAGATTATTATTGCTAAAGCTCCAATGAAGGGGATAATTAAAGCATTAAGCATTTTTAAGGTTTTAAAGTGACTTTCAGCAATAACCAGATAATACTATAGGAAATCGATATACTGTAATTGAAAGGAAATTGAATTGGTCTTTATTTTTTTAATCCCTTCTAAATTTTCTCTAGACTGTCAGACCATGGGAGATAGTGAATCTTGTCTTGCCATCAGCAGTATGACTTTCTGTAAATCTCATGTGCTGCAGGGGCTACTTTTATTATTTTTTTACTTAGAAAGTGTTCAGCTGAATAGAGAGTATTATAAGATTCTGTGTGCATTATCTTTATTAGTCTCTGGCCTCATTGTTTAAAAAAAGGGGGGGGGACCAAAAATAAAAACGCAATCAGACAAAAACAACCTTCTCCACATATCCAGAGAAATCAAGTTAATAGAATTTCTAACAATGAAACCAGAGAAATTGTTAAATAAGCCTCACACTTGAACTTAAATAAAATTCTTCTAGGCTTTTTTTTTTTTTTTTTAATCAAACACTATGCCTGTCAATCTGGCTACACTGCAAGGAATATGACCCATTGTAGATACAAATTCATTTTGAATCTGTGTGAACCTAACTCATTTGTATTGCTTATTATTGGAAAGAGCTATTACAATCAAACAGAAAAGCTTGAAGGGAACCTCAGGGAGATGAGTGGCTATGAACAGAAATTAAGGAATCTTAAAACTTGAAAAATCCTTCAAAAAGATGTGAATAATCAACATTTTCTCTGTGTGTTTCTGTTGTTTATTTCCTCATTTATTTCTGGTGTACATTTTGAGAAGCATCATAGACCTTATGATGAATGAGATGTGTTCCACACTTATCTGTAGTAATTTGGTGACACAAAGTAGAGATTTCCAGAAATGTTTTTGAGAATCTCTTGTCCATTTCATTTTTCTGTTACTTTCCTTATTCTCCTCAATGCCTCTTGACTGATTAAGTGGATAAAAGATAACACAGTAGAAGGAGCACAGTCTCTCAATTCTCAGTTTCCCCTTCTGTAGAATGCAGATAATAATGTTGCCTTTCTCATTGTATTGTTTTGAGAAGTAAATTAATTAATATAAGTAAAGACCTCAGAGGATTATATACTATGCATTATGTACATGTTATAATTTCTTTGATAAAAATTATGATGATGATGATTTGCATTTTTAATTGTATTGCCAAAATGTGAATTCACCAGTTGTTATATTGAGGCAGCTACTTAACAATTCTGAGCTTTAAGTTTTTGACTAAAATATAGGAATAATGTTTTCTCTACCTACCTTAAATAGATATTTATGAAAAAAATTCATAAGCTATAAAACAGCACTGCAATTGAAAGCACTGAATCTGGACTTTTATTTTTTATTTTTTTAAAGATTTTATTTATTTACCTGAGAGAGAGAGAGAGAGGGAGAGAGAGTGAGGACAAGCAGGGGAGGGGCAGAGGAAGAGGGAGAAGCAGACTCCCTGCTACACAGGGAGCCCGATGCGGGGCTCAATCCCAGGACCTGGAGATCATGACCTGAGCTGAAGGCAGACGCTCGACTGACTGAGTCACCCAGGCGCCCCAAATCTGGGCTTTTAAAAGCACTTGTTTAAATCCTAGTTTTATCTCTTAGTAGTTATGTGACTTTAGTAAGCCCTTAGTTTCTATGTTTATAAAATAAAAATTGTAGCAACACCTTCTCCTAAAGTTATTTTGAGGCTTAAATGAGATCAAGTATAAAGAGCTCAGTATCATGGCTAACACTTAGAAATTATTCCAAAAAATGTAAAAAAAATAGTTCTATTCAATATAGGAAATAAGTATTATCTTAATTTCTGAATGATTTCTTTGTTTTGCCCCATTTTGATATGTGACAAGTGGATATATTTTATTTCTAGTTTTCCAGATAATCTGTATTCTAAACATTCTCTACCTCAAAATTCATCTCTGAAATTCCTAGCTCTTGGTGTCCATAGCTAATATTCAGCCAACTTTAAGTGTTAGAGTTTGTACATATGAACAACTGAATTAAGTAAAAGGTGTTACCAATCCTAAAAATCCCAGCTGTTATGATGAAGAGAAACAACTTTACAAGTACTATGATCAAAAGACACGTGAGTCAAATAGCAAGCCACGGGGCGGGGTGGTGAGGAGAGAGAGAAAATAGAAATGGGAAAAATCATCAGGCAGAGGAGAAAATGATGTCTTGTAATATATATGAGAAAGAACTTGGCCAATTTTTTCTTTTAAAGTGAGAAGTAACATTATATATGTACACATGATATATATATATATACAAATGTTTAAGTTACGGCCCGCGTCTGAAGACAAATATTTTTATTGTTATTTCAAAATCCCAAATGTTTGAGTGCCTTAGAATTTTTAAACCATTGACTATATTTAGTTTTGTTTAAAGGAAGATGTAATTAAGAAGCTAGAAATTATATATGTTTAAATGTTTGTCCAGAACATTGTTGAAACAAATTGCTCAGCAAGTTTTATTGTTATTCCATAGTAAATATTTTGACTAGTCAATCACCAAAATGCTATGGTCAAGTTGGCATTAATAGATGTCATTTATTTAGGCAAACTGACAGTAGATTCACCAAGGAAGACAAAAAAAGAAATCCTTGTATTTACTTTGGTAACTTAGCCATATTTACCTTGAACAACATGATGTCCTAAAAGCTACTCATTAAGCTTAGAATTAAGTAATAGAACTGTAAAAGGTGGATAGTGTAGTAGGTCTTCATTTAATGTCATAAACCACCTTTTCCACCAGTATTAATTTAGTTTAAGAAAATAAAATCTTCTTGAAAAAGTTACTAGAAAAAGTGCACATCAAGGAATGTAATTGAGCATAGACTGGTTGACCTGAGAAGGGAACAAAAAGCTCGAAAGAAATTTCATAAGGTTTTAAATTGGGCAAGAGGACTACACTATCTCTGATAATTAGACTTTCAATACATTTGGATTTGCTAATTGGATCTAAGTTCTAATGAGACTTTTTAGGAAACGAAGAATGATATCATTATATGAATTTAATGTGCTTTTATAGTTGAAACCTACAATTAGCAACCCTTTCCAAATTGTTTTAATACAGAGAAAGCTGGCTTTTTGTTTATATTGTGACATCCCTTCTCTTAAGATATATTACGTATATTTTAGGTTTCTTAATTAAACACCTCTTGGGGACTCAAAGAGAAACTTGAGTTTTAATAGGAAGCACCTGAATCTGTTATTTGTGAAGGAGACGTGCCAGTATGTTTCCAACTTTGGAAGCCACAAACAAAATGCAATACAAGGAAATAAATCAGTCTTCAGGAGGAAGCAGCACAAATAACCAGGTGCCCCTATAAACCATTCAGTCAATCAGAGCAGTCTCCAAATATGACGGAAGATCTGTTACATTTTTAAAGCATGCAGATATGGAATAGGTTCCCAAAAGTGAAGGCTCATGGATCTAGTATCAGAATTGATAGCATGACATTTCTTCCCAAGATGTGCATTACAGCATTCTTTTTGCAGCTTTGCTCCTTGGATTATCTGCTAATTCAAGTCATAAGATCTCTTTTTTTCTCCTTATTTCTGAATTGAGAGTCATCAGTTTTTATCCTGTTGTGATTTATAGGCAGCGATTTTAAAACTGGGAGCCCTCAGATATGGATATTTGGAGATCATGACCTGAGCTGAAGAGATAAGAACTACATGAGGATGTAAAATTTAACCAGTATTTGGAGTGTAAAGAGCAGTGAATCATTGCAAGACTTTAAGGGAAAGGCTGCTGCCAAAATATTCCAAGGAAATTGATAGCACTGACAAAAAAGGCAAATTATATTGTTGTATGTACTGTGAATACTTGAAAACAAAAAAGCCATATACATGATTTTTCCCCTCAAATAAAAGCAGAAACCCTTCTAACTGTATTAAAAATCTTGTAGTTTTTTTCCAATAAAGGCAGTGTAATATCTAATTAAAACCATTGAAACTATAAGAAAATCTAACTTGTGCAATAATTGATATACTAAGAACAGACATTATACTAGAATTATATGTGCTATTATTTTTCCAATTAGTACATTATGGGGACTAAGTTATTGGTGTATTATAACTCCTTATTAAATCAATGTCCTTAGTAGAGTCTCCTAAAGCATATTGGATACTGTCATATGCCATATAATGATTTTTAAAAGCAGGAAATGGAATTTCTGATTGCTTCATTTGCTATTAAAAAAGAAAACTTGTGCAGGACCCTTCCTATACCAGTTATTCCAAGAGATATCACACAGTTTTCTGAAAGACTTTTGCATAGGTGATTGGACTGTTCTTCAGGCAGGAAAGTGACCAACCTATTTTACCTTTCAGCTTGGGTGCTGGAATCCTGTCACAGGGCTGAATGGATCACTGACTGACAAGAAACTAGAGAATAACATGCGTGGAGTGGTTCTACGTGTGGTGACTGTTCTGGTAAGTCTGATCTGAGCCTTGTGGTTCTGGCTTCTAGAAGTTACTTTATCCCTCATTTCTTTATGTTTTATTAAGTGATGCCATAATCTTAAAAGAACTTTTAACAAATCCTGACTATGCTTTCAAAGATATGTTTAATGGTCATATTTTCCAACCTTCAATTTATATGGATCAGAATCAGATTTTTGCAGGCTTTACTTTTAATTACAGTGCTTTTGTCAGTAACTTTCTGAGACATTTTAGTCCCAGTTCGCTATACATGATAAAGTAATGGTCTCCCTCAGGTATTCTGTTACTGTAAGTATGCATAAATAAGAGTAACCATGCCAAACAAGGCTAGAGTTGACCAAATGTAGTACATTCAATAATACTCAAACATTGGTAGACCAAAACAATGCTTTTCTAGCAAGAACCTACTTCAAAGGAAAGATCATACAATTGTTTAATAAATATTTATTGAGAATCAACTGTATTCAAGCTCAGTGCTGATTCCTGGGGACCACTGATGAATAAAGAAATGGATAGATATGATTCTGTCTTTATGAAGCTCACCATCTAGATTCTGTGAATATTATATGGAATTATACAATTATAAATATAATTATACAATTACATTTACTTAGAAAATCAAAAGGTAACTATTATCATTATTCTCTACATTATTATTTTCTCTTCTAAAAGGCATATAAAATTACATGTTAATAGAAATCTTTTTTAACAACAAAATACTCAAATGGATACTGCCTAAATAGCCATAAAGCAGGAAAATATGCATTCTCCCTTGCTATTTCTATGAGTTTAGGCTTATGCTACTTTATAGTCAGTTTCAAAATGTCCATAGTTGTTAACTTTATTTTTCTTTAGAAAAGCCTACTTGTTTTTAAATTTGAAAAAGTCTTTTCTACAGGCTGAATAAATTGCAGAATTAGTAGGTGGAAGAAACCAGTCTTTTTTTTAAATTGCTGCCAATTGAATATCTAGCAAAGTTTATAACAGCAATGGCTGCCCCTTATACATTGATTAATACAAATTAAGTGGACTCAACATAATTTCATTGTTAAAAAAAAGATCTGTATTATTCTCTGTAAGAGTATATTCAAATGAGTAGTCTAGTCCCTATTTTTGGTACCTATAATTTATTCTTAGTTATTATTTTGATAAGATTTTTACTTTTTTGGCAAATAATTAAACTATGAATACTTGACAGCTTGAATGTGATGGTGCTTCTGTATGTACCAAGGCAACCCAGATATGCATCTGCACTGATGTGCTAATATTAAAAAAAAAAAGACAGCCATTTAAAGTGCAGTGAACTATTAGTAGTCTCCTTTCTAGTGATTAACATGGAATCTCAGGAGACAACTTCAATAAAAACAATATATGTACATCGTTTTTATCTTTGAGATTCATATTTCTAAGGCAAGCTAACCTCATTTAGTCACTAAGCAAGTATTTATTTAATACTTTACTGTATGATAGACTTGGTAATGGATTAAATGAATAATACCTATACCTATTACATTATATACCTATTATGTAGGTATATGTCTTCATCTTATAGGTATATTCATACCTCAAGGTACACATAGAATCTTGTTGGGAGATGCACATACAAAAAGAAAACCAGGCAAGAACTATTAAATACTACTATATGCCAGGTACTTTATGAAGTTATTTGCCTGTATTGTTTTATTTAGTCCTTAAACAGTATTTCCAAGAAATAGATACTTTTCTGATTCCAAGGATGAGGAAGAGGAAACTGGGACATCCAAAGGTTGGTTGGGAAAAAAAAAAAAAGAAATGTGGAGATATACTGATAGTAAGTAGCAGAGAGAGTTAGGATTCAAATCCAGGAAGTGAAACTGACTCCAGACCTCTTAACCTCTTTCCCCTTAACATTATATTATGTTCTCTCTACTCCTACTGTGATAAGTGTGAGAATTGAGGTATCTATAGGATTTTATTTGGTTTGAGGGCTAAAAATTCTTTACTCTGAATAAGATGACAATGAGTTTTATTGGGAAAGCTGCATATGGCAAATTATTTTAAATTCATTTCCAGGCTGAAAAAATGATTGCTATGCATGAAATGGTATTGCTTCATGCAATGGTAATGTGTTCATGCCCCAGTCTCACCTTCATGACTCATAATGGCCTCCACGTCCTGTAAGCTCAGCCCTGCCCAGATCCCAAACACGTTAGTGAGTGGATATAGGGAAACAATGTTTCCCCAGGTCTTCTGTGAGGAGATGTGGATTTATCAGTATGTAAAGGGGCCTTACACTTATTACAGTCCCACGATATGCAGCCATTGTACTTAATAATTTTGGAGGCTCACTGTTTCTTCCTATAATTCCTGTTTGAATGGAAACCGGCCATGACCTTCTTATTTATTTCCTTCCTACAAGCACTCTTCCAGGTCTAGGTCTTACTTACGTGGCCTTGCAGGCTTCTAAGAATGACTCTCCCCTCGACCCACCCGGCAGCTCCAAAATCTTGATGCCCACTAAACCCCGAAACTTAGATTTGGTTTATATTGAACTTGTTTTGGCCACATAAACACCACTTCCTTGTATTCCACGAACTTGCCTCCAACAGTATCAAGAAGGGAGAAGGAGGAGGAGGGTTCATGTGTAAAGCCCCTGAGGGGAGGTCTCAGTCTTTATTTCATCCTAAGTGCAGTCTAGTCCCAGTTCTACACATACTTGCTTTAGTGCTGAGGCCATTTACGCTATAATGACACACAGGTTAATAAAATTGATTTTCTTTACCTGAGTTTTAAAACCCCCATTCCTATCACTATGAATGATATTTCATTGACTTGAAAGAAATACTCTGATACTTATTTTAAACTAAATAATTCAGCAGCATACCATTTATGAGGGGAAAATAAATGGTACATACAAATGATTAATTAAAGAGAGTCAAATAAAGGGCTTATTAACAAGGATATAAATAGGGTTAAAGGAATCAACAAGAGGTGTTGATTCATCAGGGCCTAGATGCACAGCAAGTCTTGACTACCCTGAAGTCTGATGGGGCAGGGAGAGGGAGTAGGACTAAGATTTGGCAATAGCTAGAACCATGGGAGAGAGACCATTCAATAGTAGCTGTGAATTTCCATACAGGAAGAGGATGGAGAAAGTCACTGTCAAACCACAATCAGGCAGTGAAGAAGTGGGGAGAAGAGTTATGTCAATTTCACTCCTCCTGTCTTTGCATCCCTTCATTGTCTCCAGGTGAAAATCTAACCAGAAGTCAGGGGGCGAGGAAGCCCCAGTAGGGAACGCTACGCAAGTCAGCGTGCCGGGACACAAAGCAGGGCAGCGAAGAGCACAGTGGATCCAGAGGCGAAATAGGGAAAAACCAACACTGGCATCTACTATTTGAAAGGACTTGTTAAAAAGTTTACAAGTGTTATTTAGTCCTTATAAAAACCCTACAAGAGATGTATCAATGACATTAGAAAGATGAAAATAGGGCACAAAAATGTTAACTAAATTTCCATGACCATATGGCTAATAAGAGCTAGAGATAAGTTTCAAGCCCAGAGATTTGGTTTCCAGAGTCCATGTCCTTAGCCTCTCTGATATTCTCCCTTAAGAATCAGAATGAACTCATGTTAGGCTTAAATTAAATATAACTATTGAGATGTGAGGTTTCCAAATTTATGGGATTGATAACTTAGGAGCATTTTTCTAAACAGCATCACCTATGGATAACTTTATACTCAGCCATCTCCAAAGCTACATAAATGTCTTAGAAATGGAGGAGAAGTTGGAATGAGAATAAAATTCAGACCCCACAAGCTTAGTCCTTTTTCTAAACTTTTTATTTTTATATTTGGCCCACTAATCTCTACTTTTTACTGAGTGGACCAAGTGTATTACTACAAGGCACTTATTAAGATTTGTTTTTTCCTTTTAACTTCTGAAGTAATGCAACTATGGATAGCCATAAATGACCTATTATGTCATTCAGTTTTTCATGGTAGTTCACAAAAAGTTGTTGCAAACATGACTGAGTCACAAATATCATTATAATACTTACGAAAATATAGCAGAAAGAAGTTGGCAACAAGTGAAAAGTAAGGCTTGAGAAGGAAGCTATGCTGTACAAGGTATCTGAAAACATAAACTGGCATTTAGAAGGAGCTCACTGATTAATAATTCTTATTTGCTTGATTTGGTTTTGCTTAAAACAGACACATGACATCTCTAATGAAACATGAATTCACTCATAAATTCATTTGAGAAATATTTATTGAGTGCCTTCTTCTAGATGCTTGGGGTACATACAAAACAGACAAAGATACGAACTTTTGGGAGTTCCATTCTAGCAGGCACCTTCTAAAGCTCTCAGAATATTTTTGAAAAAAAAAAAAATGCAATACCATTGTCCTATAGTAAGTAGGCAACACAGTATTCCTTTGCCATTGCCATAGAAATAATTTTAAAGCTTTGTATAAATGTATGATTGGAAATTTATGGTAAAGCTGTGATAGTGATTTTTCTGTATTTTATAAATTTGAAACTATACCATTTTTAACATTTTAATATCTGTGAAATCAGGATATGTCTTTCAGTTAATTAATGGTTCCTTGCAATTATATTTGGCAGTATATTTTATCTTTATTAGTGGTAGGAAAAACAATTGTGCATTTTATAACTGAAAATATTTTAGATTAAATAATATATGGAGGGTATTTTTATAAAATTAAGTTAATGGATATTCCTGGAAAATTGAATTCAACTAATCTGGGCAAGAAGCCATCATAAAGAGAGAGACTATTTTAAGGAATACTTCCAAAAGAAAAGAAATAACATTAGGATATGAAGCCAATTTAAAAAAAAAGGACTGTAATAGCAATTTAAAAATTACTATCTAAACTAAAACTATCATTAGAATCACAGAAAGATAAATGTTTAAAATAAACAAAGGCAGCTTATCTTAAACCAGTACCACATAAAACAAAGTCCAAACTATGTGTTGAGAGAAGGTAAGTTTCCCCAAGCAGCTCACCATAAGGTAGCTGTCAACTGAGTTGTCATTTTAAGAGTAATTTACTTTTCCTAAAATATTTCCTTATTATTAGTCTCACTTCTTGGAATTTAGTTTTCAGCAGGCCTTATTTCCCTGTGAAAATTTACATTTTATCTGAGATCAGAGAAAGGTAAAATGACCTAAACCATTAGCCTTGATTCAACTATTTATTGAGCATATGTCATAAGCTAGACATTGTCCTAAATTCCAGAAAGGCAAAGATAAATAAGATGTAGTCCTTGCTTTCCAGGAGCTCTACATAAACCATTTTATCAACATTATTAAGTTCTCTATCAGAAAATAGAACCTGTGTATGAAGGAGTTAGACAGAATTAAATACATTTCATAGAGGCTGAAGAAAGAATGATAAGGTTGAGAGAAATACATAGAAATGGAGAAGGACAGACATCACACTGTTTTTATGATCTAATCTCAGCAGTGACATCTAGGACTGACTTCATGGCTTTACAGGATAATTTAATTCCTTATTTCACTATGTCCTTTCATTCAGAACTCTTGTAACACTGTTATTTTTTTTTTTTTTTTTTTGGTAGTAATTTCATTAATGTTATATTCTCCCTCTAAAATGTAACAATAAGACACAAAGTTGATTTCACTTATAAAAACAGATCAGTAAATATTTGTTGAAGGAACAAATCAAAATATTCAGATAGCCTGAAGGGGTGTGTGTGTGGTGGGGCAGGGGAGGTAGAAGTAGAGGGAGAGGAAAAGACAAAAAGGAAAGAAAAAGGAAAAAAAAAAAACTCTATATGTAATTACACAAAAATAAGAACAGGTTGGACATAAGACTATGTCTGTGAATAGGCCACACTATAAATAGGTGGTCTTAAGATTCCTCATTCTTTGGTTTCCATTTCACTAACTCCAAATTTCCAAGAGAGATGGCAAAGGATAGCCTAGAGTGACAGGTATTCTTTTTTCAGCATGGGATTTCATTCCTGAATCTTTTCCCCTTTATTACACCTTGCTGAATCAATCAGACAGTTTTGCTGGAATGCTGGAGACTCCTTTATCTGTTTTATTTACATCTTGAGCAAGTCACTAAGCTTCCTGTTTTTTACTGTTCCCTTCTGAAGAACACCTGGGTTTCTCAAACTTCCCAGAGCTCCCAAATCACCATGGCTGGGTCCATCACTCTCACCAGTCAAAGCCTAAATGGCTGGAAAAGCACAGCATTCAGTTTTTGTAGATTTCTATGCTATTTAGTCCTTCTCACAGAATTCCCTCCCTCTGCTCACCTTTGTGAGGGAGGCAGGAGTGGATATCTGCTATCTCTCTGCCTCCTCAGATAACCATGTCCTAGTGCCCACCCTATTCAGTGTTCCAAATGTGTCTCCTTAGCCTTTCCAACGATTCACCAATACATTAACCCAGCATTATTGATTCAGCATCCTTCCTAGCTAAGCATTTTGCTAGGTGCTAAGGATGCAGAGGTAACAAAATAGCATGATCATTGCATAGAATATGACATCTACTGGGAATATTGACAACATCTAAATAGAGGCACTAATGAATAGTTAAACTGGAAATATAAGGAAATGTTTCCCTGACAGAGAACTACCTGAGGTGTAGCTCCCAAAATGTGAAGGATTGTTATGTATGTCCTAGATGTCTCATAGAAAAAACTTGGAGAAAAAACTTGGAGGGTGGAAGATGGAGACAGGATGTGGGCAACAAGCTAGTTGCACATAAATAAAACCCATGTTATATTATTAGATTATTAAAGTCCAAAATCAGTAGGAATATAGTCATATAATCTATATGCTGTTTGACCAACTCCTATCTCATAAACTCTATAGGTTTGATCTGACACTTAAAATTTTACATTTAGACTCAGTGTTAAATACAAAGAACATAAAGAATTATTTTCAAAAATCAAAAGACTCAAATCTATTAAATCTTTTGACAGATTTGACACTAGGAAATGACTTCACCCACTTATAATGTGTTCAAATAACTATATGCTTTTAAGGTAAAGTAAAAATCTTTAACTCAAAACATCAAGGATCATTCGTATTATGAAATAGCAAGATCCTATATGACAAGAAGTTACAAATAATATTGAATCATTTGATATACTCTTGGTCTTGGAGGCAGTCATTGTTAGCCCTTTTTTCACAATATTTTCATTTCCAATTTATTGATATTTCATAATTCATTTTCCCAGTCTGCAGAAAGTATAGAATTAGACAAAATCAGGATAATGGATAAAGAGAAAAAAAAGCAAAATGGGGTACAATTGTATAGTTCATGATCTTCTAAGGAAAGAGCAATCCAAATAGAAAAAACCTACCTCTTTTTTTCTCTTGGATTGTGCCTCTTTGGAAATTTTTTAATCTTCTTATATTAAATACAAATAAATAAAACTGGGTTTTGTTGTTTAATGTTAAGGGCCATTATGGCTAATATGTAACCAATAGATTCTCAATTTGTACAATATACAAGAATGCATCAAGTTTAGAAATAGTAATTTATATATGTCAGTATAAGATCAAGGAACACACTTAGTTTCTTCTGGAGACACATAACAAAGGAGTAAATAACATGTGATTAATTTTCTTACTGGAAGTACTTTAGCCTATTTCATTGCCTTTTCTCCACCTAGTCTTCTTTCCTCAAACACTCATACAAAGCATTCAGCATGTACTGGAGAGAGTTCTGGCCTTACCAGTCAAAAGATGTCAGTTCAAGTTTCAGCTTTTCTACTTAATAGATCATTGAGCTTATGGAAACCAAGGGGCTATTTTGAACCTCAGTTTTTCTGTCCATAAAAGGGAAGTAATGAAACTGGCCTTTAGTGAGATCAAATGGGTTTTTATGGGTACATGGGTTAAACTATGTGAAAGCAGTTAGCAAAGTACACAGTGTCCTTAAATATAAGATGTATTGTCTCTGCAGTAGAACAGTGATGTGTAAACTGAAGAAAAGAAAAAATGAGCAAGAGTGATCACAAAAATATAATAATCATTGTCATCAATCTTCAGATTTTTGTGGGAAATTATTTATAGGATCCCAAGGCAGACAAAGACACATAAATTGCAGAATCATGACTTTTAGGCCTAGTTACTGTTACCTTAATTTGAAAACCTGCTAATGAGAGCCACCACAACTCTCCTGCTAGTGAAGCTGGTGCTTTCTAGAGGAAAAATGAGCAGCAACAACAAAAAAATACCTGAGGATAAAAAACGCCCCTAATTATAAACTTCAAAATTTCTGAAGATCTGTGTATTTAATTATATTGTCTCATAAGAATTGTGTTTGATTCCAGGCTAGCTTTAAATAGATTATATATTAATAAATAACCAAGAAAATACCAGTAATAGCCCTGAAATTCATTGTCCTCAGTTTTTTGCTAAGGACATAGTCCCAGTTTTTGCTACTTGAAAACCTTCAGCATTTTGAACCCCCACAGAGGTTTAAGCTTTCATGAGGTCTCAGCCTATCAGCCTCCTGAGACTAGAGGCAAAGTTAGGGGCCGAGAGAGTAAGCTCAACAAGAGGCTCCACTGGACAGGTACTCACAGCTGGGAGGTGGCAAGCTCTGGTAGCTCCCACAGCAATGTCTGAAGAGGGCTCCTTTGGAAGAGTTTATAAATAATACAGTTTGGTTCAGGGCTTCAGACAAAAATGGCAGCTGTGGCTGGGGTAGTCTCCAGGGGATGTTATATAAAATAAATGGAAGTTGCAATAAAATACAATAAGTGCTATGTCATAAATACTACATTGGAAGTACACAGCATAGCAGTGTGGTGAAAAACATATGCCCTGGAGGAGTTCTACCTTCAAGTTGGCAGAGTGAGGTCTTCATGAACCTACTTCCCAGCAAACAACCAAAACATTGAGTAAATAAATAACAAATAAATAAAACTTTTGAAGTCTGAACATTTTTCTAAGGGCATACAGAAAATGAAGTATCACTTACTCAGGAAAATCTAAAACTCAGTCAGAACAACAGAGTCTGTGGCAGCTGAACTTCATCCTACTCCTCTCCCTTCCACCTCACCTCCTGCCCAGCTCAACTTGATGGAAGCTCCACTCCAAGCAGGTTTTCCCAAGAGGCAGGACTCCCTTACCCCTAAGTTCCCAATCAAGAGTTATTTTATCTGGAGGAACAGGCAGGTAGCATTTCTTGTTAACCTTCCACCTCTAATCTGAAGAGGCTAAATTCCTGGTGAGAGTGGCTAACAGTTTGGGGGCTCCCTTTCTCCACTCAGCTCCCACCCATAGGATGCAGTTTCTCATCCAGGTGTGGCAGGCCTGGAATACTGGGACCTTGATCACTCCAGCTTGCTCCAAAGGTTCCAAGCCGATAAAGGTGAGTGGAGAAGACTGGAGGTTGCACCCAACCCAGTATTCAGAGTAGTGGCACAGAAATTTTGCTCAGGGAAGAGACGTCCATAAGAAAAGAGAAGACATAAGCATTCTCTAATTATTTGAAACAGTATAGGGAAGTTATGCCAAAGTCTCCTCTAAATTTAGAGCAGCAAGCTAAATCATAAGCCAACTAGTTCACCAGTGAAAACCAGGGAAAGTGATAGTTACAAATAGCCTTCCTGGGATCATAAAAAATTTTAAAGGTTGATCTCAAAAATAACCCCTGTCAAAAATTTATTTTGTTCAAACAAATGAACAATTTTTCACCCAGGCTTTATTGAAAACAATAAAGCAATCAGCCAGTAATTCATGGAGCTTAATGATTATAATGACTATGCCACAATATCTATATGGACACAAACATCCTCAACAAAATGCTAGCAAACTGAATATAGGAGCATATAAAAAGGATTATTTGCCATGACCAAGTGGAATTTATCCTAGGAATACAAGTTTGGTTCAACATATGAAAACCAATGTCCTATACCATATTAATAAAAAAAGGAATGAAGCCACATGATCATCTCAACAGATGTAGAAAAAGGATTTAATAGAATCCAATACTATTTTATAATAAACACTCAACAATCTGGTAATAGAAGGGAATTTTCTCAACTTGAGGAAGACCGTCTATACAAAACTCAACAGCTAATCTCCTATTACTGGTGAAAGAATGGAAAGCTCCCTCTTCTAAGGTCAGTAACAAGACAAGGATGTCAGTTATCACTATTTCTATTCAACATTGTACTGGAGATTTTAGCCAGCACAATTAGGCAAGGAAATTAAATAAAAGGAATGAGATTAAAAAGGAGGAAGTAAAACTTTCTCTATTTATAAATGACATGATCTAAATATAGAAAACCCTAAAGCATGTATATACACACACATACACACACACTATTAGATTTAATAAATGAGTTCAACAATTTTGCAAGGTACAAGGTCAATGTACAAAAAAATCAATTGCATATTTTGTATACTAGCAATGAAAAAATCTGAAAAGGAAATTAACAAAGCATTTCCATTTAAATATATCAAAAAGAATAAAATAATTAGGAATAAACTTAACAAAATAACTGCAATTTTTGTACACTGAATGCTATGGAACTTAGTTGAAAGAAATTTAAGAAGTCCTAAATAAATGGAGAGATATTTTGTGGTGATGGATTGGAAGACTCAATATTATTAAGATGGGAACATTCTCCAAATGGATCTCCATATTCAGTGAAATCCCTATCAAAATTCTAGCACTTTTTTGCCATAATTAACCAGTTGATTCTAAAATTCATGTGGAAATGTAATAGGACCAGTGTAGGAGGAAAAAAGGCAACAACAGAAAGTCTTAAAAAAGAACAAAGTTGGAACACTCACACCTCTCAATTTCATAACTTACTAAAAAGCTACAGTAATCAAGATAGCATCATATTGGTTAAAGGTAGACATTTAGATCAGTGGAATAGAACTGAGAGACCAGAATTAAGCCATATACCCATGGTTAATTGATTTTAAACAAGAGTGTCAAGACCGTTCAATGGGGAAAGAATAGTCTTTTCAAAAATCATGCAGATACAAGTAGGTACCCACATGCAAAAGAATGAATTCAGACCCCTACTTCAAACCATATGTAGAAATTAACTGCAGGGTTGCCTGGGTAGCTCAGTTGGTTAAGTGTCTGACTCTTGATCTTAGCTCAGGTCTTGATCTCAGGGTTGTGAGTTCAAGCCCCACATTGGGCTCCACACTGGTCATGGAGCCTACTTAAAAAAAAAAAAAAAAAAAGAAACTCCAAATGGATCATAGACTTAAATGTAAGAGTTAAACCTATAAAACGGTTAGAAGAAAACGTAGGTGTAAATCTTTGTAACTTTATTTTGGGAATAGATTCTTAAATATGACACTCAAAGCACAAGCAATCAAAAAAAAATTAAAATGTTGGATTTCATCAAAATTAAAAACATTTATGCCTCAAAGGAGAGAATCAAAAAAAGTGAAAAGACAACCCATGGCTTGGTAGAAAATATTTGCAAATCATATTTCTGATAAGGGACTTGTGTTTAGTATATATAAATAATAAAGTTGGAATAACTCAATATGAAGAAGAAAAATAAACCAATTAAAAATGGACAAAGGATCTCAACAGATAGTTTTTCAAAGAAGGGATATAAATGGTCAATAAGCACATGAAAAGGTTCCCAAAATTATTTGCCATCATGGAAATGCAAATCAAAACTATAATGAACTGCCACTTCACACCCTCTAGGATGGTTATACATCAAAAGGACAGATAATAGTGACTGTTGACAAGGTTGTGGAGAAATTGGAACCCTCATACATTGCTGGTAAAATAGTGTAGCTGCTTCAGAAAACAGTCTGGCTGTTCCTTAAATGGTTAAATACAGAGTTACTATATGACTCAGAAATCAGAAATTCCACTCTAGATATATTCCCAGGAGAAATGAAAACATATGTCCACACAAAAACTTGTACACAAATATTCATAGCTTTGATGATAATAGCAAAAACAAAAATGGAAACAATCCAAATGTCCATCAACTGATGAATGAATAAATAAAAAGCAGTATTCCCATAAGATGGAATATTATTTTGCAATAAAATAAAATGAAGCACTGATAACATTGTACATGTGTCAACCTTGAAAACTTTATGCTAAGTGAAAGATATCAGTTACAGTAGATAACATAGCATATGATTCCACTTACGTGACATGTCAAGAATAGGCAAAGGTATAGGCATAGAAAGTAGATTAGTGATTATTTAAGTCTGGAGAAGATTGGGGCGCCTGGGGGGCTCAGTCATTAAGTGTCTGCCTTCCACTCAGGTCATGATCCCAGGGTCCTGGGATCGAGCCCCGGGTTGGGCTCCCTGCTCAGCGGGAAGCCTGCTTCTCCCTCTCCCACTCCCCCTGCTTGTGTTCCCTCTCTCGCTGTGTCTCTCTCTGTCAAATAAATAAATAAA
This sequence comes from Phoca vitulina, assembly GCF_004348235.1. NCBI lineage: Eukaryota > Metazoa > Chordata > Mammalia > Carnivora > Phocidae > Phoca > Phoca vitulina. Next base: position 71,126,736 of record NW_022589706.1, read on the forward strand.
ATCTTTAAAACAACAACAACAACAAAAAAACTATCTTTATTTATTTTTTTTAAAGATTTTATTTCTTTATTTGGCAGAGAGGGACACAGCGAGAGAGGGAACACAAGCAGGGGGAGTGGGAGAGGGAGAAGCAGGCTTCCCGCCAAGCAGGAGCCTGATGAAATTCCTAGTTCCCCAACTCTCTATGATTCTATTTCCTCATCTGTAAAATGGAAATAATATTACTATCTACCACATAGAGCTGCAATGGAAATTAAAGGAATTAATGCATACAAAGAACAAAGGACTTGTAACAGTCTGGCACATAGGAAGTGTACATACGTGTGTGTGTGTGTGTGTGTTCTCATTATGCACAGGGTGTTAAGAGAAAACATAAAAGAGGCATCTAACTTATGGGTAGGGCAGTGGGAGAGGCTTAAAGAATGGCACAAAGTAGTTTTGAAAGATGAGCAAGGATTATCAAGGCATAGATAAAAGGGAAGGGATATTCAACAATGTAAAGAATATATGCAAAAGTATGCAGACTTCAAGAATTTAAAGTATCCTATAAGTAAATAGGAATATTACCTGAAATAAATGAAATTGAAATGCAGAAAATGCCAGCAGCCTGTGTGTAAGGTATTCTTTTTTAGGAGCTCCTTTGGAGACAATTCAATTAGAAATTTGTTTGTGAAAGTGAGGTTAGCATGATATAATTTAGATAATATGCATCAACAAGTTAAAGATATCATCATTACAACTCTGATCTAGCCTGAAGTTTAGATAAAATGGTTCTCATTTTTGTTATCGAAACAGTGTAATCAGTAAACATATCTCTGTATTGTCTACATATTTTGTTGTCTCTTCTGCTGATCGTACTCATCTTATGTGAGAGAAAAGGGAAAAAGGTGATTTTTATAAACAAACACTTGAGGATTATATGCAAATGATGGCCTATGCAAACGATGTAATTTATAGCAACACTGGAATATGTGTTCACTTCAATGCTGACTGAATAAAATCCTCATGAGAATTGATGCATGACAATGGCTTGACAGTGTCTTATTCTTTCTCATCACACCAAGTCTTAAGATGATAGTTGTCATGCAGACATGTGTGAGGATCTCTACTGCACGAGGTAACCATGCATGACCTCATGTTTTTCCTTTTGGAAGCTGAAACCTGAATTCTTGGACTAAACAATGAATAAATATTTCAGAGATGTGTTATATAATTTACTTCTGAAAAATAGATTTACTATTTGTCTCTAGATATTTAGAAAGATATTGACAGAGTCATTTGCAAATTCAAAGATGTAGACAGCATGGGTCTATATTAACTTCCATAACTTCTGCAGTATTCTAACCAAAATGATATGAACTGTATTATACTTTACTTTGCAAATTGCATTATACCACTGTATCTGAAAAACTAAATGTTAAGGTGACCTTGAAGTCTTAAGTTATCTTTTGCCAATAAATAGTTTTAGCATAGTTACAACAAACACAAAACCAGTCCTATATACAATTCCTCAGAAATGAACATGAGTATAAAAATAAAAAGATGAATAAAAATAAAAAGAATAAAAAACAGAGAGGTGTTTCTGATACAGATTTTACTCTTTGGAGCTATAAAGGATTCTATTAATGAATTAATAATCATTAAAGCTTATAGATAATGTTACCAACTAACACTTAGAGCACACTTACTAATAAATCTTATTCTTGGTATTTTAAAATCTCCTGTCTTCATGGAGCCCTCAAGATTCTTATCTGCATTGTTGTGATATGACTGAGACTTAGAGCTAATTAGATAACTTCTTCAGGTCACCTATATGGTAAAAATAAGCATTGAATTTGTGTTTGTCTGACTCCCTAACCATCCATGATGGAGTAACGAGTACTAGACTAAATCCCTGTTATAAACAACTAGAAAACTGAGCAAAGAATGGAAAAAATTTCAAACATTGGTTAGCAGGTAAAAAAGGATTTTGATGGCTAAGAGGTTGGAGACAACTAACTGATCCCAACGGTCACCCCAGATTTCTGACTGGTGGGGCAATTTCCGTACTGGAGGCACAAGCATATAGATCCAAAACAGAGCTTATCAGCCTCCCTGAGTTTAGAAATTAGAGATCTAAGTTTGGGAAGGCTAAGGTGGTTGATAATTTAAGAATGTGTTCTGGAAAAGAGGGAGCTATCAAGGAGAATACTTGCAGAAATTTTAAGTCTTGTCTGAGTAATAGGTTGTAAATTCATACAGAGAAACTATGCAAAGCTGGACAAAGAATGACAGGAAGCAGATCAAGTCCCAGAACTCATATGTGATGTAGAGACTTTTGAGAAAGATTTCACTTTGTGGGGAGGGGATCTTACTCTACCAAGACTTTAAAAGGATATATGAAAAGCATATGTTTATCTTTGAATTATATAGCAATTAATAGATATTTAAGTATATAACTTTTATATAGATGTGAAGTGGGATAGTCCCATGTATCTTGCTATTTTGTTGTCTTAAATGTTGTCCTGACCTCTCAAAAGGTCCAGCTTTTTATTAGGAAGATGCATATTCATCTGCCACCTCTGAACTTCAATAGCATGTTGATGTTGTTGCTGTTTTATTGCTGACCTAAATTAGCACTGGGTAAACAGATGCAAAAAAAAAAAAAAAAAAAGTCACAGGAAGTTGTCTTTGCTTATGTTTTAGAAATCTTCCCAATCAGTAGGGAAAAACAGTTTTGAATTAAAATGTAATAATTAGATTTCTCCTTACAAAGGAAATACATTTTGAGAAAACCTAGTGTGCTTTCCCAGTGCCTCTCAAAGAGCCATGGAGTTGGATGGCAGTGAGGAAGCTAGACCTCAAGTGGGATTCAGATTCTTTCACAGAACAGGAACAGGTTTCGACCAATAGGGGACCGTTTATCAAATCACTATCTGTTGCACTAAATGGGATTCTAGGGTAGACTGAAATGAAAAGAGATACCTCCAAAAAGCATTCAACGTGGGAATAGCTTACTCATCTGTCAGCTCCTTGAACACAAACAGCTACTAAAATTCAGCTCTCTCTAGGGAGGTAGGAGTCAGTCAAGGAGAGAACCACCATACTGCATGGAGGTCCCAGAAATGGAAAAGTTGGTCAAGGAAAGGAAGGCAAATGCATACTGGTTCAGAATACACCCCTTGGATTTTTTAATGATCAGTTGAAATACAAAGCAGTTTGGGTTGTAAGGTATTGTTTCATAGCATGTCCACGTAAACTGTGTACTAATTATTTTAACCTGGTAACAAAAAAGCCATCATGCTGGAAACTGCACAGAACTTGTGATTCATGCGTGTTTGAAATCTTTTAGCAAGGAATTTCAGGTACTCTGGGTGATGGAAGTTAGCAGGAGAAAATGAACTTTATATTTTTTAAGGATTTTTTTCTTGGGTAGATTTTTTTTTTAATGTCTTAGGTAGATTTTAAGGGTTGTTTTTTTTTTTTTAATTTTTCTTCTCTCTCTCTTTTTTTTATTTTTAACCATTGCTAGTGGCATGACATTTGAAATGGGAAAATGGAATGTTCAAACCAATTTTTCCCCATTGGTTCTTATGTAGAATAATGTGCTCCACAGTTCAGTTAAAAATAATAAGCGGTATGTTGTCCTGAACTACATGTAATCTCCAAGACCATGGTCAATAAAGCACTCAAGAAAATGAAGATTTGAAGCAAAATGGTCTGAAGTCTCTGGGGGAATAAAGAAGCAACCGATTAGCATTTGAAAGCAAGGTCTTTTACTTTTTTAAAAGTCAAGGAGAATAAAAAAGTGATATCACTCGTCCAGAGCAAAGAGTTTGAAAAATATCTCACCTTTGTTTTATTAGTCCTTTCAGATTTTAAGAATGACCTTTGGTTATCAACTCCAAGAACTAAGATGCATTTTAATACACATAGTATTACATTTGGGAACACAGCTAGAGTATCTCCTTGAGGAATGCAAGAATAAATAGGACCAATATTATTTTTTGATATTCCTAAGTGACTTTTGCTCCATCCAATGAAGGATCTCACAGACAGAAGGGTCAGGGCTGGTTTAGGCTAAGTATTCTGATTTATTATGTAATAAAATATAGCAATGAAAAAAAAAACTTTTCTACAACTTTACATTTTCCGGTAAATTATCAGAACCTACCTCTAATTCCTTAATATGTGTCCCCATAATTAATTCAAAACTGTAATTCGTATCCACAGTCTTGATAAGGGCTGGCACAGAGGTCATTTTTATATGCCTTATTATTTATTTTAATAACCTTTCAGGTAATCTTCTTTATATGCTTATTAATTTGTGAAACATAGAATATCGTCTTTGTAGCTAAAAGTTCAGACTTCTCTACATTTTGTAAATCCCCACAGATTTGTTTCTTGTTTTTAAATATCAGCACCTTTCTTCTTTCTGCTGTTATGTTTCTGCCCTCTATGCAGGAGATCTTTTCTTTTAAGTTTCCCACTGTGCTTCGTAATAAAATCAAAAGAAAAAGGTACATCCTTCAGAAAGCATTCAGCTCACTAGAAATAGAAAACCTGTCACCTTATTCTTAAAACCTTAGATCAGGCAGGCCAGGGGCAGAAAAAGTGAGTGTATTTTCTACAGAGGGTGTAGAGTGGGCTTAGTGAAATTATTAGGTACCTTGTTCTCTCCAGATCTCCTTTTAGGGAAGAGACCATCTTTGTTCAGAAAAAAAGGCTTGAGACTGTTGGGAGAAAAAATTTTCCTCTACCCTCTTAAGTTCGAATGTTTGAGAGCCTGTGCGTTAACGTGCAAAAGGCAGTTTAACAAGGGGTTATTGCTTCCAAAAGGAAAGTATGGAAGGTTCTATTGTTTGTTTAATGCTAAAGGGAATGAGAAGTCTTCTCCTTCCTGGAATTTGCAGGAAACTCCCTTGGAGGAGGGTTAGTGGCATTTACACTTTCAGGAGGCTCTGCTTTAGTCAGATAAGGGAAGTTCAAATAAGATTTTAAATGTTTTCACTTTAAAATAATCTTTGTGCTAAAACTGTGATTCCCATCAATATGCTGACTAATGTTGAAGTGTGAATCAGAAGAAGAATGTATAAATTACTTTAGAAATAAAGCGGAATTTGAGGATATAGAGTGCAGAAAAAGAGAGAGAGGGAGAGAGAAAGAGATTGATTGATTGATTGATTGAGACACCACCATGTGTTAAAAGACCAAGTTGTGTTTTTTTTTCTGGTACCTACCATGTAGTTTCTGCACCTTGTTCCTCATACCCCAAGCCTGTGAACACACGCAAATGCTGATGAAGGCAGTCTAAATTAATAGTTAAGAATATAAGGGCGCCTGGGTGGCTCATTCGTTAAGCATCTGCCTTCCGCTCAGGTCATGATCCCAGGGTCCTGGGATCGAACCCCACATCAGGCTCCCTGCTCAGCCCAGAGCCTGCTTCTCCCTCTCCCACTCCCCCTGCTTGTGTTCCCTCTCTCGCTGTGTCTCTCTCTGTCAAATAAATAAATAAAATCTTAAAAAAAAATAGTTAAGAATTAGACTTTAGTATCAGACAACACCGGATTCAAATATCAATCTTTCTCACTAGTTTGTGAGCTCAGGCACATTATTTATCTATTCGATTCCCAAGCTTCAGTTCTCTCATTTATAAAATGGCAATAACAATACCAGAGTATTCCAAGAACTATGTGAGGTGATGAATGTCAAGTGATAAGGATGAGCCCAGGCCTCACGCAAGCTTTTTATTATTGTTGGTATTTTTTATTTGCTTCCTCCCTTCGCCTGAAGTATGTTTTGAGTAAAAAAACATTCTTTGACCCTGAACTCACTTTATTCTACTAATTCTTTCTCATGTCAGTGTCTCAGACTAGTTCTGTCTCCACTTCATTTTTTTATCTTCCAACCACTGAAATTGGGCTTCTATTTTGACTTCTCCAAAGAAAGTGCTTTTCAAAAGGTCGTCATGATCTCGTACTTGACAAATGAGATGGATGTTTTCAGGTTAACCTATTACCTACATTAGAATCCACTGCCAACTTACTCCTTGAAACCCTGTCCTCTCTTGAGTCCTCCAGCACTGTCTTCTCCTGATTCTCTTCTGACCTCTCTGTTCCTTCTACCTCCTTCACTGGAGTTTCTTCTTCCAGAATTCCATTTTTGACTCTTGGCTATACTTTAACGCTAAATGACTTCATTTACTTTCCGGAAAATTATAAACAAATTTTTATTTCTAACCCTGGCCTTTCCCTCATACTTTAAACTGATTTATCAAACAAGTGTTGAAGTAAGTATTATATATTCAATGACAAAAACTTAGAAAATGTGAAAAACAAAAATTAACAACAAATCATTCATAATTCCTCCATCAAAAACTTACTAATTTTAGTGTCTGTCACTAGCTAAACAAAACTAAGTTACTTTACCCATATTAATGGAGATAATTATAATTCTAAACTCACAGGCCTATTGGGCATAAATATACAAAAAGCATTTGAAAAATGCCCAGCATATAGTAAGTCGTTTACAGATGTTTGCTGCTATTATTACTACTATCATTATTTTTCAAATTTTAAACCACATACGGCTGTGGACTGAAACTTCATGTGTGGAAGCTTAATCCCCAGTGTGATGGTATTTTTAGGTGAGGCCTTTGAGAGCAAAGACGGCATGAGAGAGGAGTCCTCATAAGAAGAGACACAAGAATGATGATCTCTCTGGTCTCTGCCAAGTGAGGTGGGGCAACCAAGCCCCTCATTAAACACTAAATCTACTGACACCTTGATCTTGAACTTCCTAGCCTCCAGAACTGTGCCAAATAAGTATTGTTTAAGCCACTTAGTTCATGGTGATTTGTTATAACTTGAATTGAGACACACACTCACAGGTAGTTTTGTACATTTCCTTCCTATTTAGCAATATATTCATGAATATTCTTAATGTAAATAAATAGTTTTTATACAGCAGATGTGATCAATATCTCCCCCCCAGCTACTTGATGAATTATCTTTATACTTGCTTTAAACTTCCATTAATTTATCCACCCTTGTATATAATTCCCAACATGCCAACTGAAACTCAACATTTTTCTTTCTCGTTCACTGAAATATATGGGAATGCAAATGAAAGCAATGCTTTTAAAGTGGTATTTTTAATCTCTCTAGAAGACTAACAAAAACAAACCAATCCCAAACTTAAAAAATGTTATTCTTGGTTTAAGAAAACAACCTGCGGCCCAGCTCTGAGCAGAGGGCTAGGTGCCAGGGGTCGGAGACACTGAGGTTGATGACTGAATGTGCTGTGTAGTCGTTGATCACACAGATACTTTTTTAAAAAAAAACAATCTGTAATTGTTGAGCATCTCCTTTGTTTTCAAGTTCTCACTGCAGAAGTTGCCATGAACATTCTTTTAGATACATACTTGTGCTTATTTATGATTACCCTCTCAGATGTAAAATTACCAGAAGAAATAATATGAAAATTTGAAGACATTTGCCTTCCTACTGTGAATTTGTTTTCTTGAAAAGCTGTTGCAATTTTAACTCACATAAGTGGTGTATAAAAAAGCCTGTTTCTTCACATGCTTGTTGATAAACATTAACATTCTTTTTTCATCTTTGTCAATCTGATGAGCAATAAATAAAATAACTCATCTTATTTTAATTTTTGTATTTTCCAAAGGTGTGTTAAGAGAACAAAAATAAATCGTTCACCCTCAGTGTTTGCTATTGAATTTTGTCCCTTTAAAATATGATCTTAAAGATGATGATAATTTTAATGATTGCTATTGCTTCCAATAAGTATAATTTCCCTTTTAACTGACTATATGAGTCACAAATATGCAGGAAAAAAAAGAAAGTACAAATTTTCATGCTTTCTTCTATTAAATTTGAATGTGTATATTAATTTTGTATTCAGGATTCTAGGTTTTTACAAAATAGTACCTTTGATTCCATATTGAACATTCACCTTGAGGACTTTAGTCTACTGATTGAAAGTTTTAATTCATTTAATAGAATTGTGATACATACCCCAAATAAAAAACATTCATGGAGGGTCTCAGAAGTCCATACTTTTCTGGAGACTGATGCCTCCACTGAGGGTCTCTAGGATGTATGATATAGCATTACATCACTCCTCACTAAATACTTACAACCTCACATTCAGTATATCCTTGAATCCCATCAGCTGTACCTTCAAGAGTTACTGACAATCCAATTACTTCTCATCAAATCCATTTTCCTACCAAGTTATGATCAGCTCACTTCCGGTTGACTGCAAAGGACTGGTAATTGATCTCCTAGCTTCTGTCTTGTTCCTTCCAATCTATTGTCAATAGTAACTGTCGACTGTCTAGTAAACTGTTAAACATATTAGATCATGTCCCTCCCCTGCCCGGAACCCAACTGGCTGCCCATCTCAGTGGAATTAACAGCTAAAGTCATTACGAGTTTAAAGGCCCTGTTTAGGCTCCATCTGACACACAACCATTACTTCTCAGACATTTCCTATCTGACTCTAGCTCCCTAGGTTCCTGACATACTGGTGTCCCTCTGTCTCTCCAACATGTCAGAGAAATGCCTGCCTGAAAGATTTGCACTTACTCTTTTTTCAGTCTGGAATGCTCTTTCTATAGAGGCTCTTCCTGATTGAAGGTACTGCCTTTTCTCATATGCTTTTTGTTCTCATTATTTGATTAATTTTCCCCTACAGTATTTATCACCATCTGACATAACATATATAATACTTTATTTATTGTCTATCGCTCCCATTATGATGTAGGTCTAGAAGGATAGAGGTGTCTGTTTCTTGTTTGCTTTATTCACTATCATATTCTTAGTGTATGCCCAGCATTAACACTCTTTTGAATGACTAAATACAAATCTGAATTTCTGCTGTTTTCCTAAAGTAATATTATTTTGGTTAAAAATACCACTAGTCAGGCGTGCCTGAGTGGCTCAGTTGGTTAAAGCATCTGACTCTTGATTTCAGCTCAGGTCATGATCTCAGGGTCGTGAGATAGAGCCTGGCATCCTACTCCATGCTGGGTGTGCCTGCTTAAGATTCTCTCTCTGCCCCTCTCCACAACCCTGCTCATTCTCATGCTCTCTCTCAAAAAACAAAACAAACAAACAAACAAAACACTAGTCATAAACAATTCAAGTTTAATTTTATATGGCTTTCACTATATTCTGATATTTAATTGGAGTTAGTTTGCATTTATTAAATGCTTTTATATCCTGATGGAAAAGGAGTCTTATCATAAGATTTTGCTGACATTTATTAACCCTACTGTTCTTGGCAATATTTTAACAAGAACATGATATATCAACCAGAGAGTTTGTAAATATCATCATTCTGAAGTCAAATGTTACCAAGTCCTTCAGTTTAATATTTTTGTAGACTTCTTACATTTGGTATAGCCACTCACTTCTTGCAGCTGCAATATGCTACATCTCAAAACATGTTCTTTGATACTTTTTCTTGGGATAACTGCACTTATGAAGTACTCTGCACCTAGTAAACTTTTTTTAACAATATTTATAGAACAGAATTGACTCTCGCATATGACTATTCACTTAGGTGTTAAGTTGAACAAAATAATGAAGACTTGGGCCAAACAAACAAACAAAAGATATTATCTAGCAGTCAGAAAGCAAACTGAGAGTCTGTATTTCTAAGTTTATGTACGACACTCATATGGTCCATAAAATCTTAGTCTCCTAAAATGTATTTTCAAATGCATGCTAGGGAAAATCAAGAAATGAGAATTAATGTACTTAAGATTGTTGTGATTGCGTATTGTCCTTGGTAACTTTGTATTCCCAGTTACCACATTCTATATTTCTTTCAGATTCTCATGAAAACAAAACGAACATTTTTTTGTTTCGTTTTGCCACTCTCCATTTAGCTGTAAGTCACTAAGATGTAACCATTTCATGATTTGAAAGCAATGTATAAAATCAAATATTTTATTTTTAAAATGAACTACTTTGCATGCTAATAAACTTAACTTCATGTTCAATTTAAAGTATTTTTGTCATTTAAATAATTGCTTACAGGGGCGCCTGGGTGGCTCAGTCGTTAAGCGTCTGCCTTCGGCTCAGGTCATGATCCCAGGGTCCTGGGATCGAGTCCCACATCAGGCTCCCTGCTCGGCGGGAAGCCTGCTTCTCCCTCTCCCACTCCCCCTGCTTGTGTTCCCTCTCTCGCTGTGTCTCTCTCTGTCAAATAAATAAATAAAATCTTTAAAAAATAATAATAATAATAATTGCTTACAAACTAGGAATCAGAAATAATAAGATACAGTTTTAGGAAGTTAGAATGGCTTTTTTTTTTTTAAGATTTTACTTATTTGTCAGAGAGAGAGAGAGCAAACACAAGCCGGGGGAGCGGCAGGCAGAGGGAGAAGCAGGCTTCCCGCTGAGCAGGGAGCCTGATGTGGGGCTCGATTCCAGGACCCTGGGATCATGACCTGAGCTGAAGGCAGGCACTTAACCAACTGAGCCACCCAGGCATCCCTAGAATGGCTTTTTGAAGTTACTTCTATGATTTATAACTTGAACGTTGAATGACAAAAGTACTTCAGCAAGGATTTTGAAAGATACGTTCAATGCGTATTTTCTAAATATTTGCTCCTCCATAAAATATTTTTGCAAAAGCTTCTTTAAAGACATTTTCATTGCATAGCCCTGTGGCCTCTTTTCTTTTCTCCATGCAGCTCAGATATTCTTTTCCTTTACACTACCCAGAATGTTTATTCCTCTGGAGATATTGTTCATGTTTGTTTTACTATCCTGGTATCTTGATATGTTTTTAATAACATATTCCATACCATTAGCCTTTGTAACTTAGAGAAGTTTCAAATGTTCATATGTTGTCTATAAAAAAATAATGATGCTTTTGCAAGCAGAATGGTGGTCATTAGTTTTGCCCATATGAAAGTGGAATGTGTCCTCCCTAAGCAAAATATAAGCTCACACTGTGCATAAAGACAACTCTTGTTTGCTTCAGGCAGGAGCATGTTTTATGGGGGAAAAAAATTTAAGCAGGCCATTAAGAAATATTCTTGTTCCCTTTTTAATGTCTTTGAGCTGCACGTGTGAGCAGAATTGTAAGGAATTTCTAGTGACTCATTCCTAGTTTTGGTCATCCTGGTGTTCTGTGAAGTTGTGTATATTAAAACCTCTATAAACAGCTCTCAGTAAAGCCTTGGCAATAGAGCTTGTCGCTTGTACCTATCAGAAATGTCAGATGCTTTTTTCCAACTCTATCACTAGCAAACAATATTGCATAGTTATTAAAATACGGGAATTAACTACAAAATCTGCAAGTGGCAAACATTGTTGTAAATCAACTAAGCAATTAGCATGAGATTTTTTAAGTGACTGAATACAAATTCAGAATTATGAAGTTATTATCTAATAACCCAACAAGTGATGTGAATAAATCCCTGCTAATATGAAAATTATCAAACCACTGAAATACTCTTTTCTACAAGCAGGTCTGTGGATCCTCATGCTAATGCACTTAGATTGATAAACTACAAGCATTCCAGTTGCTGAGGATTGTGCTTAGAGAATCTGTCATCCAAATGATCAGCAAATCGAAATCTGCAATTTGTTTTCTCTTAATAGGCAGACAGGTTTTCACCAGCTTAAACTCTGTTCTATTAATACTCTTCGAAACTAATTGCTGGAAAATGAATTTTAAAGGCAAGATTTTATCATTTCTTCCCTCCTCCCCCACCCCCTCACCCCACCATCTGTATAATAGAAGACTCAAAGCCACCTGTATACACTTTGGAAATATATGTTAAATAGGCACAGGCTATAATCTCCTGTCATTCATCTGCGTTGTTGCAAAGGACCCCTAGACCTTGCTTCTGCCACAATTCATTCTATACTCTGCTCTCAAAATTACTTTCTGATTATGCTGTTTCCCTTCCACAAAGTTCCAGTTCCCTGCCAAATAAAAGGCAAAAACCTTAATATGGCTTCAATGCCCTCCATTATCTGGTCTCACTTAACGTATTTTCTCCTTATTTTTGTTTATATTGCGTTATAACACCCATACAGAAAAAAAGCTCAGACCATTAATTAATGAAAAATAAAGTAACAGCCAGGCAACCACTGTCCAGATCAAAAAATAGAATGCTGTCATGACCAAAGGAGCCAGCTTTCCTTGTGCATCTTTCTGATCATATCCTTCCCAGCATCTCAGAGCTAATCACCCAGAGGTGATCACTTCTTTCATTTCCTTTATTGTATCTCCACCTGCGTGTGAATCCTTAAATACACTGTTAACTTTACCTGTTTATGAATGTTACGCAAATGGAATCAGACTGTTTTCTGCCAGGATTGCTTTTTTCACCCAACATTATTCTTTTAAAAGTCCATTTGTGTTATTGTGTATAGCTCCAGTTTCTTAAATTTTCAGCTGTTTAGTATTACATTGCATCCATATACCACAGTATATTTATCTTTTCCACGTTGATGGACATTTGGATTTTTATTATTTCCAGATTTGGGCTATTACAAACAATGTTGCTATAAACATTCTTGGGTATATATTTTGGTGCCCAAGATTCTCTAAGTGTTCATACCCAAGAAGTGAAATGGTTGGAACATTGCTGTACTTATCTTCATGCTAGATAAATATTTATGTAATACTCAAAAACAGGCAAAACTAACTTGCCTATAAATATCTCCATTCTCTGCTAGATATGTCAAGATGTTTTCTAAAGTGTTGAACCAATTTAAACACCCAGCAATAGTGAATGACTACTCCTGTTTCTTCATATCCTTAGCAATATTGGGGATTATCAGACTACCTCTCTTTCTGCTTCTCATCTCTTTACTCTTGATTTGGGATTTTCTAGTTGTTTATTCCTTTGCACTATGGGTATTAATTCTGAACTATTACAGGTCACTAATTCTCTCTTCATCTGTTTCTAATCTTCTGCTTAATTCAGTCATTAAATTCTTAACTTCGGACATTCTCTTTACTAATTCTTAAATTTCTGTTTAGTTCTTTTCAAATTGTGTAATGACACTTCATGTGGTTTCTAATTTCTTGTCAATGTGTCCCAGATGTCTTTTAGCATAGTAACATAATTTTTATAATATGCATCTGAAAATTTCAGTATCAGAGTCCTTGAAAGATCTATTCTTGTTGTATATTATTTCTTCCATTTGTATATATGAAATAGAATTTCATTTTACATGATAGCTTTGACTTTTGTTTTGAACATTGTATTCAAACAATTACTTAAAGGAATAATGTAAGACCTAAAATGCAGATACTTTCTCCAGAGAGTATTGTGGATTTATTTTTTTTCTGTCAGGCATCTGGGGTCTCTTCTAGTCTCATACCACTTTAAATAGCATTAAAATTTGAGACAAATTATGGAGACCTAGATTTTAATCCAAGGGTTGAAAAATTTGAGGTCCAAAGAAATGAAGTTGAAGTAAAATGATATATGATGACTTTCGGTTCTGTAACTTACTGTGTGATCTTGAGTTGAGACTTTTGTTCCTAATTTTTCTTATCTGTTAAAATAGTACATAGCCAGTAACCCCCAAAATGATGGTTTTCTTTTTTTTTTTATAGTTTCCGTTGTGTTTCTCTGGTGTTTTGTGTGTAATAGTTACGGTGTGTGTTGCTTTTGTTTTGTGTTATATTTTCTGAGTATGTGGCTTTTTCCAGACTATGATTATTTTGAAAGTGGTGGCCATGACTTTCTACAATATTGAGTATACTCGGTACTACACTCCCTATATTGAGTATAGTAACTTGGTGCTATAGCTGCTCAATTCATGTTAAATAGGTAAGTCAATGAATGAATAAATTTTGGAAATAGGTACATAGATGCCAAATTCAGTATTGCCATAGAGAAGGGAAAGTATCTTTTCTACTATAGGTCCTAGACCTTCAATCTAATTTCTATTGCTATGTTTACCTGTCCAATATATTGGCTGATTGTCCTCATAAAGCACAACTGGTCTATGTTAGGATTAACAAATAGTGATCCAAATCTGTTAAAGAGCTTAAAAACAAAGCCTAAAAACATCTATTCAGAAGAGAAGTGATAAGATGTAATAAAGGTTTATTTCAGTCATAAAATTTAAAGCATGTTCATTAATAATTTATCAGTCCTCTGTAAAAGAACCCTTAGGATAGCCATTTTTACTCTATACCTTTAATCAATTCTAGCTGATTTTTCTAGGACCAGATTTTGTCAACAAACCTTTGAAGGATCCATTTGCCTAGGTATTTACTTATAATATTGGAATTAAAAATAATTTTGAGAGGAAAATTTAGCATATTAAGGAAATATAATTTAGCATATTAAACAACTGTTCTAATGAGATAGGAGTAAAAATGAAAAAAAATAGTATTTCATATCAAAGCATACATTGGGATTATATTTTTGCCACACAGATCATTTAGTTTTGCAATACACTTAATTAGTATTCTTAATTGTTTAAGTGTCATCCTGAAGAGTGGTATTCAGCTTTCTGTTTATGAAATTGCTGTTTAACTTTAGAGGTTTATTAGATTTTGAAAACCCTGGATAAATAGAGAATACATACGATCCAAAATTACTGGTAAAGGAATCAGTCAAATAAGATCTTTCATGAATCCTCTTTACTTTGGTTTGTCAATAAATAGATGTTTAAAATATAGACTAATTCTAACTCTAAAATTCCAGAATTTCCTAATATTATTTGCATGCTTCTGAATATGATCTTCTTTTTGTAATTTATTTAATTCATTCTGATTCTAATGACCTCATGTCCTACTTCAAAGTATTTATACATTGCATAGGTCTATATTTTGTCCATACAACTGAATGTTCAGAAACAAATTCTGCCAATTATCTGAAAGATTATTATATATTTTTAAATATATAAATATTTAGAATCATCAAGATGTTCTGTATTTTACACATAATATTAAAGGATTGATTGAATTTTTACTTTTCTCTCATTTGATATCATTTAGATTAAACAAATCAGTATTACTTGAAATTTTTATTCATTCTCAAAACCTCTCTTCTATTGATCTATCTATCAGTGTTCATTAGCATCATATACTACTGTAATGGAAAAACAATCAGGAGCTTGACAACAAAAAAAGATCAAAATTTCTTTTTTTTCTTATGTTCTAGAATCCTAGAAAGTTACCGTCTGGTGTGGCCTTTCACATCTGAAGGGCATAGGCTTTTTCTATCTTGTTTCTCTACTCTGTGTGCTTTAAAACAGTTACCAGAGCCCCAGCCATTATGTATGTGTTCATTCCAGCTGGAATGAAGGAAGAAAGATGAAA
Source organism: Phoca vitulina (assembly GCF_004348235.1). Taxonomy (NCBI): domain Eukaryota; kingdom Metazoa; phylum Chordata; class Mammalia; order Carnivora; family Phocidae; genus Phoca; species Phoca vitulina. The sequence goes on from NW_022589706.1 coordinate 71,142,048, forward strand.
AAACAGTTGCACAAAGTACCTGCTTACATTGCATTGGTCAGAATTAGTCACATGGTCTCCCCTTGCCTAAAAGGAGACTGTGGATTGTCTTTCTTCTCAGGTGCTACTATAAAAATATAGATGATAGATAGATAGATAGATAGAGAGAGAGATAGAGAGAGAGATAGAGATATACATATGCATACACATATACATATATATAATTAATGAGGAAGAGAACAGCTACTGCGGAACAAATAGCAGTCACTCCTTTATTTATTTACTGATTTATTTTACTCTAAGGTAAGATATAAATGGTTGACCAAGACCAAATTTTTAAAAAGAGAAAGCATCACTAGTTTAGAAAACCAAGATTTAAAAAAAAATATTACAAATACCAGAATATCAACATAGTTGTAGATGAGCATCAAACTTAGAACTGATTTTCTGGGTGTCCAAAGTGAAAAGGGATACCAAAATAATTAGTTATCTTATTTTAATTATTTAGAGAGCACTACTGAAGCAAAATGAAGCGCTCTTGGCTCTGAACAATTCAAAAATTTATCTCATGGTAATTTTTGAGGGGAAAACTGAATGTTATGGTGGACAATATTGCTATAGTAGATACAGTGATTTTATAAGACACTTTGTGTCTTTGACTAAAAGCCAAAGTATAGTATTATTTTACATCTCAGTGAAGGTTCACCTGTGAGTCTCTAAGGAAAAATGATCCAAGGATAAAATCTTTGGGTTTTCTGGCTTAAACCCAGAATAGATTTTAAACTGCCCGGAGGGCTAGATAGACATATATATATGAACGGTTATCTGTAAATATTACCGTTCTGAGAGGTTTCTGAGCAAGTTTAGGAAATTAAGGAATAGATTATCTAATTTTCTATAGTCTGCCAGCATGTTTCAAACCAATTGAGCTTTCTTAACACCAGGTGTTCTAAAAAGTGAAAGGAGCCTATTTGTTAACTGTAAGAGGACAAAAGCACAAAATGATAAAAGAGGTGGAAGCAGAAGCCAATTTGCTAAATTTACTAAATTACACAGTTTACCAAAAACTTAAGTGAATTTCTCATAGCAATGGTAGAGAAGCTATTTTTGCAATGAAATGTGTGGTTATATCCACATTTCAAAATTACTTATCAAATAACTCCCAGTAAATGTTATGTTATAAATTCTGGTGAAATTATGTTTCTTAGAATTTTTTGTTCTTTTCAGAGAGTTTATGTAGAGTGTATCTGTGACGTGGCTGGAGCTAGAGGGTATTATGCTAAGCAAAATAAGTCAGAGAAAGACGAGTATCATATGATCTCACTGATATGAGGAATTTGAGAAACAAGACAGAGGATCATAGGAGAAGGGAGAGAAAAATGAAACAAGATGAAACTGGAGAGAGAGACAAACCAAAAGAGACTCTTAATCTCAGGAAACAAACTGAGGGTTGCTGGAGTGGAGGGGGGTGGGAGGGATGGCGTGGCTCTGTGATGGACATTGGGGAGGGTATGTGCTATGTTGAGCGCTGTGAATTGTGTAAGACTGATGAATCACAGACCTGTACCCCTGAAACAAATAATATATTATATGTTAATAAAAAAAAAAAAAAAAAGATGGTCAAAAGTACAAGCTTCCAGTTACAAAAATAAGTCATGGGGATGTAATGTACATGTGGTAACTATAGTTAATAATACTCTATTGTATATTTTTGAAGTTTCTGAGAGTAAATCTTGAAAGTTCCCATCAGAAGAAAAAAATATCTAACTATGCATGGTGATGGATGTTAACTAGACTTACTGTGATCATTTTACAATATATACAAATATCAAAACATTATGTTGTACACCTGAAACTCAATATAATGTTATATGTCAATTATACTTCAATAAGAAAATAAAAAGTAAATATATTTGGCACAGGGAAAAAATATTATTTTACATATTTTTGACATACATAGATAATAAATGCCTCAGGATACAATAAATTTATGGTTTCTTAAATATAATTTTATTATTGATGAATTGTAGATTAGTCCTATAGTGGCAAGAAAAATGAACTCATGGCCCCTGAAGTTTTATAGTCACTTTCATGTAATATTTGATATAGTAGTAATTAAATGAGAGATGAAAAGAAATGCAGTGATTAACATTGTTCAATACTATGACACATTAATAACGCATAAGTTATATTTCTAAGTTAATTCTCTCAAAGTTCAAAAGCAATTTTTAGGCTGTGTCTAAGCAAAACTCTTTGAAGAATTAATTTTTGCTTTTGGGGAGCACTATAGATTGACATCAAGGATTTCTCTTATTTCCATATAGGAAGAACCTTTTGTAATGGTCTCTGAAAATGTTTTGGGTAAGCCGAAGAAGTACCAGGGCTTCTCCATTGATGTTTTGGATGCCTTATCTAACTACCTGGGTTTTAACTATGAAATTTATGTTGCACCGGATCACAAGTATGGAAGCCCACAAGAAGATGGGACATGGAATGGCTTGGTAGGAGAACTAGTCTTTAAGGTAAGCATTTATTTATCTATCTATCTACCTATCTACCTATCACCTCTCCAATGATTGAACCATAACTCCTGGAAATTAATTTCATATAAAATAAGTGCAAGGCAGAGCATTAGGTGGTGATGTTGAATGCAAAATCAGCAAAAGTTGCAGCCAGTACTATTTTATGAACTTTGTGTAGAGAAAAACTGATGAGAAAAATAAAGGTTGATTTTAAAATATTTCTTATAATAGAAAAGTATCTATAAAAAAGTCCTTACTTTTGCCAAATTTACACTCCATTTTGTCAGTATATGATACACAATGAAGTCACAATGTAATTTACAAACACAATTCGTATCGTTTTCTTAAAAAGAAAATGCAATGTTATTTGCAAAAAAATAAAACAATTAGGGACTAATCATTTAGTTTCAGGATCTAGGTGAGGTAGATCTATCCTTACTGATATATGTCTCCTTGTTTAATTTTTCAAAGAGGTGCTTAAACTTCTTTGTTTATCTCTATTTCTGTCATTTTTGCTTCATTTTTTTTGAATCTCTGTTATTAGGTGCCCACAACTTTATAATTATTATGTCTTCCTGATGAATTTTTGAATAGTTGGGTTCAGGTTTATAATTCACTATTTGATTTATATATGTCCCATTTTTCTCTCTGTTCTTTCTTTTTTTGCCTCTCTTTTGGTTAATTGAATATTTTTAATACTTGACTTTATTTCTTCTTTTGACTTTTTACTGTATCTCTTTGTATTTCTGTTTGTGTGGTTAGTATAGAGATTATAATATATATTCTTAGTTTGTAACATTCTATCTAGTTTAATATCATACCACTTCACATTTTTAAAAAGGCATAAGTTTGTAACAATATGATTTCATTTATACCACCCTATCCTTTATGCTATTGTGGTCATAATTATTATTTCAGAACTCCACAGTAAAATATAATAGTTTTTTAATTTAAACTTTCAGTTCTCTTTTATAAATATAGAGAGAAAAAAAGTTTCTGGTATTTAACCATTTATCCATTATTTCTAAGGTTTTTCACTTATTTCTATGTATCTGAGCTCTTTTCTGCCATCATTTACTTCAGAAGAACTTCTTTGGAATGTCTTGAAGTGTAGTCCTATAAGTGCCTCTCACCTTTTTATTTTTTTTACCTTAAAACATCTTTATTGCCCTCAGTTTTGAATGATATTCTTAGTATGTATGAAACTCTGAATTGACAGTTTTTCTTAATGTTAATCATTTTATAGATGTCTTTCTATAGTCTTTTGCCATATATTGCTTCTGATGAGAAGTTAGACATCATTTGTACTTTTGTTCCTTTTTTTAGTGTGGGGCGGCCTTTTTTACATTTTTTTTTTTTTAATTTTTGATGTTTTGATGTGTAACTATGATCTGCCTACGTGTGGTTTTCCTTGCATTTATACTCCTAGGGATTCACTGAGCTTCCAGGATATGTTTCATAAAATCTAGTAAATGTTGACAATTCTTTCTATAGTTATTTTTTTCTACTCTTTTCCCTTTCTCCTCTCTCTTTAAGACTCAGAGAATATTCAAGTTAAACCTCTTAATATTGTCTCTATGTCACTGAGGTGTTATTTAATTTCTTAAAATATTTTTACTCTCTGACTTTTACATTAAATCATTTATCTTGATCTGCTTTCAAGTTTACTGATTCTTTCTTCTGCAATCTCCAATTTTCTGCTAAGTTCATGTAGTAAATTTTTATTATTTTAGGTAGCTTATTTTCCGGTTCCAGAATTTGTTTTTTTTTTAAATAATTTCCATTTCTCTTCTGAGATTCCACATCTATTTATTATGATCATCTTTTCTTGTAAATCTTTCATCATACTCATAACAGCTGCTTTAAAGTCCTTGTCTGCTACAAGTTCAACATCTTTGCCATCTCCAGATAGATTTATGTTGACTGCTTTTTCTGTTAACCATAGGTACATATTTTTCTAGTTCTTCTCGTTCCTGTTTTGTCAGATTTGATTGGATACTGACCATTGTGGTTGATACATTATGAAGACTTGAGATTATGTCTCTGAGATTGCATACTCTGAAGAAGACTGATTTTTGTCTTAGTAGGTGGTTATTATAGGTTTCCCCGAACTTGTGGAGGTTTGGTTTTACATGTTGTTAAATCAGGTCTTTTTTATTTTCTTTAGTTTTTAGGGAAAATCAATTGGTTTTAGCAATCCTTATGTTCTTAAGCATAGCCTTCTGGAGTTTCTATGAAAAGACTGTGGTTTTCATCAAACCCTTGTGACTTAGAGGGACTCAAAATTTTATCTCTATCTTCCCTGTCATAAGCAGTAATTATAATCTTTGTTCAGCTCTTTTAGTCTTCTGGTTGTTGCTTTCTGCTGATTTTTTAAAAAGTCATCCTCATGCATGTGCAGTTTAGGAGTCAACCAAGGACTTGAGGGAAGCTTATTCACAAACTTTTTGGCTCATTCTTCCATGACTCCCTCCTTTCTGTGATTTCCCTTTTAATTTCTGGCCACCTGGCTGCCTCAGACTCCATCTTCTGACACTTTAAACTAATAAGACTATGACGTTCTGTCTGAGCTCTAGTACCTCTTGTCATCTAAACTGAGGTGGGTCTTCAATAAATAAGCCATATAAAAGTGGATCTCATCTATTGCAATTACCATTTTTAAGAGTCAGATACCCTTCACTTTCTTCCTGTTTGGGGTTTATCTCTAGTTCTTTTAACTTGTGTGTTTTTAAACTTGATACAGAATTTATGATTGTTATTCTTTGTTGGGTTAATCCAGAAAAAACTATCTGATCATTGCCAGAACTGGAATTATTTCTGAAATACTTAAATGTATTCAGAAAGCTAAAGGATCTGAATAAGTTGTTTCCAAGACATGGGGAAGAGAAAAAAATAAAAGGTTTTGAAGGCAGTGGTAGGAAAAATAATAATGCTATTTTTACATCCGTTAAAATCTTACTGAGTTTGTTTTATTTATTAAACCAATTACACATGGACTCTTATTTGAAAAACATTACTAGCAATATTTTCAGTAGGAAAGGGGGAATGATCAATTCTCAATCCTCTTATTGAAACCATGATAATTTATCTTATATTCCTATATTAAAAACCCATAAACCCTTTGTATTCTGCCTTTGTATCTCTGAGAGGTCCTACCTGATCTGAACCCAGATAAACAATTATGTTAAAACAAAGGATAAAGAAAAGCACAGGCATTATTAAAAGGTGTTATAAAAATTGCTTTATAGAGATAATGGATAAAATTCTTAATGAGGTATTATGCTAACAAACTTCATTTGCTAAATGCAAGTTACCAATAAAAAAGCATGAGAATTAGTCTAATGTTGATGCTGTTTTTAGACTTGTGGGCTTGCTCCAGTTAGTTACATTTTTGAGACTTGCTTTATCACCTTTGAAGGGAGGAAATACAAGAATGTTAATGCAAAGATTACTTACAACTATAACTTAAAAAAAAACTTTAAGAATTTATTATGTAACAACCACACATAAGCAATAGTATGCTAGCATGTAAGAGCATGTCATTACTGTATGATAACTTAAAGTTCAGCACAATCCTTTTAGAAGGCTAAAATTTAGGCTTAAAGAAAGCAACTGACAAATGATTTTTAGCCGGAAAAATTATAACTCTACTTATTGCAACTAGATTTTTATTTTATTCACAGAGATATTTAGTCATTCTGACCAGGCTTTGAGTACTTAGATATTTCTCAGGTGCAGAAGAATAAGCCTACCTAAAAGTTTGTTTGAGAAGGCAAATATAGGGAAAAAAATCAAGAAAATGTGGTGTCATAAAAGCCAACGGAAGACATTTTAAGGAGGAAAGGGCAGTCAGCATTATAGAATGACTGCCAAGATGTTGAGGGTACATAACATTTTCCTTAACTTTATTCTATTACTAATAGATACGTAAATTCTAATTTTCAGAAATTAAAAATGTGAATTCAATTATACAAATGATAATTCAGTAAAATATCATAAAGTAATTTAGATTATCCAACAAGATTCATCATATTGAAATTTTCTTCAGGATTATTTACCCCTGTAAAGCAAAATAACACCATTGAAATGGCATAATAATGTTATGACAGAGCTCCAGAAAAAATGAGTGTATTACGTTATATATTTTCTGTTAGTGTAGACATTTTTCATGAATCTAACTATATTTTAAATAACAGTAAACACAGTTGACACTTAAAGAACATGGGTTGAACTGCATGGGTCCACTTAATTGTTTACCTTCCTAAGAGAAAACCAAAATTAAAAGAATGTTTCTAGGAGTCTGTCATGATGATTATGGACAGACTATCACATTACAAAAGAGTCAAAGAAGAAACAAGGAAAGTTTCTGAGTTATTTGATTTTTCCAGGGGTGGCACCCAAGTTTCAGAGTTGGGTTGATCTCATGTTAAAGGATCTTTCCATTAAAACCAGAAGTCAGGGGTTCAGTACATAACATAATTTTTAGAGAAGAAAGTAAAGCCAGAGAGAGCAAATAATTCCAGCAAATAAATATATATATGAAGTCTATTTTAAAAACTAAGAATGTTCCTCATATTGATGGCTAGTATCAAAAAGGGAAGATATAACAAGCAATGGTGAGGATGTGGGGAAAAAAAAAAAAAAAACACTTGTACACTGTTGGTGGGAATGTAAATTGGAGCAGCCGCTGTGGAAAACAGTATGGCGGTTCTTCAAAGAATAAAAATAGAAATATCATTTGATCCAGTAATTCCACCACTGCGTATTTACCTAAAGAAAATGAAAACACTGGGGCACCTTGGTGGCTCAGTCAGTTAAGCGTCTACCTTCACCTCAGGTCATGATCCCAGGGTCCTGGAATGGAGCCCTGTGTCAGGCTCCCTGCTCAGGGAGTCTGCTTTTCCCCTCTCCCTCTGCCCCTTTCCCTGCTCATGCACTCTCTCTCTCTCTCTCATAAATAAATAAATAAATAAATAAATAAATAAATAAATAAATAAAATATTTTTAGAAAATGAAAACATTAATTTGGAAAGATATATGCACCCTTATATTTATTGCAGCAATATTTACAATAGCTAAGACATGGAAACAACTTAAGCATCCATCAGTAGATGTATGGATAAAGAAGATGTGGTGTATATACACAATGGAATATTTCTCAGCCATAAAAAAAAGAAAAATGAGATCCTACCATTTGTGATAACATGGATGGGCCTATGCTAAGTGAAATAAGTCAGAGAAAGACAAATACCATATGATTTCATTTATATGTGGAATCTAAAAAACAAAACAAATGAACAAACAACAATCAAAAACTAAATGTGGCAAAGTCTCCTCTATTCCTCATCTGCCTTACTAGTTTTATAACTTACTGTAATTAATATGTTCTTAAAATTTATGAGAACTCAGGTCTGGCCAAAAGATGTTTCAATATAAAATAGAAAATTGAGAGATATGTTCTTACCAGAACAGGAGAACTTGTTAGGGGTGAGTTAATGTGACTGATAAAGTATTTTCTTCTGGTTTAAAGGGGAAGAACAAAATTGGGAAGACTGGAGAGAACATTATATAGGAAATAACAAGTATATAAACTTTAGGATAGAAATACAAAAAAAATTAGGAAAACAGCTGGGTGTTCTATTATTTAGGTTCATACCTTACTTGAATTATACTAGAAGACTTTTTAAGGAGCAAACTGATACAGGTAGCTTGACAGGAAATAAATTTCCATATTCTCAATTTCTATAAGTAATCTTTTCTAAAAATGATCTACCTGAAAACATGACCTTGGTGTTTCTTATTTCCCTTATCTTTTATATAATCACCCCTCTCCTACTTTATAAAATAAGGGCTTATCTTTCATGCATACAAAATCTTTTTATGACATGTGGCTCTGGGTATAAATATTCTCTGATGCACCAAACTAAGGCACAATAGAAACACTGGTGTCACTACATCCTTTTATAAGTTAGATGCTTTTATCTAAAAAAAATTAAAAGCAACTGTAAAAGAAAGTAAAAGAATTTACTTAAGTTGTCAAATGCTAGATCATTAAAAAGAATTTTTTTTTTTGATGAAGAGATCACAATGATTTTCCACATACAGCAAGGAAGAATTTCAAGGAATTGAACGGCATTGCTAAAAACAAAACAAAACAAAACAAAAAACTCCTTCCATTTTCTTTTATTCATTCATTTGGACAAGGTTTCTATAAAATGAAAATATATAGCATAATGCTCACTCCTACTTCATTCAAACCATAATTAATATTGACTCATGGGATGTTCAAATTAATTAAAAAATAAAAGCTCTATCAACATCATAAAGTTTCACTTTTATGGCCAATGAATCAATGTACTGTATACAAATATAATGATGACTCAGTTCAGAAGAAATGTTTTACACCTGAAATTTCTGGTCACAGGTCATATGAGATTTTAATTTTAATTTGCATACATATATTTGTTGCAAAAAATATATATAATTTGGTGACCAAAAGAAGGCTAAAAGCACACATTTATATTATATTTGGATAAAACTTTTGTGAAAGTAGAATGAAATATAAAGAGAATTCAAAAATTCTTAAGAATAATGTAAATGTTTCTCCTATTAGAGAAAAGTGGTGGTGTAAATCACTATGATAGTTGAATACATTTTAAAGAATGACTTGACAGTTTTATTTTAAATTGTCAATATTTACAACAGAACACACATAAGTCAGTATCCAGTCAGGAAAACAGAAACCACTCCTGAAATTGCAGAGAGAAGAGATTTAATACAGGGATTGATCACAAAGACATTAGAAGGAATGGAAAAACAAAAGAGAAGGAGTACAATAAAAGGTATCAGGAATCACTACTGGTCCAGTTAACTGTATCTCCTAAAGAAGATACACAGGGCTCAACCAGGGCTGCCACAAAGATGCTGCTCCTGCATCAGATGCCGGGGTCAGGGATCACCTCCTGCCACTGCTGCTACAGCCCCTGAAATAACCATTTAAAACAGAAGGCTCTGCTCTTTCTTCCTTCTGACATCCTCAGCAGCTTCACTCTGGTAGAAATTAAGAAGAAGCCAGATGGCAGAGGAGCCTGGGGAAAGTAGTGTGCAGATTCCTATCCCTATAAGGCTCACAGTACATAGCAGAGTAAAAATGGAAAGGGTGGGATTGAGAGAAACAGATAAATGACCAATTCTGTCTAGAAGCTGCACACTTTGCAGTTGTCTAAACAAAGTAAGCTTAATATGTCGATTATAAACATGAAGAGGTACATAGTTTAAAAATTCCTTTGGGGGTTATAGGAAGAAAAATGTTTGATCTTTCTTCACCCTAACTGATACCAAGTGTTAAATTATATGGCAGGAGTTTCACCCCCAAGGAAAACAGATATAACAATGGAATAAAGCCAGAACTCAGGAAACAGAACAGAAGGAAGAGCAAGCAGAGTAAATTATAGATCTGTAAAATTGGGATGAAATATTTATACTTAGCATGTAACTAATTACAGTAATGTTTCAAAGTTAAAATAGCCCTATCTAGAATCTTATCTCCCATTTCTAAAATTCTAGAACAATACTGGGCCTTTTTGTCACTTTTCCTCCTTTCATAGTTTCACAAGCATAAAAAACCTTTCCAAAGGTAGATATATCATAATAGTGAAATTGATAATAAGAATAGACACTATTTAGTGATTATAGTGCCAATAATGTCATTTCCTGAGGAACAGGTGTCCCCAAGACTGAACAGAAGAAATCATCTGCACTGGCTATACAGGTTTCCTCATTTTTAATGGTTGACATGAAGTTTTACAGTTCTTTAGTCTTTAAAGGTAAATATATTTCTATCACAGATATTTTAATTCATCAATGCATTCACCATAAAAAACATATATTTATATGGTTGCTTTGTAAATATTTTTAAACATATGCCACTTAAAAGTATTAATGCCATAGTCAAGGTACAATGGAGGAATGCCAAGTGTGAATAAGATAAAAGCATCTATAATAAACACGTTTCATTGGTGGTCTCTATATTCTATGCAGTAAGTTAGGCACTAGAGACATAAAGATAAATAGAGCATGGTTCTTACCCTTACGGCCCTCTTAGCCTAATGGGAAACGTAGACATTAAACATAACTACAATACAGTGCAGTTAAGTGCAAAGTTAGAGGCATGCGTGGAACACTGTGAAAGCCATGACAGTAAGGTGGAGGTAAACTTAAGAAAAGGAGATGTGCATACTCATGACAGTGTCATAAGTTGTATCATCCAGGTGAAGTGGGGTTGGCAAAAAGCAATGGATATCTACTGACAGACAAGGGAGTGTAGTCAAAGGAGAAAGGTGAGAAATAGCATGGTGAGCAGGCCAAGATTAAGGAGACCTTTATAGCATTCCAAGCAAGGATATGATGATTTGGATGTGTTTGTAGGATATTCACATATATAGAGGACTCTGAATCTCACCAAAAAGGCCCAATAAGAGACATATATTTAGAAGTCATAAGCCTATGAGTGGTAGTTGGTAACACGAAAATGCATGAGACTGCCAAGAAGAAATCATACAGTAAGAAGATTGCTAGGCTGATTTTAGGATGAAACCCTGAAGAAGAACCACCACTTAAGAACTGATAGAAAAGAAGAGTTTATGAAGAAAAACAACAGAATAATTCAGAGAAGCATAACCAAACCATAGGAGAAGAGGTCAGTTAGGCTAAGAGAGCTTATAAAAAAAAAAAAAAAAAGCCATGACTAGCAATGTCAAAAATTTCTAAGTCATAATTACTGTCAAATGTCTACTAGGTTGGCTCTTTGGAGGTTGTTGGTGACCTAAGCCACAACTCTTTTGGTAGCAGGGGTGAGGGAAGAAGCCAGACTGCCAAAGAAGATGGAAAAATTTGGAAGTGAAAAAGTGAAAGCAACATGTGTCTATACTACTCTTCCAGAATGTTTGGGTGGGCATAAAAAGAGAGAAAGAGATAATAGTTCAAAAGGTCACTGGTTGGTAGAGTTTTTGTTGGTTCGTTTTTAGATTAAGAGAAACCTGAGTATAATTATAAACTGAGAAAGAAAAATAAAGAATGAGAATATAATGTAAGAAAAGGAAGTTAATATGTGAAAGATAGAGATCCCAGGGAAGTTACAATAAAAGCTTAGATTGGGAATCACTTTTAATGGGGTAAAGATGTTTCTTTGATACTGAAAAAAACATTTTAAGAATGTGTCCGATAATACTTAAATTTACAGACAAGAGGTTGGGAGCTTGAGAAAGATCATATCTCATCACTTCAAATGTCTTGATAACAATAGGAGATGAAGTCTGTTGACAGTAATGGAGACAGGTATTATGAAATAGTCTACAAGAAAGTGGGAGGCTTTGAAATAGCTATTGAGGGAATTGATAGTGACTGCTAAATCAAAATAGATAAAAGGATGGATCAGTGTTGCTGAGGATTGAGCAAAAGTTTATATAAGACTGACACTTTTCATTGCTGCCAGGACTAGCAGCAATATGTGACTAAACAATAGTGTGACTTTCTTTAGCCAGGATTAAATGCCCAAGTGTAAAAGCAATGTGACACTAAATAATAGCGTGACTTTCTTTAATGCCCAAGTGTAAGAGCAGAGAAGATTAAAACATCCATATCAAGTTTGAGATATGGTGGATAAACTTGGCAAGGAATGAGATTAAAGAAAAGCAAAATATTCAAGGAAGCATGGTCATGACTAAGGAGATAGACCTGGATAAAATTTTGGAAAAATTAATCAGAATGTCAAGATGAGGTTGAAAACTAGAGAAAGTATAAATGAAGATATAAAAGAACTAGTAGGATGGAGATAGGTAACCAGAGAATGAAATCTAGAAGTTCTAGGGATAAAATGTAGATTCTGACCTTGTAGATAATGGCAGAATATTACAGGAGACAAAAGGAATTGCAGTTTAAAATGGCCTAAAATGGGGCGAGAGGAAGGATGAATAGGTGGAGCCCAGGGGATTTTTAGAGCTGTGAAACTGTTCTGTATAATACTATAGTCGTAGATCCATGACATTATGTATTTGCCAAAACCCATAGAAGGAGTGCACCTTAATGTAAACTAAAGACTTCAGTTAATAATGCATCAGTATTGGTTAATCAGTTGTAACAAATATACCACACTAATGCAGATGCTAATAACAGAACAAAACAAAACAAAAAAACTGTACTCAGGGAGAGACATGCCAGAGAAAGGGAGTGGTATATGAGAACTTTTTGTACTTTATGCTCAGTTTTCCAGTAAACCTAAAATTGCTTTAAAGAACAAAGTCTGAGGGTTGCTGGAGTGGGGGGTGGGGTGGCTGGGTGATAGACACTGGGGAGTGTATGTGCTATGGTGAGCGCTGTGAATTGTGCAAGACTGTTGAATCACAGATCTGTATCTCTGAAACAAATAATGCAATATATGTTAAGAAAAAAAAAAGAAGAAGAAGAAGATAGCAGGAGGGGAAGAATGAAGGGGGGGAAATCAGAGGGGGAGACGAACCATGAGAGACGATGGACTCTGAAAAACAAACTAAGGGTTCTAGAGGGGAGGGGGTGGGAGGATGGGTTAGCCTGGTGATGGGTATTAAAGAGGGCACGTTCTGCATGGAGCCCTGGGTGTTATGCGCAAACAATGAATCATGGAACACTACATCAAAAACTAATGATGTAATGTATGGTGATTAACATAACAATAAAAATTTTTTTTTAAAGAATAAAGTCTATTTTTAAGAAATGGCCCAAAATAATTGCTGTGCAGAGCATCTACATAGATACTGAAATCTGTTAGGAGGTTGGTATGTTTGGGGGTGAAAAGGAATAATTAGCCAGGTCTCAAAGTTTTCAATGCATGAGAAGAAAATATTGTGACATCTGTCTGGTGGAGGTGATAAGAAAAGTCTCCTTCAGAAAACGCACACATGCAATTGACAAAACAAAACAAAATGGAAGTAGAGCATGCATAGAGTCTCACCAAGAAGAACAGAAATCAGGTTTCTTGAATATCTGAGAAAACAGACCAACTTCATGGCCTCTAGTAAATCACAAAAATGATGGAAGTGAATTTCACTTTCTGGAAATTCTCACTCAAAATAAGGATAAATTTTTGCCCAAGGCATCCTCAGGTTCTTGATATTTTTCTATGCCTCCTTTGTTCATCTCCATTCCCATTTTCTGTGATCCTGCACATGGATAACAGGTTATTGTTATGGAAGGTCATGGCACCTGGCCAACTGGTTCACTTCAATACCACAGTAGCTAATGTCATCAACAGAGCCTTCACTGATTCTCCAATGATGTTTAATTCATTGGATATTGATTCTTTATTTTGATCTCCATTGTTGCGATTACAAACATTTTCCATACGTTTCAAATTTCTATTCCTAGTCCCACTCTCCATCCTTGACATCTTTTTCATTTTTAGTGTTAAAACTCATGTTTTACTGCAAAGACTGAGAATCTACTGTCAGTCCCTAGTTTTTTTACTTTTCAGCCTCCAAATCCTTGCACTTATTCTCTGATCCTTAGTGGCAACACATAACCTTTGGATTGAAACAGACATTAGTTGTGGATCCTGGTAACACATAGTTAGCCATGTGAGCCTCCATGAGTTTTTAATCTCTTTGAGTTGCAGTGTCCATATCTGTGGAATTCAGTTTTTGTGAAGATTAATAGAAAATGAATTAGGAATGTGTTGCAGGGAAGTCAAATAGGCCTCATCTTATCTGCTGACTCTAATAGATTGTAAGATCTTTCTCAGGTACTGTGTTAAAAAAAATAAAGAGTTCAAGGTATGTTTTGAAGGTAGATGGCAAGATTTGCTGATAGATTAGATGTGAAGAGCAAAGAGAAACAGGATTTGCTGGTAGATTAAATGAGGAAGAGCAAAGAGAAAGAGCAAAGCCAAAGATATCTTCTCACTCTATCAAGGCTTTATATCTTATCTTTTCAGCCCCAGAAGCAGCAGAAAAAGACTTCCTTTGTTCCCATGTTTCCCCATTTCTGACTCCACTCAATACCTTACTTCTAGCCATGGTCCTCTCTCCTCTGGATTGTAGCCATAGAGTTCCCATAATTTGCCTTTTCCCATTCTTGAGTGTCTTCAATATATTATAATTTACTTTTTTGTTTTTGTTTTTGTTTTTTTGTATTTATCAATGTCTCTTCTAAGATTTTTTTTCTTTTTTAGTATATATTTTTAACACAGAAGCCAGAGTGATCTAGTCACTCCTCTGCTGAAAGCCATTTGATAGCCTTCCCATCCTACTCAGTGTAAAAACCATCCTTAAAATTATCTGTATATTCTACTCTCCCCACCACCTTTATGATCTTATTTATCCCTCTCTCACTTATCATGCTGCAGGCCCACAAACTTTCTTCCTCACACTTGCTGAAGTTGGCCTTTTGTACCTCAGTCCCATCTTCCTATAATGCTCTTCCCCAGATATCTCTCTTTCTCCACCTCATTTTTTCCAATCTCTGCTGACAAGTTATGAGAGAGGCCTTCCACCGCACCCTATTCGAAGCAACTCTTACCCTCTGCACTACCTATTCCCTTATCCTGTTTTATTGTAATTTGTAACACACATCACTGTCTCTCTATGTACCTATTCTTTAATATGTCTTCCCCTAATAAAATGTAAGCTTGATTGAGGCAAAGATTTTATACATTTGGTTTAACACTGAAAACTCACTATCTAGAAAATATTTGTACTTAAAAGAATGAAAAGCAGTCAAATGATATTTTAAGACATTCATTATATAATAACACTCCCCTAACTAAAATCTTTCAATGGCATCTCATTGTTCTTTAATTAAATCAATCAGCCTATCATACCCTGCTCAGTTTGGCCTTATTTGAAAGAAATTTCCATCCTTATTGAGAGGCTAAACTTGGGCTTTTGCAACTATCATTTTAAGCTTTTAGCCCATGGATTATATAATTCCTTATATTCAGTCACTCCTACTTCACTATCATTGAATTGAGAGTGGGACCATTTACTGGCATAGAGAAAACTAAGGAAAGAAATATTTGGGTGGAGAGTGGGGAGTGTGGAATCCAAACTAACATTTTGGAAATGAGTAAAAATAATAACTAACATTTTAAAATAGCCAGATACTATTCCAAAGCATTATGGGTACTGACTCCTTCAATCCTCATAACAATTCTGTGAAATCTATATAACTGTTAATCCCATGACACAAATAAGAAAACCCAGGGACAGAGAGTCTAAGCAACTTGCTCAAGGTGCACAGCTAATTAGTAGAAGAACTAGAATATGAGTGGAAATTGTTTGACTTCAGAGCCCATTCTCGTAACAACTTTTTGGAGTTGTCCAAACAGAAAATAAAACAGGTAATTTGAAATACAAGTCTAGAATTCAGGTAAGGAATCTGGGGTGGACAGATACATCTGAGGCTAATCAGCATGGAGTAAAATTTAAATTGCCCCTCTACCTTCCTTTATTCTTATTTCTTCAATCTCTTTCACATCTTTGCTCCTTCCTCACTGCTGAAAACAGATTCAAGAATTCTCTATCTTAAAAATAACCTTCCTGTATTTTCCAAGCTAGATTAATTAGGTGCCTTTGATTACAAATGACAACCCAGCTGAAGTTAAAAGAGTTGGAGGCACCTGGGTGGCTCAGTCCGTTAAGTGTCCAACTATGGTTTCAGCTAGGCTCTTGTCATGATCTCAGGGTCATGACCTCAGGGTCATGAGATCAGCCCCACCTCCACCCTGAAAGGGGGCCTACTTGAGATTCTCTCTCTCCCTCTGCTTCAGCCCCTCCACACACCCCCGCTGGTGTGTCTGTGTGTGTTCTTTCTCTGACTCTCTCAAAATAAATAAATAACATTTTTTAGAAGGAAGGAAGGAAGGAAGAGAGAAAGAAAGAAAAGACAGTTGAGTGGTCCACAGCTATCCAGGGAGGAGATCCAGGCCCATTTCCTCAGGCCTTGTGCTCTCTCTCTCTCTCTCTCTCTCTCTCTCCATCTCTCAACACTGCTTTCCTTTGTGTTGTCTCAATTCTCAGGCAGGCTCTCCTTTGTTGTTAGCAAAGTGAGTTTTCGGCAGGTCCAGACTTAGATTTCATTCTTTTATCTATCTCAGTATGAACACAGATTCTCTTTTACCAATAGTTCTAACAAAGAACTTCAGCTGTATAGACATGTCAGTGCTGAGCCAGCGGCCAGGAAGGGCAGCGCCCTCGGTGCCAGGCCGGCACCATGTGGCCAACTTGAGCACGGAGGCTCAATGTCATACATGAGGTAAGCATCGGGGAATGCCGATTCCCCAAGAAAATTGGGATGCTGTTAGCAGAATATGGGGACACTGGATATCACACAGGCAAAACAAAAGATATCCCTCAGGGGTTTAAAATAATGTAATAAATTACATGGAAACTATTAGTAGTTACATGTACCCAAAAATTTAAATCATCAATAAATCAAAAACTATAATAACTAAATTGAATTACAAACAACAGGCCAGAAAATATTTTCAAAAGTGTGATGGATTGTTAGCATCACTGCTTCACTGCTACATGGAGGTCATAAAATCCATAAGAAAATACTAAGACTGGATGCCTGGGTGGCTCAATCGGTTAAGTGCCTACCTTCAGCTCAGGTCATGATCCCAGGGTCCTGGGATTGAGTCCTGCATCGCTCCCTGCTCAGTGGGGAGCCTGCTTCTCCCTCTGCCTGTTGCTCCCCCCGCTTGTGCTCTCTCTCTCTCTGACAAATAAATA
>NW_022589706.1:71159320-71180698 GCF_004348235.1 Phoca vitulina
AGAAAGAAAGAAAGAAAGAAAGAAAGAAAGAAAGAAAGAAAAGAAAATGTAAGATGCCAGTAGGTAAAGCTATTAAAAGATATGAACTTAGAGTTTCAAGAAAGGAAATTGATAGGCAATATTAATCTCAAAGGAAATCTACTGTAGTAGAGTAGGGCAATTTAAAGGTTAAAAAAGATAAGTATATGAAATATGAATAGTTAGAGCTTTTATAAGGAAAAAGCCACAGCTCTGTGTCATATAGCTTGGAACCATTTTATATGCCTGTTTCTCAGTAAAAATAGAACATCATTAGAATGAGAGATACATATTTCAGCCAACAACGTATTTGACAGCATTGGCAATTAACACAAGTACCAAAGGGAATTAAAAAAAAAAAGTTTGAAATCGACCAAATAATAATTATTAGCAATCATATAAAGCTTACTGTTGTTGACAGAATTCTATATACTTTGCATTTATTAGCTCTCTATACTCACAACAACTATATGAGGTAGATGCTACTATTATCCCAACATTGCAGATGATGAAACAGAGTTAGAGAAAGGTAAAGTAAATTGCCCATGGTCACTTAGCCAAGTTGTAGAAAATTCGTAATTCAAACCCCGGCAGTTTGCATCTAGAATCCAAGTGCTTAACTCCTTTACCAGTGTACAGAGGGGAAGAGAGTTCTAGTGTAAGTTTTGCCAGCAAAGCATTTTAATAAACCAAGCCACATGACAGTGAGGAAAATAATACTCAGAAACAGTTCAACACAAGTTTTTAAGACCTACACATTTAAAGAAGTTTCAGATGGAGTTTGAATCGGTATGAGTAGAAGACAAAAAATAAGATTATATGGAGAAGGATTTGGAGAGTGTCTGAAAACTTTTGCACTTATAAACTTCTCAAAAACTCTCACTTCTTTCTCAAAAACCTGTCTCTTCTTTCCCTGTCTAAAAAAGCTTAAACTCCTGAGAAGCACGTACCATTTTCTGCAATCTGTGTCTCACCTCCTTCTTACGTTTTATCACACTCCATATAGATCACGTTCAGCTTCAGTCTGCCTTGACTGTCCTTGCTCAGTTCATCTTCCTAAATTTTCAACCCCATATAACTCATAAGGCTTTCAAACCATTCCCGTATCTTGGTAACCCTGTCTTCTGAGTACATCTAGTCCACCTCTTTTCCAGCTGCCCTTTTAGAACATAGACACACACAGAGAGAGAAAGAGACAGAGACAGAAACAGAGACAGAGAGAGACCTTTTCTTTGCATTTTTGGAAACCAGAAGGCTGAGGTTGTATTTATTTTGTATGCCAAGGAGAATGCCCTGTATTCATCTGTTCCTCCCCACACATTTTTGAATACATGCTATATTCTGGGCACCATGCCTAGCATCACAGATACAAAGGAATGGAGGACATTGTTCCTGACTTCAAAGATCTCATAGTTTACACAGAAGTCACATGTGTAACTAAATAATTAAAACACAGTGTGCTAAGTGCCAGAGAGTAGTACATACAGGGTTCCATGGCAACACAAGGGTGAAGTGGCAGCCCCGGCCTGAGGAGCTAAAAAAATTTCACAGAAGAGGAGCAATTGGAGCTAGGTCTCAAAGATGAGTAGGAGTGTGAGAGGGAACAATAAGGATAATTATAAAAGCATGTTTGCCAAGCTAAAGAGCTTAGACTTTATCATTTAGCCAGTGAAAATTACGAAAGGTTTTTACATAAGAGAAAAATGAGATTTAATTTATGTTTAAGAAGGAGAGCTGAGGTAGGGCCAAGGAAGCATGGAGTGAAGAAGGAAAAAGACAAAATGGCTTTCCAACAATCTAGAAAGGAATAAAGGAGTGTCTAAACTAAAACAGTAGCAATGGGAGATTAGTAAAAAGTATGAGTTTGAGAAAACAATCAATAAACCAAGATATAATTACTAGAAGTTGATAACTTGGAGGAGAAGATAAAAGGAGGCGTTGAGATTTGGTGAGAAATTTGGCAGAGGCGAATGAGCAGACGGACGATGACAGATGACAGAATAGGGCATTTAGAAGGACAGCAGGCTGGGAAAGGACAACTGCAATACAGAGCTTGGCTGTAGACATTTTGATCTGTGTTACCTGAAGAACATCCCAATGCGACTGTCCAGGAGCAATTAGCAAATATTCATCTGGAACCCATATGAATGATATCTAGGGCCCAAAAGTTTAGGAAATACAGATATTCCTCTCACCTCCATTATAAAAATGAAATTGGGAGGGTTGGATTAACATGAAGATCATGCACGAAATGCTTATTTAAGGTCCTAAATTACTGCATTTGAGCCTAGATAAGGAGGGCTGGTGTTATTTTGCTATTAGGAGAGACCAAAAAGCTAGAGGGAAGAGAGAGCTCACTTCGGGAGGAGAGTTCAGAAGACCTGAGTATGTGGTGAGTTGCCCCCTTTCCCATCCACACTGGAGAGGGGAATGCTAGGAGCAGTTGGAGGACATCAGGCATAAAGAGAGGCCCATAAAATTGGGCCTATCAGTGCCACCAGAACAAGTTTCAGGAGGCGTGACAGTTATCACCATTGTCTTCTCCATTTCCTAAGAAGTTAAGTTTGGAATGATTGCCTTGGTCTTAGACAAGGCAGAAGTAGTGAGCTGGGATGAAGACTGGAGCTTCTTCTTGAGCAAGCCTCCCACAGGGATCAGGAAAAGGCAGTGTACGAGGAGCAATGCTTATAGTTGAAGAGGGTTCTTAGTGGGTTGCCTAAAGACAGATATGCCACATGATCACAAAAAATCCTTACATATTTCCATTATATCTTTCCGTTATTACAAACCAGCCTTGAAAATATCTGTATCCACCAATGCAACTTCATTCATCAAAGAACTCCTCCTTGCACATATGCCTTACAGTGATAAATGCTTATAAGCCTTGTGAAATAAAAAGGTAGTTTTGCAAAGGAAGTCAGGATAAAATACATATAGAGGAAAGAAGTCCCTATAGAGAATTTAAATTGGACAATGATTAAGATTTTAATTCTTAAATTAGACTAAACAGGTATTAATGGACTAATGAGTTTCCCGGAGTATGTCAGCTATAGTCAGGCAGGAAGTTCAAAAAATACACGTGGTTATAAGAATGCATGGTTATTTTTCTGAATGGTGAGTGCTCAAAAATAATCCACTGTATATACATATAGGATGGAGCTAGGGCACAGATGTGGGAGACGTATAAGCTGTATGTATGTAAATAGAGAAGAAAAAAATGGCCAACAATATTTGTTGTTGATAAGGAATGATTTTAACACTGATGAAGGAGAAGGATAAAAAGAGATCTGTGAAAGGAAATAAATTATGTAGATGCAAATGACTTAGTGAATGGTTGTAGGGGCAATTTTCTAAATTTGCAGGTGATATTTAATTGGCAGACATTGCAAACAGTAAGGAGCAAGTCAATCAGATAAAGTACTTGAATCATTAAGTACTTGGTCTAATAGATGGCAAGCACAGATAACTAGTGAATAATAAGTCTTGACTCAAAGTTAAAGAGCAGAGAGTATTTGCCAAAGGGAATGATACTGTCCAGGAATACCTCTCAGGTTTGAAGAGAACTTATAGGCAAGGACAAACCACAATTCAGTAAAATATGTATAGAATTAAAAAGATGTGGTAGGTTATAGGATATAAATTAACAGACTACTTCATCAGTCCAAGCCAAGGTGATATAAAGACTGAGGCTACGATGAGAAAATCGCATAACTAGAGGATACATAAATCCTGAAATTCACCATTGGCTCTCACTGCCATCCATTACCTAGATTTTCATCTGTCTCTTGTTATGGTTTGGGGGTAAAATTAATAAGTAAGATAACTTCCAGGTATAAAAGAGAGTGCAGATTTGAGTGAGGATATTCTAAATAATTTTCAAAGAATGTTTCAACCATGAAATTCTATATGGTTCTATGGACATCATCTTAGGGCATTGTGTTTAGCTTGATTGGCCATTTTTATTTAGGATGTTCATTCCATTAGGATGCTCATTCTGTGTTAATCTGGAAATTATAAACAGAAAAATATGCAAAAGCAGAAGAGTATAATAAAATTTTGTTGTGGACTAGGAAGGCAGTTGATGCAATAGAGAATGAACCCCTTTCTCTGTGTTATCTACTAAATACAAAGATCAACTTTCATATTGAAGAGAAACAAAAACATCCTTTATTACAACATCAAAACCATACTTAGATCTTTAAAAATTTGCTCACATCTAGCAGTGAATGTACCAACCTCATTTGAGGAATTTACTTTAAATTCATATACTAATATTAGAAAGAATATTTAGAAATAGAACCATACTTTGAGAGATAA
The DNA here is from genome assembly GCF_004348235.1 of Phoca vitulina. NCBI lineage: Eukaryota > Metazoa > Chordata > Mammalia > Carnivora > Phocidae > Phoca > Phoca vitulina. The sequence goes on from NW_022589706.1 coordinate 71,163,656, forward strand.
TTGGAGTTTACTCTTGCCTGCCCTCTGGATACTATAGATTTTAGTTGTTTTAAGTATTAATCATTTTGAGTTTTCTCTTTGTAATTTAATGATATTATAGTGACAGGCTTTAAAATAAATAAAGATCTCCCTGATTAAAAAACAAACAAATGAGGGCGCTTGAGCGCCTGACTCTTGGTTTCGGCTCAGGTCATGAGCTTAGGGTCATGAGATGGATCCCTTGGGATCAGCGCTCAGGGCAGAGTCTGCTTGAGATTCTCTCTCCCTCTCCCTCTGCCCCTCCCCTCTGCACTCTGTCTCTCTCTCTCTCTCAAATAAATAAATAAACCTTATAAAAACAACAACAACAAAAAACTAAAACAAAAAACCCAAACAACTGAGCATCTAACAAGACTCAACTATACCAAGGCAGGAGGTGACCACAGAAGCTCCTGATACCTGTATGAGGATATCTGAATGTATCTCTTACTCATTTCTTATTCCACTTAATACTGCACAGAATCACTAAGAGAATAGCAAGTATAGATTCACTTCTCACAGACAAACTGTTTCTGGGAGCTAGTTCTTTCTCATTTACAAAGAACTTACATTCTTCTGATCTGGAGCTCTAAAAGCATCTATAATAGTGGTCTTAAGTGAATTCTAGAATGACTGAAAATTTTACTATAGTGAAAATAAAAATCCACTCAATTCTAGTCATTATCCTTGGTTTGCATTTCATTGATTTGTGGATTTGCAGTTTGGGCATTTCAGGCAGAGATTGCTTCTATATGCTCTGTTCACAAGCAGCCTTAAGATGACCTCTCAGAAAGTTGAAAAAGTCTCTACATGACTAAAAAACTCTTTCAGATGATCCTTTTCTTTGAAGATGGCAGCACTCCTTCTTGGGAATTGCAGAAATGGTATTATTTTTAAATCCTTTTTAATGCTGCAGGATAAATGGCCTGAACCAGTGCAGTTTATAAATAACTTGTAGCTTGCTTCTCACTCAGCATTCAGTAAGTACTTATTGGGGCCTAATGGATAGCTGGCATTGTGGGGAATACACAAAATATCGAACATAGAGTTCTTGTTCTCCAAGAGTTAAATAGCTAGATGAGAGGTGGGGCAGGGCGGGGACTAAATAGAGAGAGATCCAACATACAACTAACACTTTCTTTACTATCTACTCTTCAGCTTCTGGTGAACTCATCCAGTCTCGAGAATTTATTATTTTATTTTATTTTATATTATTTTATTAGAGGGGGGAGGGACAGAAGGAGAGAGAGAATCTTGAGCAGCCTTGATCTTATGACCCTGAGATCATGACCTGAGCTGAAACCAAGAGTCAGATGCTTAACTAACTGAGCCACCCAGGCTCCCCCAAAATTTAATTACCATCTATAAGTAAACCATTTCCAAATTTGTTGCTTCAGCCCAGATCTCTCACTGTAACTGCAGACTCCTATTTCTTACCACCTACGCAGCATTTTCTCTTAGATGTCTAATGGGTATCCCAAGCATAATACGTTCAAAACAGAATTCCTGATTTCACTCTCCTCAACCTGTTCTATGTACAGCCTTCCCTGTCATAGTGTATGGCAACTCCAATCTTCAGTTTACTCAGCCCAAAACCTGTAAATTATCCTGACTCCTCTTTTCTCTGTCATAGCTCATACACGATGCATCAACAGATTTTTCTGGCTATAAATCTGAAATATATCCTAAATATGATCGTTTCTCACCACTCCACCACTACTCACTGGTGCAAGCCACCATTTTCTCTCTTTGTGACTGCTGCCATGGCCTCTTAACTATGCACCATGCTGTGGTTTTTTCCTACTATAATCTATTTTCAACACAGTAGCCAAATGGATTACTTAAAATTTAAGTCAGATCATACCACAGTCTCCCAAAAACCTTCCAATAGTTTCCAACTTATTCAATGTGAGAATGCATCAAATTCTTATAATTGCCTCTAATGCCTTGAATGCTCATTCATACACATACACACCCATTGCCATGTCTTAATCTTTATCTCCTAATGACTTCCCCAGTATGAGTATTTTTAAGGGGCAAATCATAAGTCCGAAAAATAAGAGTAATAATTTCAAAGCACATACATGACCATTTTGTTTAAATGAATAGATATTGGGTAAGCAGTTAGGAGAAAGAGATTATACAGAAAACATAAAAGCAAGAAATTTTATCAAATTTAGCAAGCACACTATGGTGGGCATGGCCAACTGCACAATTTTTTCACCTATAACCTTGGGCAAGCTCTTCACCTTCTCAGAGCCTTGAATCTGTCCTCAGTATAAGTAGGGTAGTGACAAGGTAGTCCAGCTAGCATATGTGGAGGTGTGCCCCACTATGTGGACTGAAAATATTAAAACCTAGGCTACTCAAGTTGGAAGTTCTGGCTAATGGCTCAATATGGAAAAAAAAAAAAACATAAAGGCAAAGGCTTCATAATGACAGAGACTTTCTTGGGCAGTATACTGCCTGAAACCTATTCCTTTTGTGCCAAAATTTAGGGTTGTATAAAAACATATATTTCCCTTACCACATAACATAGAACAAGTAAGTCAACACTTTTTTTTTTTTTGAAATCTACTCTGAGAAAGCAGTGAGAAAAATAGTTAAGGGGGTAGAAGACTATGAAAATAAACCTCCTGTCTCAAGAATTTTATAATTTTGAAGATAAAACAGATATTTATGGGATAAGGACTATATGAGAGATACAGAAAAACAGAGAAAGGAAAAATAATGGTAAGCTCCAGGAAGGAAAATGCTATGAACTCAGGTAAAAATCAAAAAAAATAAATACTTATATAAATAAACTATAAATATAAATAATGAAGCTGAAATACTTAAACTGAAAGAGAAAAGCTTGGGTTTGGGGACTAGTAAAAACTAAATTGTTCCTAGAAGGACTTTAAAATTAGATCATTATGTGAATGGGCATGGGAGCTGGTGAAGAGAGAGAATATTGGGGAAGGGATGGCATGTGGTTTATTGGAAGAGGCTAGAGATAAGACTGACATACAAATTAAACTAATAATACTGCTTTTGTCACTATGGTGGGTGTCAGTGACAAAACATCATCTGTTAAAATAATAAAACATATTCATTTCTAGAAATATCAGTCTGGGAAGCTCCAAGAAACATTTTTCAATTAAATGTACTGTAAGTTGCAAGATCAAACATCTATTGATTAAAATAAGCAAGAAATAATACATTATATGTTAAAAAAAAGAAAAAGAGAGTAGGAAGGGTAAAATCAAAGGTGGGAAATCAGAGGGGGAGATGAACCATGACAGACTATGGACTCTGAGAAACAAACTGAGGGTTTTAGAGGGGAGGGGGGTGGGAGGATGGGTTAGCCTGGTGATGGGTATTAAAGAGGGCATGTATTGAATGGAGCACTGGGTGTTATACGCAAACAATGAATCATGGAACACCACATCAAAAACTAACGATGTAATGTATGGTGATTAACATAACATAATAAAATTTTTTTAAAAAGCAAGGGTTTTCACCTACCAAAAATAAATGAATAAGTAAGTAAATAAATAAATAAATAAATAAACAAGAAAAAGGAAGCATTCTAAAAATCTTTCAAGGGGAGATGATTAACCTAATCAGAATTCCATCATAATCAATAAATACTTATTGTGTACCTACTATTTTCTATGTGCTGAAAATTTAAAGATGACAAAAATAGTTTTTGCTTAAAATTCTCTGCAGCCTTTAGAAAGACTAACTAGCTCTGTGTGTGTGTGTGTGTGTTACTCAAACATTATATTTATTATATTGGTTTTGGGAAACAATATATACATTTATATGTAAAAATAGAAAAGAGTCTAAAGGACTTGCATCAATCTTGAAACAATGGTTACCTATGGGAAATGTGGAAAAGATTGCTAATTGTCCTTAAATATCTATTGTCTTCTTTCTTAGTAGTACAATTCCTGAGTTATAGCCAGACACAGACTGGTCACAGTATACATTTCCTGGCTGTTCTCCTTAGCTAGTGTGATCATGTGACTAAGTTCTAACCAATGAAAATTAAATAGAAGTATAATATGAAACTTTTGGAAAATGTTAAAGGGAAGATTCTTGTTATTTCTGATCCTCTTCATTCCTCCTCTTACTAAAATGTCAATAGAATGGTTAGAGCTCAAACAACCAACTTAAATCATGAGTTGAAAGCTATGTACTGAGAAGAGCAGAGCAACAAGAGAAAAGGAGTCTAATTCCTAACACTGGAAGCTTTATCAGCCTGGGTCTGGTAACTATGGAACTTTTATGTTGTTGTTTCCCCCAGTGATATTGTGGGTATTTCTTCTACTTATAAGAAGAAAATAGGCAGTTTTACATATTTTGACCCTTTCAAAACTAGAATGTATTTGTAATATTGCTTTTACAATTTCATGTTCAAATTTACTTTTTTTCTTAGTTTTGCTTTCTTATTTTTTTGTTGATGGCAAACTTCTTAGCCAGTGCCTTAGTATATATGTTTTTCTGTTATGTTTTGTTTTTACATTGGGCCATCTTTCATGTTGAGCTAAATGGACTCATATGGTTTAACTTATCTGACAAATTCACACATTTCACTGGAAATCTAGCTAGAAAATTCCTTTTCCCACCTTTTAATAGCTAAAACTTGGAAAATGTTTAACTTTATAAGTAGTTGACAACAATACTCACTAACTTCTGATATTTGAGACTTGCCAAGACATTCTTCTTCTTATGTGTCTACTGAGTTTGGAAGACATTTTTACAAACTATGCTATTATAAAACTTTTGGGAATTTTTGAGACTTCTCTTCACTTTTTCAATTAAGCATAAGCGTCTATCCTCCCTTTTAAAGTTTCAGGTGATATGACAAAATAACTATAACAACAGAGGAAAATTTAATACATTATTCTAAATTAAGAAAGGTGCCTCCCATAAACCAGAAATTGTTAGATTTCAGAAAAGTGCAGTCCTAAGAAATTTTGGCTTTCTCAGGTACCCTGAAAAAATTCTATTAATTCCCCTAATTTGGAAGAGTACACATGTAAATAAGAGCAAACCGTGAGCTCAGCAGAAAGCATAACATCTGATTATCCACTTGATGTTGAGGCTCAGTAGCACTACTCTTATCCTCTGCCTGGCTTCTTGGTCTCCAGCAGGCAAGTTAGTGCGAGTTCAACATGGTGGTCCAGGGTTCCAAGCACAGCAAGATAAAGGACACTCTCCATTGTGCTAACCTTTCAAGGCTCTACTTGTATCACAATGCTTCTCTCCCACTGAGTGAAGCATCACTGGCTAATCCCAGATTAAAAGGATAGAGAAGTAGACTTGACCACCTCACGGGAAGAGCTGTATGGTCACATTGTGTGGGGGCATGTGTATGGAAATGGGAAGAACTTTGTAGTTGCTTTTTGTAATCTACCATGCTGATCAGTTAGGCTAATAACATCAAGAAAAAGTGGAGGATTATAAGCTGAAATACTTAACAGAGAACAGGTAAAGATAAATGAGTAAAACTGGATATAAGTACGTATGCATAAACTGTGTTACATGGTGAGAGCTCAAGTAAATTAGAGATTTCCTGAGCTTTCTAAAGGGGCAGCTTCCTCTCAGATCCATGAAAATGTATTGCTACATACTCTAATTTTCACAAGAAACCAAGAAACATAAGTTTGGATTCTTATATAGAATCTGCTAATTTTTTAAAAAAAGATTTTTATTTATTTGAGAGAGAGAGAGAGCATGAGTGGAGAGGAGGGGCAGAGGCAGAAGCAGACTCCCCACTAAGTAGGGAGACCAATGTGGGGCTCAATCCCAGGACCCTGGGATCATGACCTGAGCCAAAGGCAGATGCTTAACCAACTGAGCCACCCAAATCTGCTAATTTTGAATTGTAGCTAAATTATTTAAAATTTTTTTAAATCTGTATAATTTTTAATACAATATAAATAACATATAATTAATAAAGTTTACTTAGATAAATTTGTTTCCTACAGATAGTGAAGGCTCATAGGCAAATTATAAAGTATGATAATATATTAGGTACTCTCTAAAACTTCAAATTTCTGCAGAAAATAAATAATACCTGAAAAATTGCCTGTTCAAAACACAATGAAATTAAATGAATAACAGAATTTTAAGCCACTACAAAGACAAAATTTGAAACCACTTGGAAATTAAAAACAGTGAACAAAAATAAAAAAGAACAAACTCTCCTAAACTGTTTTTAGAGCAAAGAAGAAATAAAAACTAAAAGTATATTGTATTTAGAAAATAAAGAACCTCAAGTAAATTGTTCTCAAAACTTTACTTAAATAAATGTTAGTTTTTAAATTTATGTAATTATTATATTAAAATAAGGAACCATGCATCCAACTCAATAAATAAAATAATAAAATCTAATGAAACTATTAAAGTTTAAATTAAAATAAAGTAAAAATTCATATTTTAAAATTCATAAATTCATAGAACTGGTTAAAGGGAAAAATCTCAGTTCTTTGAAAAGACCTAAACAAAAATGAACTTCAGGAAGTCTGGTTTAATAGAATGGGATGCATGAATAGATAATATTAAAAAGAGAAAGTGTATACACCTCAAGTAGGGAAAATATTCACAAGTTTAAACAGATAATAAGTATACCTCTATAATAATTAATTTGAAAAATCTTAAGAAATGAATTATTTATTTAGTTAGTTGAGAGAGAGAGAATGAGAGAGAGAGAGAGCACAAGAGGGGGGAAGAAATGAACCATTGTCAAGGAAAACATCCCATCATTAAAACTGACTCAAGAAAAACAATTCTAATTGTATTTCAAATATGCCAAAATGTATATTGTTTATAAATAAATTACTAAAGGTTATTACCTATTTTCTTCATTCCTTTCAGGAAAAAATAGGACAAATGATTAAAACATTTCATAAAAGTTGTTCAGTTACTTTTATAAAGCTAGAATATCCCCCAACAAAATCTAACAACGATGCCACACACAAAAAGAAAACAATATCTGGGGCATGTGGGTGGCTCAGTTGGTTAAGTGCCGACTCTTGGTTTCAGCTCAGGTCATGATCTCGTGGGTCCTGAGACTGAGCCCTGCATTGAGCTCCGCACTCAGTGGGGAGTCTGCTTGACATTCTCTCCCTCTAGCCCTCACCCCTGAGTGCATGCTATCTCTCTCTCTCTCACCCTCAAATAAATAAATAAATATTTTTTAAAAATCCAGTATCACTTATGAATATGGATATATCCCCAAATCCTAAAATATATCCTTTCAAATTTGACCCATCAGCATATTAAAATATAATCAAGTGTTACAAAATAGGCTTTATTTCAGAAATAGAATTATTTAACATGAAGAAACTATATTGCTCTTAAGTTTTAGAAAAAGGGTAAAATGCATATAATTATTATAAAAAATGACTAAAAGTAAGTGTCATTTGAGATCGAGTTGGGAAAGAGTAACAGTGGCCGCATGCATTTGAGCCTTCCCTGAATTCAAGTCCTGAATTAAAAAATCATCTAGAGATACAAATAAAATCACATCTGACCACAGAAAATCTCACACAGAGATAACTACATTCTTCAAATTATCTATAAGTAGAGCTCTAATTATATCAAATCCTGACAGAGATAACACTGGAGTCCCAGATAAGGTTGCAAATCTATGGGTGGGATGAGAAGAAACACGTAAATGAGCTCATAAGAAAGAAGAAAGCAGAGAAAATGCATGAAGCAGAGCTAAAATAGCCCTCAGAAAGAGAAAGTTTAATACCAAGTGTTAATGCATGGAACATAAACCTGGAACTTAGTAAACCACAACACTGCCTATGGGGAAGTGACTAAAAGGTAAGTGTGTCAGGGTAATACCCTCAGGGAAGCATTACTTCTGGAGGAGAAGGGAAAATAGAGAAGATGCTCCTTGGAGATGTTTTAATGAAGGTAAAGTGAGGGCAGTAAATGAGGAAAATTAAGAATCCTGTAGACACTAAACAGAAACAACACATACCAACTCCCCGAGGAACATCCTCCATTGAAGAAACCAAATGTTAATACACTGACAGAAGGAAGTTCTATTGAAACAGGAACCTTGTCTACAAATTATCCAGAAATTGAAAAATAACTGGAGAAATTTCATTCAAAACTACTCTCAAAAGAAGAGAAAGTATGACTCATGTATTTTGGTTTATCGAAGTTCTTCTCATATAGACAACTACAAAGAAAAATAAAATTGTGACATTAAACTCCAAATGAAATTAAATGTCTCAAACAATCATTTGAAGTTTGTTTTTAAAGAAAAATAAACAGAATCAGAAATTCAAAAACTAACCGAGATGGCCAAAATGACAAAGAAATGCAACAACCTCAGAGTATATATTTAAAAACAATATAAAAGACAAAAATCACAAGACATAAATTACAATTTACTCAAAGGAGAATAGATTAAATGACATTGAAGCAAAACACATAAAAGAAGAGAATGAAAATGAAATAACTAAAGAAGTTCAGAGTGATAGGATCAAGTAAAAAAAAAAAAAAATAGGCAAAGAGAATATACATATATATTTGAAGTTCCTGAAGAAGAAAAACAACAAAATGAAACAATATTTAAAGGTATATTCTAAGGAAACTTTCGGGGGGGGGGAGGAAAAAAAAAAGAAAGAAAATTTAAATATACTCCTCCTAGAAAAGCTGATCCAGGACAGTAGACTCTGAGATATATCTTAGTAACATTATTAGACTTAAAAGACAAAGAAAAAATTCTCAAGGCAAAAAAAAACAAATTACTTTAAATGGCAAAGAAATTAAACTACTATCAGATTTCTCAGGAGCAACACACAAAGCAGGCCAACACCAGAGAATCACTTCCAAGAACTTCAAAAAAGAAAGGGTAAGCCAAGGATTTTATGTCCATCCAAGCTTCCCTTCATGACTATGGGGGAAAAAAACAACAACAGCAAAAACAACAAAACATTTTTAAATATATAAGCACTAAGAAAAAAGTGGACATTTGAGCCTCTCTTGATGAAACTACTGGACTATGAGCTTCATTCAACCAAGAAATAACAGAAGACTAGTAGGGATCATTTGATATATTTAATTGTAGAATTGTTACTAAGACAACGTTAGAAACATGGGTTATGGGTACCTGGGTGGCTCAGTCAGTTAAGCATCTGCCTTCAGCTCAGGTCATGATCCCGGAGTGGGATCAAGCCCCACATTGGACTCCTTGCTCAGTGGGAGCCTGCTTCTCCTTCTGCCTGCCGCTCCCCCTGCTGTGCTCTCTCTCTCTCTCTGACAAATAAATAAATAAAATCTTAAAAAAAAAAGAAAGAAACATGGGTTAAATAATAATATGAAATCATCATAGGTTCTCAAAATGAAATGATGGAATTAAAGAATGGGAGGAAAAGAGGAAAGTAAGGGAGAAGTAGAATATCATTATTAACTATAGTGAAGGCAGTAAGTGAAAGTTCACAGGTTTCATTTAAAACTGAAAAATCAAAGAGTCAAAGGTTAAAGGGGAAAAATTGGGCATAAAGACACTATAAAAGGTAGAAATATGAAGTTAACTATTATAACAAAAGTACAAACCTTTCTAAAACCAAAAGAAGAAAAGTGACAAAAATACACCACATAGAAAACACAGTAAATACAACAAAATTCACACAATAATAAATAGCATGTATGTAAATAATAATAACAATAAACAGACATATCTGTATACTTATCAAACACAACATTCTGATAATATATCTTCTCAAGAACATGTGAACATTGACAAAAATCAATCATAGAAAAAAAATACCATAAAAAAGAAAAAAGAAACACCATTAAGTTCCATTCAGAGGATATATTACAAATAAATTTCTCTGATCAAAATACAACAAAACAAGAAAAAAAGAAAAGGCTTTCCACCTGAAATAAAGGCTTCTATTAAATGACTCTTGGAAGAAAGGAGAAATACAAACATGAATTACAGAACTTTCTTAAAGTAGTGGTAATGAAAACATTATGTATTCAAGTCTATAAAGAATATTTAAGGAGTGATCTATAGTCTTAAAAATCCACATCAATAAAAATGAAAGAATTTAAATAAACATATTTAATTCCATCTCCAAAAGCTAGAACAAGTACAACAACTTTTAACAGAAGAAGATAATAACGGAAGTAAAAGGAGAAAGTAATAAGGTAAATAACAAAAAAAAAGTAGTAGATTAAATTAATAAATCCTGATTCTTAGAAAATAGCAATCAAAAACAAATCATGAAATCATTAGCTATTCCAATCAAGTAAAAAGTAGAGAATTTAGATCAATTTCCACAAAAAAAAAAAAAAAAGTTATGAAGGAACTACCCTACCACATGATAGGATGAATAACCAGGCCTGGAATATTTCATAGGTGAACTAATCCATCCTTTAGAGAACAGATCGTTCCAGTGTGATTCCAACAGATGTTGGTGAGGATATGGAGAAAGGAGAACACTCTTACACTGTTGGTGGGAAAGCAAACTGGTGCAGCCACTCTGGAAAACAGTATGGAGGTTCCTCAAAAAATTAAAAACAGAACTACCCTACAACCCAGTAATTGCACTTCTAGATTTTTGTCCAAAGGATACAAAAATAGTGATTCAAAGGGGCACCTGCACCCCAATGTTTATAGCAGCAATATCCATAATAGCCAAAATATGGAAAGATGCCAGATGTCCATCAACAGATGAATGGATAAAGATGTGGTATACATATATACAATGGAATATTACTTAGCCATCAACAAGAATTGAAATCTTGCCATTTACAATGACGTGGCTGGAACTAGAGGGTATTATGCTAAGCAAAATAAGTCAGTCAGAGAAAGACAAATACCATATGATTTCACTCATATGTGGAATTTAAGAAACAAAACAGATGAACGTGGGGAAGGGAAGCAAAAATAAAATAGGATAAAAACAAAGAGGGAGGCAAACCATAAGAGACTCTTAACTACAGGAAACAAACTGATGGTTGCTGGAGGAGAAGTGGGTGGGCAGATGGGATAATAGGGTGATAGACATTAAGGAGGGTACTTGATATAATGAGCCATGGGTGCTATATGCAACTGATGAATCACTGAATTCTACCCCTGAAACTAATAATACACTATATGTTAACTAAATTGAATTTAAATAAAAAATTTTTAAAAAAAGAAAATAAAAGAGGGGCGCCTGGGTGGCTCAGTCGTTAAGCGTCTTCCTTCAGCTCATGTCATGATCCCAGGGTCCTGGGATCGAGTCCCACGTCGGGCTCCCTTCTCAGCGGGAAGCCTGCTTCTCCCTCTCCCACTCCCCTGCTTGTGTTCCCTCTCTTGCTGTCTCTCTCTCCCTCAAATAAATAAATAAAATCTTTAAAAAAAGAAAAGAAACCCAACAATATAATGCAAGACAAGATCCTGGACTAAATTGTTAGGACAAGTCAGTTTTGAAACAAATGACAAAGTTGTAATATAGACTGCAGATTAAACTATGGTATCAATATTACATTTCCTGAGTTTGATAATAGTACTATGGTTCTGTATTTTTAAATAACATTGAAATATTAAGAGATAAAGTGACATGATATATGCAACCTATTTTCAAGTGGTTCAAAAAATAAATAGTATGTATATTTCTATATCTGTATATATATAAATTGTGTGTGTGTGTGTGTGTGTGTGTGTGTATGTAAGTGTATGAATTAGGCATATGCTGAAGGAGTCATATCATATTAAGTGAGAAATTAAGGATTCTTCTAAAGCAATACTGAGGTAGCGGGCTAATTATTTTGGGAGGAAAGAGTACTTATGTTTACATAACATTGAATCTGGAGACAACCTGAGTGGGTCAGAATCCTGGATCTAAGTGGTATGAACTTGGTCAAGTTACTTACTCTGTGTCTCAATTTTCTTATCTATAGAATGGGGATAATAACAGTATTTACCTCACAAGGTATTTGTGAAGATAGATTGAATTAATCATTGAAAAGTAGTGTGTAGTAGGCATACTAAATATTAAATAGTAGTGGTACTAGTAAGTAAACTCTCCTTAGTACTTATCTTAATTGGATTATAAATTGCCTTATCATGTGCTAAGCTATAATCAAATTAATACCATTCTTTTGATGAGCTCACAAATACTGTGTATAAAAGTGTAAAAGTAAATATATGAAAATGTTACAGAAGTTACAAGAGTGGTTGTCATTGGATTTAAATGTCTTCTTTATAACTTTTTGATCTTCTAAAATCTTCTAGAATTGTTAAGTAGGATCTTAATTTCAGAATAAAAGTCAGTTTAACAAGAATTTCATTGGCCTACCTGGAGATTTATTCATTTCCAGTGGTATATTTGAAAACTAATAGATTTTTGTTATGTGTTTGTATTTGAAACTGAAATACTCATCTATAACAGTGACATATTAAAATACATCTATGTTTCTTTTCAAAGAAATACATAAAATCTTGACACTGACAAAATAAATAATTTGTGATTAATTTGATAATTTGGTTATTTTTCTTTTCCCCAGTATTTATGTTTTGGTTTCTCTTATGAATAGTAATAACTTATATACTGTATTTACCTGGAAAGGTCTGTTGAAACTTTAAAGTCTCTAGACTTAAAGTCTTTAGAATGAAAACATTTATATTCCTATATTAGCAAGCATACAATAATTATATAATAAGGTCTCAATAAATAATTTTAGCTCTAAAATTTCAGAGTTAGAAGGGCTCTTATATTACCAATTACAATCCATTTATTGTACAGATGAGTGATCTTAAAATAATGAAAGTCTGGCCACTTGCCCAAAGTCATGTCATATATTATTAATTGAAGATGAAAGACTTAACTACATTCTTCTTTCTTTCCATCATACTTCTTTTCTTCCTCCTTTAACATTTCTTCAATGTCTACTTTCTCCCAAGCAAACCTAGAATTTTTACACTAAAACATTATTTGAAGACCAAAGAATAAAAAATAGTATTTAAAGAAACTGTAAAGAAATTTTAAAATCTGTGAATGGTCCGTTCTTGTGAAGAGCAAGAGAAGAAAATGTATGGTTTAAAAAGTTGAATAGACAGAGGTAGACCTAATACTTGTTAAATATGTGCCAAAACTCTTCAATAACTTTTTTCCTTCCACTTTGTGCAAAAAATCTTTGAAGTGGGAAAGACAAGGGGGAGAAACCTTAAGGGAATTGAAGCTCATGGTAGGTACTTTTAATGAATTCAAATTTCCAGGTCCAAATGAATGATAATCCTAGGGGAAGAATGCACTTTCTGAGGTGACATAAGAGATACCATGGATAATATGTACAAAACATGAAAAAGGGGAATGTTATACAGTTGGATATTAGCATATTCAAAATTAGAAAAAACATTCATTCTGCCTGAACAGTGACTTTTATTCTCTGATAAAATTATAGGATGGATTATTAATCTGATGCGTTACAGGTGATAAAACAAATAAGAAGTTCATTTCTTTTTTGATAGCATGAGCTGGTTACACATATATTTTGAGTTCAATAATGCCTTTTACAAAGTACTTAAAAACTATATAGAATAGCCTGGTTGGATGACACTATAATAAAGGATACCCATGGGTGATTAAAAAAGAAAAAAACATATCTAGATTGTTAACTAATAAACTACCATCAAAATGGGGAGAACTTTAGAGGCAAGCTGCAATGCTTTTCATCAATATTTGACTAGTAATGTGAGTGCAGAATTAAAAGCCTGCTTCTCAAACTTCCAAATGAGTCAAGGCTAGCAAAAAAAGTTGATATGATGATTGATAGGTAATAATTCAAAATATATCAGATAGATGTGAAAGACCAAAGAATGAAACTGATGAGAGATAAACATAAAATCTAACATTTTGCTTCAAAATCAATTGCATAGGACTTAAGGGAACCTCTAGACTGGTAGTGTTTCATTTAAAAATATATTTTGGGGGGAGGGATTCAAAAATATGTTTTAAATGTATTCTATGTTAAGTTTAGTATAAGGCAATGTTGTAATTGCACCTTGTAAAGATGATTCAAGCTTCAATTTCATTTTCAAAAACTATGTTATTCATATCAGTTGAGGAAAAATTGATGAATTAGACTCTGTTTGAAAGAAGATGACCAGTATTTTGAGGGATATGGAAATCATATCTTGAGAAGAGTGATTGTATAAGCAAATTACTTTTAGTGTTAAAATAGCATTTCCAATTGGGGAATAAAGTAATATTCTTCAAGTATTTGAAACATTAGGTAGATTATTCAGATTTATAATGTGATGTATAGATGACAGCACAAAGACACCTAATAGAAGATATACAGGAAAGCAAGTATCTGTTCATATATACTCAAAGCTTTATATTAATTAGAATATTTCAAATGTAAATTGTTCATCTTGAAAAGATACAATTGAACTTGTAATAAAATTACATAAAATAATGTATGTGGAACATGTAACATGGCACTAAATATATAGTAAATATTAAATAAATGTGTGACTATTAGCATTATTAATACAATGTCCTTAGCATTATATTCAAGCATAAATTAAATGATTATTTGTGAGATATGATCATTTATTTCAGATTAAATTTAGAACAATATTTTTTTTAACCTCTCTAAGTTTATGTTTCTAAGTAAGATTCAGTTATTGTATGGCTTACTAGCCATGTCCCCTTATAATATAAATCCATCTCCAAGTCTTTTATCTCCTTTCAAGGAAAATGTTATGACTGTGTAATTAGAATAGTTTTGAAAAAGATTATTTATATTCCAGTTTTAGTTCTAGTTCTTCAAAATTCAAATAATCACTTCTTCGTTAAACATTTGGCATATATTAATATTTTGTAATATATTGACCTAATGTATTAGACGTGATTACTTTAGCTAATGCCAAATAGCATAAATATAAGCATATCAATAAACTCAGAACCTTATTTTAATTATTGAAATAATTATTCATTAAGATATAAATCTTTTATCAGTGTATAAGACTTAGTAAATTTTTATATTACCATTTTCTTTTTATTCTGTAAAAATCTCTCTGTCAGAAATGCTGAAGAATAGAAGAGATTTATAAGAATTAAATAATGAGAACCCAGTGAATGTTCCATCTTTATTTATTCATATATGAAGCAAATTTTTATTGATCATGAATCTATGAGAGACAAATGTGGTAGATACCAAGAATATGTCAAATTAAAAGAAAAAAGTCATAATCTTTACCTTCATGGAGCTTGTAGTCTTATAGAAAACCCAGACATTATTCAAAGAATCACACAAATATTTATAAAATGACAACTGCTACAACTGCTAGAGAAGTGAGGGATATAGAGCTCTGATAGTATAAATAACAAGAATAATTATTCTAATCAAAGGGGGTCACAGATAGCTATCCTGAGGAAGTGATAATTGAGCTGATTTATGAAAATGAACAAGAATTTACTTGAAGAACTTTCAGGAAGACCAATCCATTCGGTGGGAATAGCACGTACAAAGACCATGCATCAGGAAGAAGTTCTGGAAAAGAAAATGGCCCAGCATGTATATGTTGAGGTTGGCTGAGGATAGTCTATCTAAAGATGGATAGGCTATGTTAAAGAGTTTAATCTTTTTCCTAAGAGCAATGCAAATCCATTGAAAACCTTTAAACTGTGACAGGGGACAGGATTAGATTTGCTCTCCAGAAAAATTATTTTGACTGCAATAGGGAGATTAAGAGAAGAAAAACGGTAGAGTTTAGGTAGACTCATAATAAGCCCATAAAAGCAATGGTGAGAGCTGGAAATAGTAGAGAAGTGAATGGATATTAGGATTCCCAGGTGGTAGAATCAACAGTGACAGACAGGATAGGAGGCATAAGATTGGAAAAGATAATGAGACCATCAAGATTTAAGACTTATGTGAAAACATATTCATTGAAGCAGGAGACTTTGGTGGAGGATTGGTTAGAGTCAAACACATGAATGTGGTCTTGGCCATGGTAAATCTGAGGTATTTTTGAGACATCTGATAGAAATGTAGTTACATAAATCAGTCTAGACTCCAGAGCTCAGATACATATCTAGAAATATAAATTTGTAAATCTAATGCATGAATGGGGACAATGGAAGTAATGGATATAAATGGGGTTGCCTTGGCAGAAGATCTCAAATGATAAAAGTCTGTAAGGCCCAAGTCCAGAGTATTGCCAACATGAGCTTGGTAAAAGAACTGAAAAAGAAGCTTATATCATATCATGAAATCCAATGAAAAGAGTGTTTATGATGGAGAGAGCAGTCATCACTGTCAAATGTCAAGAAACCTAAACAGATGAGCACTAAGTTGTGTCCACTTGACACAGCAATGCAAAAATTAAGAAGTGCTGTGTCCATTGAGTAATAGAGTACTTAACAATATAGGTACAAAAGAATCTTCCCAGGCTTACTAGGAGGTTTGGAAATAGAGACAAATCTTTAGAGAAAATTGTGAAAAAGGGGGAGAGAAAGGGTAATAACAGATTCAGAAGTTATGGAGAAAAGGACAGGCTTTTCTGTTTTTGTTTTTATTTTAATCAAAGGAGTTACAAATCTTTTCATGGGAAATTTACAGTTGACAGGATGATGTTTAATACATAAAAGACAAGAGTTTAAATAATTGAAAGAGGGGATTGGTTGATAAGTTCACTGATGGAGGGTTGGTTTTAGGAAGGAAGACAGCTCTCCATTGTAAATAGAGGTTAAATAGAATAGGTTGAGTGTGGGATATAGGTTGAGAGATAGGAATAAGCCTGAATTTTAATCTGATATCTTCTATGTTCCTTATAAAATAGCAGCGAAGGTCATCTTCCAAGAGTTGGGGCAGGGAGTACTGAGAAGATTAAACGTTTCATGAGGGTAAAGATTTGAGAAGTAGAAACTGGACAAGTGAATTGACATGTATGTGTAAATAGATAAATGATAAGGAAGGAAGGAAGGCAGGGAAAGGAAGAAGGAAAGAAAGAGAGAGAAAGAAAGAAGAAAGAAAGAAAGAGAAAGAAAGAAAGAAAGAAAAAAGAAA
>NW_022589706.1:71180708-71226968 GCF_004348235.1 Phoca vitulina
ACATATTCATATCAAGCACAATGATCTGCTGTCTTATTGATTCTGAAGAAGAGGGTGAGGTACTTCCTTAGGAAGGTATATACAAATCTCAGAGATAGGAAAATGTGTACATATTGTTTCTATTGTGTCTGTACATAAATGTATTTGTGCAGTTTGAAAAGGCCATTAAATGATTCTGATATGCCCTCCACAGGGAGACTGGGAATTTCTCCTTGAAAACAGAATAGCCAAGTGTTAAAAGTGGACCAAAATTTAGGAAGTTCTCCATAGAAAAATGACAAGTAATTATTATATTTAATAAATATTTTAGCACATGCAATATAATCAGTTTCCTTTTTCAAAAAGAAAGCACACATCATTCCCTAGATATCTTTTTTCCATTATAGAAATTCGCTTCATGATACTTATAAGTATCTATTAGTAGAATTAGTGTATGACTATTCCAATTCACAATCATTAATTAGGTGTTAAACATTCAATTATTTATCAGCAAAATATTGATGAACATTTACAAATATTCAGTCAACTTGTCAGTAAGTTCTTCCTTGGGTGAAATTTTCTGATTTTAATTGAGTCATAAAATGTTTTGGGTCACTAGTGCATCAATTACTAAATTACTGATCCATTGTACTGTAATGTCCTGAAAGAGTAAAGTCAACTTCTGAAAGCCTAATTGAATCTTGGAGAGATATTTATTCACCATTGGATTAAGATAAATGAGTCAACTCACAATAATCACACTAAACTTAGGTACATTTATTTCACAAATGGGTAAACTGAAGCTCAGAAAAGATAGAACTAGAGAGGTAAGGATCCAGGTGAAAAGACCTAATTCCTAATATCTAGCTACAGAAAATAAATACATGAGCTTGAAAGCAATAATAATTATTTCTCTGAAAGTTCATTTTCATGTAGTGTTATTAAATTTAATACCTCTCCATTAATAAGTTATAAACTCATGGTGTTTATACTAATATGGCCTTGTTGCATTGTAAATAGCGTAATAAAAAACCCCACAAAATTTTAGACTCTTTTAAGGTAAAAACTGTCCTAAAACTAGTTATCTCAACCACCTACTATATGGGTTACTTGGAAAACGAAGGATTTTTTGCAATAGGGTCAGTGGTTATGAGCACAGGTTTGGAGTAAGAAAAACCAAGCTTTGAGGCTGGCTTCTGTGCTTATCGACCATGAGAACTAAATGAGTTACTTAATTCTTGTAGTTGTTCCATCTATGAAATAGAGGGGAAAACACGTAATTCATGATGTATTGTAAGGGTTAAATAAGAAAATTTATTTAACTACTTAGTACTGGGCCTGGCAGCAAATATATATGTATAAATATAAATATATATACACGCACAAACACACATAAAGTTTAAATGTAGCTTAGAATAGTTTTGAGGCCATTATTACTTCAGAGACTAGATTTATTTGAACTGGTTTAGCACTCTATTAGGTATGTTACTTTTCATGTTTTTGTGTTTTTGTTTTTGCTTGTTTGTTTGTTTTGGTCTCCAAAAGCAATAAAACCAGTTTCTATACTCCTTCATAAAACAATGCAAAAGAAGGAAAAATCATAACAAAAATGTTCAACAAACAATTTACTATTATTTGTATTTGTCTGGAAGGAGCTTCCCACAGCTTTAATCATAGCCATGGGTTATTATTTCAAACAAAATACATCTTTTAGATATTTAAATGTGTGTTCTCATATCATGGAATTGAAATGTAATTCATTTGTTCTGTGATCTCACTGCAATTCTAAGTGCTTCAAATAAGTAAAATAGCATGTACTGTAGTTTTGAGTGCTAGCCCTGAGAATCTAAAGAGATACACATTGAAAAGAAGGGTTGTCCAAGAAAAATTAGGTATCCTTAATCTTTAATTTTTCATTAAAACATTTCTGAGGTTTATACAATAAAACCATGGTAGAGACTTTTGGCAAATGACATTATAACTTAGTGCTATATGAAAGTTCTAACAAACTAATATATTTAGAGCTTAATAATATAAATTCTGGGGGTGCCTTGGTGGCTCAGTTGGTTAAGTGTCTGCCTTTGGCTCAGGTCATGATCCCAGGGTCCTGGGATGGAGCCCCACATCAGGCTCCTTGCTCAGCGGGGAACCTGCTTCTCCCTCTCCCTCTGCCTGCCACTCCCCCTGCTTGTGCTCTCTCTCTCTCTCTCTTTGTCAAATAAATAGATAAAATCTTTTAAAAAATACATAAATTCTGATGCAGAGAAATCTAAACCAAGAGTAAAATGCTATGTTGAGCTTTTCTTTTTTTTTTTTTTAATTTACCTGCCTAAGAATTTACATGTTAAGAATATAATTAAGTATCTTGGGAACATTTTCTCAGAAAGAATTCTTTAGAATAAGTTTTGCCTTTGCTACTGTGTTAATGATGGCTTTGATAAAATGACCCAAGGAAAAAAGACAATTTCCTTCAGGTGTTATCTGTGTCTGAAATATTCTTCACTGATTTCACATGCACTGATAATATGAACAAGGTAATTTATCTGACTCTGGTCGGGCAAGATTTGCAGTGAGAAATGCAAAATTCACACAGAGTTTGCCTCTAAGAAATCTCTGCCGTGTTTTTCAGTTTATATAAAAAGACTAAAGATGTTGCCTGAGGCATTGTTTTCTTTTCCTTAAAGCAAGCTGAAGCACCACAAATCAAGTTGTTTTTCACATTGTTAATTTAATATTTTCTCTTTCAATTTCTCAGAGAGCCGACATAGGGATTTCTGCTTTAACCATCACCCCAGATCGTGAGAATGTGGTGGACTTTACAACACGCTATATGGACTACTCAGTGGGAGTACTACTTCGAAGGGCTGAAAAGACAGTGGACATGTTTGCCTGTCTTGCACCATTTGATCTCTCTCTCTGGGCTTGCATCGCTGGCACTGTTCTTCTGGTGGGTCTTCTGGTCTACCTCCTGAATTGGCTTAATCCCCCACGATTACAAATGGGATCAATGACTTCTACTACTCTCTACAACTCCATGTGGTTTGTGTATGGATCCTTTGTACAACAAGGTAAGGAGAAAAAATACATTTTAGTCTGAAAAAGGAATATGTTTCAAATGCCATGAATCAGTTAAGAATGTTCTGTATCTGACATCAATAAGTGTTCTAAAGGGTCTTCACAGCAATGCTTAGAAAAGAACATTTCCTACTCTTTCCTAGAGGATCTCAAACACAGCAGGTTTCCCACAAAAATGGTTCATTATCTTTTGATGTAGGTTCAATTTCATCAACAAAGCCAAAAATGAATGTCAGAAGTAAGGTTCACAAGAAACTCAAGATCAGATTTCCCCTCCTCCCCCCCTAATTTTTTTTTTTTCCTTTCTCTGACATTCTGAGAAATAGCCTTACTAGGATGAAACAACTTACAACCAGAGCAGACACTGTTTAATTATTTACATATATAAGACATGTTGGGACTGGTTCTTTGTTCAGAGACATTATTTAATGTATTAAAAATATTCAATGATGGTGAAAAAACTTTGATTCATTTAAGATTCTGATAAGAAATTTTGTCTTATCTTTCATCTTAATATTTAATTAATCTTTACCAATGATTTAACTTACAATGTCATGGTATTCTAAAGAATGTCTTTGTTTTGTTATTCAATATTTAATCTTCCCTACTCTTTAAAGTTGTCCAGTTATTTCTATGACTCCCACCATTTTAGAATAGAATAATACTTACTGAACTCCTTATTTGAGACTACTGCCATTTTACAGAATGAAATAATAAAATACTTAGGGGATCGATAGTTTCTTACAAACCTATCACATATAATAAAGAGGAGAAATATGTGTCATAATGGAGATACATGACACTTTTGCTTTAATATTTATAAATTTCAATAGCATCTTATTTTTTATTCACACTTGCTATTAGATCTTCCATTAAATTTGAGTAGTTGTTCTCAACTGCATACTCCTGAGTGAGACCACTGGCCCAGAGAGGGCCTAGGAGAGAGCCCTAAGAAAAGGAATGGGCTAGAGGAGCTTTCAGTGCTAACTGACAAAGAGTAATGAGAAAGACCCAAGTACCATGTATAGCATGCAGTGGTATACATACCAAATAAAGACAATATTTAAAGATGGCGGGTTTGGCCAAAAATGTTAAACATTTCAAAAAATCAAGTAAAATTAAGACTTGAAAGATACTTACTGGATTTAGCAATAAACTTGTTATTGGTAGTATTCCAGTGACTATAGCTGCATAACCAGATCCTCCAAAACCTACCAGTTCTGTGGGTCAGAAGTTTAGACAAGACATAGGGAGGATGGCTTGTCTTTACTCCGTGATGTCTGAGGACTCAACTAGACAACTCAAAGTCTGAAAATGAGCTCATCTGAAGGCTTGTGCATTTCACTTACATGTCTGGTGGCTGATGCTGGCTGAGGGCTGGTAGCTTCAGTTTTCTTTTATGGTCTCTCTTCATGGGATAGTTTGGCCTTTCTCACAGAATGGTAGTTAATTTCTCCATAAAGAGCATTCCAAAAAGAGGAAAAAGAGTCAATGAAACAGAAAAATGTTAGAGTCCAGGTTGGGGATCACAAACTTGTATGATGGCGTGAGTTCCTCTTGTAGGGAACATCCTGGTTGTGCCCGTCTCATAACTTTGTTATAAAAATTAAAGTGGCTAAAAATTATGAAGTTCTTAGATAAAATAACTTATATAAGGGTCACATAATTGCTTACCACATAAATAAAAAATAAAAACAAATCATACTCAGCTGTGGATAGTTAGGCACATGGAAAAAGGATAAAAAGGCAAATGATTTTAGATTATTTGCAAGATAATGGTTAAAATGGTAGCTCCTAGGGTACATGAAGCAATAAAAAAAAAAAATAGAAAGACCAATAATAAGAATGCAGTAAGAGTATGACTGGAAAGTAATAAAGTAGTAGTAGGAGAGAATAGAGTTCTTGATGAGGCCAAAGAACAAAAGTGGAAATATCAGTGTGAGGGAGTTTGAAGTTTGTATTTATGGATTCCTGAAGTTAAGAGTTGGTGAGAGACTTCAAAGCTGATCAAGGAACTGAGAGCCCAGAGGATTAGATGAACCATCAGCAATGACGGTCAACTCAGATTGGAGAGAAAGAAAATGAGCCATGTGCCAAAGTTGTCAGTAAATGAGGACAAATAGCTAGGAGATGTTAATAGGTACGAGCACAGGCTAAAAATAAAGGCTGGTATAGTTAGATATAATTAACCTTTGTTTTCATCTCATTTCTTCCCAATCCACCCAATTTTCTGTACATGGTTTAATAACCACCAATATTCAGTTGACCCCCCCCCCAAATCTACATTACCCATTCTTTAATTTTAGTTTTGTATATCCAACTGCTCACTAGACCACTCTCTGGTTATAGCAAAAGCACCATGAATTCCAACATGTCAAACATTGAATTTATTTTACACTTTAAAGCTTTGTAGCTTCTCATATTCTCTCTTCCAGCTGATGCATTGCTAGCCACTCAGATATACAGGTTAGAAACTCTGAAAACAGTTTGATTTCTTCTTCCTTCTATCCCTTCTATCCAACCACAATTAGGTCCTGTGAATTTTACCTTCTAAATATTTCTAGAAGTGGAAATCTTGTCTCACCTAGACAGATTAAGCCTACACTCCTACCTAGATTAAGCCTACTTCATTTCTCATCTGAACTACAGGAATGTTGTTAACAGGTCTTTCTTTTTTCAATCTTGTCCCCTGCCAACATATGCTCCACATACTTACATATATATCCAAGTTATTTCTATCAGGGAGAGCTAAACACATAATTCTCATTCTTTAAATATTTTTCTTGGCTCCTCAATGCTCACAGTTTAAAAGTCTGAGTTACTTGGAACATGAACAATATTCCACCATTGGGCTCCTGTCCAGGGCTCAATTTTCATCTCTTACCGTTCATGCCTCACATTTAATTGTTCAGTTACTCCAAATGGCTTTTGTCCCTTGAATACAAGACTGCGTCATGACTCTCTGCCATTGCTTCTGCTCCTTTCAATTCCTAAAATGCCTTTATTACTAAACTTTTTAATCTCTATTCTTACTCTGCTTTCATATGGCAAGTTGCTATGCATCCTCTAATTCTTGTTTTGATCTCACTTCTTTTAGGAAATATTTGCTGGGATTAGGAACCATCTTCTAAGCTTCTGAAGATATATTTATCATAACACTTATGAACTATTATGTAATTGCCTTTTCTTCATTTGTCTCCATCTGAGTCCTTTGAACATAAAACAGTGTCTTATCGTTATAGTCCCTTTACCTACAGTTCAGTGTCTTGTACATATTAAGTGTTTGATAAATGCAAAGTGATCAACTAAATGAATAAATACATGCTAAATAGTTAACTAAACAAAGCATGGAGTTAACTGCAATGTTGTGCTTATTTGAT
This sequence comes from Phoca vitulina, assembly GCF_004348235.1. NCBI lineage: Eukaryota > Metazoa > Chordata > Mammalia > Carnivora > Phocidae > Phoca > Phoca vitulina. Next base: position 71,187,143 of record NW_022589706.1, read on the forward strand.
TATAATCTGTTCCCCAATGATCTAAATTCACGAAACCTAACAGGAAGTTACTCAGAATGTCTCTACTGGTGTATTTTATTAAGTAGCTAAGATGAGGAACTTATAAAAAAGGTATCAGATTTGTTGAAGCTTTATTTTTGAGGATGTTGACATGCTTTCTGAACTCTGCCTCCAGGTAGCCAAATTAATTTTTGGAGCACATCTAAGAGAAAAAGAAAAGTAAAATTACCCATATGGTTAGCATGATTTTCTCATGTGTAAACATGACACAGATATCAAAAGTTATAAATATGTTAAGCACTTTTCCATCCCAACTGGGCCTTTAAATGAATTGTACGGCCTGTAGGTTGATTGTACATTAATACAAATTCCTAGTGATGGATAATGCTGAATTGCATATGATTAACTACTTCATCTTTGAAATGCTGCCATTCTTCCACTTCCTAACAATGAAAAGGTGAATTTGTTAAAAGATACAGAAAGCATCTTTACATTTTGATTAAAAATAAATTAAGAAAAAGCTCCTAAGCCCTATGAAAAAAAGAATCAATGACAGTGTCCATGCACAGGCAATGGAGTTAAAATTAGTGATAATTTTCAATAAAAATACAGTCTTTTTAAGAAGTGCAGCTGTTATTCAGAATTACCGTCTTTATTGAGCCACTAGACCAGATTGAATAGGGATAAAAAGCATTTCATGTATTATCGGAAAAATTTCTGAAAAAAGAGTTTAGGGACAGCTAAAAGAAAAATGTTAAATATATGCCAGTTGTTTACCAATTCTGATTTTTAAAAAAGTCTGTAACTTCAAAGCATTCTGGAAAAATAGCTCAGGGAATCCAACTGTGCAAAAGCAGTATGGTCCATTATAGAGATAAACTTAGTACATCTGTTTGGCTGGAACATTAAAGCTTGTGAATTAGATAGTTAAATGCATGAATGAGAGACCAATTTTATGCAAGTTTTGTTGTCGTTTTATATCCTCCTTTATTTCCATGTCTACATGCATCTCTCTGCAATCAACATACTTAAACAACTAGCATTTGATTTTTGAAGATCCTTTATGTTTAGTTTATGGGCAGTGATATTAAGAGCATCATCTTAATATCATCTGGGCCTGGGGGTGGGAGGCCTCTGACTTTTTCACACACATATTGTATACAATTTGTTTGCTGTTTACTTGCAAAGGGCAATTTCAGAGTTTGCCTCAGATGCTTTTGTCTGGTTCTAGAAAGTACAAATATTTATAGTCATGTAAAATATTTATAGCTATTACATATGTTTATTTACCAGCAAGCATTTATTAAGTACCAACTATATGCCCCGAACAGGAAGAACAAAAAGAAAACAAAGAATAACTATATTAACTGGTTTAATTACCATTTCTTGGGTATGCTGTATATCATGCCCAACTTAGATGTTTTGAGTATGGTCATAAATAAGAAAGATACAGTTCTGGCAGGCATGCTTGGAACCATCTAAATGGGCCATAGCCAAATGGGACCAGAAAAACCACTTCCAATGAGGAGACAGAATTATTGGAAAGAATAAAGAAGGAAAATTCCTTTGCTAGCTTTCTTGAAGATCAAAAAGCTCCACAGATGCCAGTGATGAATAAAAAGGGGGCCTTTAGGAATAGTAGAAGATAACCTGAGGGCTGCTGCACAAGAATTAACAGGAGAGGCAACCCACAGTCTTTGAGATCCCAGGGCAATTTTTGGAAGAAAATAAAGAGCTCTTTCCACTGCCAGATGGATCATAGTGTTACAGAGAATCACAACTTTCTCATTTCCACAAAAAGAAGAATCAGACATTCTTCTCTATCGAATTAGGCAACTAAAGAGATTGCTGATGAGAAAGCATCTCTTGAAAACTTAGCATAGGAGAATAACTCAAAAAGACATCTATTTTAATAGTGTAGATATCAAATATATGAAATTTATCAATGTCCTAGTTGCAAAACCCCAAAGGATTCAAACCTTGTAATGCAGTAGCTAAAGCAATTCCTTTGTAATGTTATCTGATATTTCACATTCAATTTGAATATAACAAAAATGATATTGGCTAACTCTGCTGTTTACTGACCCTAATGAACACAGGGAAAATGAGAGTCATCCCCAGTGACAGGCTGACTGGATTATCCAGACAAATTTCTTTCTACGTTCTGTTCTTATAGATATTAACTCAAAAAAGCTCTCTGTAATTTTTATTTGGGTTCAAAAAAACATCTCTGTTGTTGCTAATTATGATTGGCAGCCCTTAATGAAGGGAGTGCCAAGCAGTCTGAGAACTGTCATATCCACTTGAGAATTTCCCCATGCTGATTTAAAACATGACAAGGTGCTCATTTTCTTTCATTTTATCACCAGAATTAACCACTAAAGAAAAAAAAAAAAAAACCCAGTTGAACTTTCACGTTCTCAGATACTATTCTAAGTCTATCCTTATGGGTGTGGGGAATGAGTAATTTGTATGGTAGAAAACAAGTGCAGTGATGCTAAGATGGAAATCCATTGGTTTACATTTCCAATGAACTGTAATGAGCTCCTAAGCAATGATTCCATGAATCATATGTATGTAATATGCCCCTGAATTTCGTTTATTTTAATACCAGCTCTTCATGATTTGAGCCAGAAAATCCTTTCTCATGCTAAACTGGGCTTTTGAAGAGTTGAAAGTAATCAAGGCATATGGGGCAAAAATCAGATTTCCACTTACAAAATGCTTATCAAACAAGAACTGGTGAAAACATTTTCTTGACTACTTCAAACTTCTTAAGAATGTATACTATAATTAAAAGCATTATTTTAGTATTTAATGAAACAAAGGAGTGGTTTCCCGAGAGTCATTAAAAAATAAAACAAAACACTGAAAGGTGATTTTTAAGATATTCTGAGTTGGTTTTTCTTCTTCCCCAAGTGCTATAAGAAAAAAAATTGTTTTAAAAATCTAAATTTAAGTGATGAAAAAGGAGGTGTCGCAGGTCCTTTAAAATAGCATTGATATCATAGTAGTACTCGGTACTTACAGTACCATATTACAAAACCCCTCAGCTTAAGTAATAAGAATAGGGTCAGACATCACCAAAGATAAATTTATTCTAAAGCTGATTTAGGATTGATCAAAGTTAAACTATTGGGATCAAAAGACTATAGGTGGTAATAGAGACCATCAGTTTAGAATATAAATTTGGAAATTCAATTTTTGTTTAACCTGAATCCATTTTTCCCCTTCACCTATGAATATGTATTTAGAAGTTTAATAATGATGGTTATATTTCAAAAAACATGGGAAACTGATCCAAGCTTTTAAAAACAGTATCAGTATGTTTTGAAAATTAAGTCTCTTAGCATTTAACCTAGCTCTAAGATGCATAATTATAAGCCAACTATAATCTCTGGTTTACAAAACTGATGAGTAATAAAGTCCTGGTGATACTTTTGTTAAATACCCTTAAATGTGGCATAACCTTTAATTTTTCACAATTTTAAGGCAGAGAAATTACAATGTGTAATATAAAGTATAAATTCACATCACATATCTCATCATATACAATAGCTGTCCCTTATTTGTAAGCTACATTTCTTGATGACAATCATTCGTTTTTATATTAAGATTTAACAAAATACCAATGTATGACCCATATTTCCGCACTGTGGACACATAAAATCGCTCTTTGATTTGTGGCTGTGACTAAATTTATAGAGTCTCTTTATATTTACAGCTCTGTCCCTTCGACTCTAAATTAGCAATCCATTTGGGACAGCTACACAGTTTGTCCTGTCTGCTTCACTTGTTTTCTAGCACTTAATGTTTATATCCATGTACTTTACTACTTTAACAGGTACTTATAGTATTTCTTCTGCCTTTACGATTTCAAATTCTTTATTCTCCAGAAAACGTCTGTTTAGTTATTAAATAAGAATTATTTATCTAGTCACAAGGGTGAGGAGGACAGCATAGTGTCTGTCTTCATGGAGCTTTCAATATACAAGAGAAACAAACTAGTAAACACATAGCTCCATCACAGAATCCTAATTATTTCTAATTTTCTAAATATTTCTAATTTCTAAATATTCCTAATTTCCTAATTATCATGTTGAGGAAAGCACAAGTCATGATGGGCTTGGAGTTTACAGACATGCTGCTATTTGGTGCAATATAATTAGGTCAAATGCATACAAAGTCATGACCTATCAAAATGAAGAACACAGACTGGGAACCAATTTTTTACCTAGTGACAATGGACGAAATGAATTGTCCAATCAACTCACTTTATCTTTGCTTTCTGATCTATAAAGTACTAGATTATTTTAAAATTTTCTTTCGGCTCTAAGATTATAGGATTCTATTGTATTAATATCTAATTTAAGAACTATTTTCATATCTTTGTGTTTCCTTGAGATACAGCTCAGTTTTAAATCCTATATCTACCATTTACTAACTATATGACATTGAACAAGTTGCTTAACCTCTAGGTGCCTCAGTTCCCTGAATAATAATTGCCTACTTCATCAGGTGTTTGAAAAATTAATCGCTCATGGATATAAAACACTTAAAACTGTGTGCATGACATAAAATAGACACTCAACATTATAATTACCTCAACATTTTTGCAGGCCACAGCAAGAGATAGAATCAACCACATTGTTTAATACACTCATAATTATCTCACAGAAAATAAGCATTATTTTAAAGAAGCATATTGTAATTAGGTATAAGGAAATATATTAAGAAAGCTAGTCTAGCTAATGAAAATGCTTATAGTAAAAACCATATACTAACAAACTCATAATAACTTTGTCATTCAGCTAGATGTGAAAAACTAAAAGCATTTTTTCCCATGTAAGTACATCATCATCACATGTATTGTGATAAACTGTAGGATAACAGGGCCCAAGATACAACAAATAATGAACTCAAATTGAATGGAATTACAAGTTTGGATTCAGGATGCTTCCAGTTTATATATTAAGTCCTTAAAAAGATTGAGTAATTTTAGAAAGATTAATGTATAAGAACTGTGTAAATATGTGTTTTGTTTTTGGAATTATGTCTTGAAATCTGTAACTAAAATAGCACAAAATTGAGCATGAACATCATAGAGAAGGCTAATTTTCCTAAAGTAATCAATGTTCACAAACTGCCATTGATGCAGTTTAGAACCATTTGGATCCATTCCAGAATTGAAATGATGATGATGATGAAGATGGTGATGATGATGATATTTCAGTTTTTGTTTATTACACTCACAATGACAGTATTGAAACTTAGAATATTTAATAGTTTTTACTGAAGCATAATTAACAGACATTACGTTAGTTTCAAGTATACAACATAATGATATGATATTTGTATATATTGTGAAATGATCACTGCAATAAATCTAGTTAATATGTACACATAGTTACAGAATTTTTTATGATGAGAACTTTTAAGATCTACTCTCAGCAGCTTTCAAATATGTAACGCAGTATTGTTGACAATAGTCACCATGCTGTGCATTATATCCCTGTGATTTATTTTATAACTGGAAGTTTGTCCCTTTTCCTTCCTTTCCCCCATTTGGCCTGCATCGCCTCTGGCAACCACCGGTCTGTCTTCAATATCTGTGTGCTCAGTTTTTTTCATTTGTTTTGCTTTTTAGAGTCCACGTGTAAGTGAGACCATATGGTATTTGCCTTTCTCTGTCTGACTTATTTCACTTAGCATATGCCCCCAAGGTCTATCCAGGTTGTCACAATGGCAAGATTTCGTTTTCCTCCATGAATGAATAATATTCCATGATATGCACTGGAATATTATTCAGCCTTGGAAAAGAATGAAAAAATATATATGCCTATATAACACGTATGACTATATATAACATATTTCTTCATTCATTCATCTTAATGGACACTCAGGTTGCTTTTGTCTCTTAGCTATTGTAAATAATGTTGCAAGGAACATGGGAGTACATATATCTTTCCAAGTTAGTGTTTTCATTTTCTTTGGATAAATACCCAGAAGTGGAATTGCTGGAGCATATGGTAGTTCTGTTTTTAATTTTTTGAAGAAGCTCCATACTGTTTTCCAGAGCATCTGCACTGATTTGCATTCCTCCCGACAGAGCTCAAGGGTTCCCTTTCTCCATACCCTTGCCAACACTTGTTATTTTTTGTCTTTTTGATAATAGCTATTCTAATAGGTGTGAGGCGATAGCTCATTGTGGTTTTATTTTTTTTTTATTTTTTATTTTTTAAAGATTTTATTTATTTACTTGACACAGAGAGACACAGCGAGAGAGGGAACACAAGCAGGGGGAGTGGGAGAGGCAGAAGCAGGCTTCCCACTGAGCAGGGAGCCCGATGTGGGGCTCGATCCCAGAACCCTGGGATCATGACCTGAGCCGAAGGCAGATGCTTAACGACTGAGCCACCCAGGCACCCCTCATTGTGGTTTTAATTTGCATCTCCCTGATGATTAGTGATTTTGAAGATCTTTCATGTGTCTTCTTTGGAAAAATGTCTATTCAGATCCTTTGCCCAATTTTTACTCAAATTGTTTTTTTGCTATTGAGTTGTATGAGTTTTTTACATATTTTGGATATTAGCCCCTTATCAGATATATGATTTGCAGCTATTTTCTCCCACTCAATACATTGCCTTTACATCTTGTTGGTGTTTTCCTTTGCTGTGCAGAAGCTTTTTAGTTCAATGTAGTCCCACTTGTTTATTTTTGTTTTGTTGCCTTTGTTTTTGGTGTCAGATCCAAAAAAATCATTGCCAAGAGCAATGTCAAGAAGTTTACCCACCTATGTTTTCTTCCAGGAGTTTTATAGATTCAGGTCTTACATTCAAGTCTTTAGTCCATTTTGAGTTAATTTTTGTATATGGTTAAGGTAATGGTCCGGTTTCATTCTTTTGCAATGTCAATAACTATTTGATTGCTTAATATATTGATAAAACTGAAAGCAGCCTTGTCTCATAAATAAATAGAACCTATGTTAAATATTATGCTAAAATTTTAAATTCACTGATGGAATTCCTTTAAACTTAAGAGAATTGCTAAGCAATAGTTTCATTGTTAACATATATGTAATGCTTGTTGATACTTTTGAAATATATCATAATGCATAGGAAAGTTATAAATAATATAGTTAAGTATATGTTCCCTTTAGTTTATATTCTTGCAGCACTGGAATATATAACACCAGATATAAGGTTAATTTTAAGATGAAAACAATTTCTAAGTAACCAGTAAAATTTGTGACTTCTACCTAAGAAAATCAAAGCACGTAATAGTATTGTGAGTTAAATTTGTGATTTAAAGCAAACAATATGCCATTCCAGTATTCACAAGGTTGAGTCTAAATTAAAACTGTCTTTGATATTATTTTATCAATATTAACAATCTAAAAATAAATTATATTATTAAAATTATTGAAAAGAAATAAAAGATCTTTGGATGCTTCTCCAAAAATTATTTTAATACAGTTTTTGCTGAGAGAAGTTACTAAGTTCCCAAAGCAATAATCATTTGTTGCCTGAAATAAAATTTTTTGAGAGGTCTGTACTTTAAGTAGGGGTAATCCTAATATTTTTGGCTTTTAAATTTTGAAATAGTATGATTTCACATAATTATCTGCAAAGTCATGAAGAATTGTTGACAGTCTTCTCTTCTGCTTTAGATCCTTTCTAATATCGTGATGGTCTCTCCTTTCCTTCTAAACATAAAGTAATTTTGCTATATCAGCAGGACTGCCTGCAAGCACCACATTTCTGTACTATTGTTACACTATTCAAAGAGTTTAGGCCACTTAGTCCTCAGTCGTCTGCCTGACATCACCACCCAAGGAGTACTATAATCCTCTAGAAATGCATTGCCTGGAGTGTGGCACTGCTTAATAAATCACTTCATCTTGTTTATCTTTCTCTTGACATATATCTAGCAGCAGGAACCATTATCCTGTGACAATGTTAAGTTCTATTGACATTTTCTCTTAATTAACTACACCACTGGCTACAAATTTAACATTGGGAATAAACTTCCTTTATTTAATGCTATCTTGAACAAAGGAAGTGTTAAGTTTGTCATGCATTCATTGTCTTAACAGATATCGAAACATCTTTGTTGTTTTTTCAGACCAATTTATTCTGCTGAGAAAATAAACAGAATTTGCATGTAAAATCATGTTGCACTATTTCTTAATTACACAACTGACCAATTAGGTGCATTTTTCCATTAGTTATCTTAATGAATATATGAGAGCTCTATTATATATGCCTGAATTCCTCTGTGATACCACTTCTTCAATCAACGGAATGACTTTATGTACATTTTTATAAATTCAAAGAAACATTTCTTTTGAGATTAAAACATGTTTTATGTACGTTAAAGCTAAATGTTCGGGGTTCAAATTATAAATCACTCATTTATTCAACATTATTGAATGTCTACAATGTGACAGGCCCTATCCAAGCTCCTGGAGATAGCTTTCTGAGAAAAACAAAGATTCAGTCTTTTATGGAGCTTTTATTCTAGTGAAGGGAGACAGGTAAAAAAAAACAATAGGCTAAATCAATCAATAAATAAATTACACAGTCATCAGAACTCAAATACTATAGAAAAATTATCTCGGGGGAAAGGAATTTGAAGTACACGTGGAAGGGTTGCAATTTTCAATAGGTTCAATAGGTTCATTTAAGTAAGCCTCTAAGCATTTGAAATTGGAACAAGGACCTAGAGGATGGGAAGGAATGTGCTGTAGAGATATGGGGGGGTGGGGGAAGTCAGGTGTAGCAAATCACAAATACAATGACCTGCTCCAAGAGGCCAGAAGGACAGCTTAGTAGGAAGGGAGGTCAGAGAGGTCCATGAGCTCACATGAAATTAGGCTGTCTAGTTTTTGGCTTCTACTTTGTAGTAATGAAGAGTCACTAGAGTGTTTTAAGCAGAGGAGTGGCAGGACTAAACATTTAGACAAATATAAATAATTGTTTTAGAAGGCATTAACCGTCAAACTATTCTCTATCTGTTGTGATTTCAAGTCCTCCAGCATACTTGGGGATTTACGAACTGTTTCAAAAAATTGTAGATTTGGATCTGAGCTGTGATTATATTTTATAGGTGCATGAATGTTTGTCTGTTGAGGCAGCCATATGTTGCTTACAGCATATATCCATCTAGTGAAACTTTCAAAAACCTTAACTCCAAGAGCCAGTCACACTTTTTTATTCTCCAGATCAATTATGGTTATTCCTTTCAGACAATATCTACATTAAATGAAAAGGCACATATTATTCCTAGCTCTCTTTGTGGTGACAGCTCCTGAAGAAAACCATTCTCTTGTAAGTAATCTCCCCCAGTGCTCTTGTTAAAAAGGACCACAGAGAGGAGCAAGAGTAATGGCATTCTCAGTGTATTTCTTCCTTCTCAATCAACTTCCTGTATCTTTCTGGAAACAATAAATGTTATTTTACATAAATTATTTTAGCCCTTTATTTGGACTACATATCAATATTATATATAAATATCTATCTATAGATAGATAAATAAATATAGATATTTAATATATAGAGATAGCTGTAAATATCTATCTATACATATCTATACCCATATCTAGATACGGAGAGAGAAAGAATTTTTTCCCTATACCAAACCAAACTGCTAATAACAGTTTGCATTCAGAGTAGGATTAAATAATTCCCCTGTTCCTAAATCATCAGTTGTAACCTTCTCTATAGATAATTCTTCCTGTAAACAATGTAATTGAAGATCTTTATTACTTTTATTTGCTTGAAATTTATATATACTTCTCCTTTATCCAAAAAGATCTTAAAATCTGCTAACATTCATAACACTTTCTCTCTCAGAAAAATAAATCAATAACATTTTACTCTCAGTTTTCCTTGTCAAGTCCAGTTCTTTGATTAAAAAATTTCTTGATTTTTAAATTCAGTCATTTGCTCACAAAAGGCCATCTGTAATATAAGATTAAATAGACACTAGGGGCAGCCACACTGGAAATCTGTAAACACGGCATTATCCCTCAGAAAACCTTCCTTTGAAAATGATGTGCAGTTCATCCATTGGGGCTATACTTAATCTCTAAGCCATAGGAAAAACAAGGTCAAATCTTATGTCAAGACCAGGAAATAGTGTAATTATAGTTTTATAGGTCCCCCTATAGTTGTTGCAGATAGTTGTATAGATAGTGACACTTGTGAAAACTAAATATTTAAAGTGAATCTGTAATATTCAATCCTCCAAATATGGAACATGGTTTAGGTTAAAGAGTGTAAATTAAAATGTTCACTCTGATGTTCATTGATTTTTTAATTTTTTCTTCTGAACTAGTATTGACCCAATTGACGTTCTACAAACACTGACTTGAATTGGGTTAAGCAAGTTGGAAATTATATTTGATGACCTGAATAATTCACTAAAAAGGATAAGCATTAAAACTTGCTTTAGTAGCACAAACACATTTTTTATAATAATGTAAGATAATGAAGCTGGCCACATGCAATGTCCAGGATGGACACTTATAAGTTGGAATGAATAACTTTTGCATTACTAAATTACATAGAATACATATCTAACTGGAACCAAAAGAGAGTAATTTGGCTGAGAAAAAGTCATTCCTGGCACTAAAAGACAATTTAACATGCATTTACACCCAGGGAAGCTTAGAAAATGAACAGTAATTGCAGAGGTCAAACTTGTAAGCTGGCTATGCTTACTTGTTTCACTCCAAGACTTGAGTGCAATGCAATTTAAACCTCAAATCTGACTATCTGAGACTATCATTTAATTTCAGTAGTTTATCAACTGAGAATATTATAAATAATGACATAAGTACATATCCAAGGTGTAGATGATTCTACATACCAAACAAATACCATCATGACGAAGTGTTATGTTTGTAAACATATTACATACATGTTGTATGTTATGTATACATTGTAATTATATATATATTTCTCCTTTACATATGTTATATATATATATATTTCTCCTCTAGAATACCTCCTCCTGATATGTCATTATAAAACTAACATATACATACATATAAACTAACATATTATACACATGTTATATATGTTATATATATTATAATTATATATATTTCTCCTTTATATATGTTATATATATATTTCTCCTTTAGAATACTTCCTTCTGATATGTCACTATAGTTTAATATATTTCACAACACTAACTGATAAAGATGAAAACAAGTATCATGTAATGCAAAGATGTCAGAAAGTAACCCAACGTGTATGGTTTTCAAAAACAAGAATCAATAAGGTATATTGTTTAATTTTTCTCTTTTCTTTTAAGTAGCAGCTAAATGGTTTTACAAAATAAGAAGTATTTTCATTTAAAATTGCAGATTTTTATTTTTTTCTTTTCCTTTATGATATTATAAAATGCAACTCTACTCTTTTAAATGATTTTAAAATAAACCAGCAAATACAGTGTTTATTACATATGCATTTTCTGTGTCTAATTTGTTTTACAAGTCTTTGGGGAATATAATTAAACATATTTGAAATCAGAGAATTCAAAGGAAGTGAAGAATGAGAAAAGCCAAGTAGAATAAACTTATCAATCTCCTTTTTAAAAATATAGACTTAATTTTTAAATTGCAACACCTGGTATTAGTGAAATAAGTTTCATAGAAAAAAATCTTTAAATCTTATTAAAGCCGTTTTCTGCCTTTCTTTTGCTTCTGTGCAGATGATATTTTGATAATCACTCTGAAAGTCCCAGTGGCTGTGCTGTAGCTTATAGATAAGTTATGAGGGGAAAAATGCCACCACCTCCAACTTTTAAGCTATCTTTTCATAAGATAAGCATCTCCAACAATGCTGCATTTTGTAACACTTGTTTTTTCCTATTTTTAATTTATTGTCGACTCAGCTACAAAAAAAACAGTAATGGTAGGAATCCTGTAGCAGGTCTGAGAAGTTTGAAGACAGAGATGAAACTTTCAGGGACCCTCCCAGGCTGATCTTAAAGTGCTTTGATCTGGTACTTTTGATCTTCAAGATGCTTTAGCTGGAAAACTTCCCCTTAACACACACACACACACAAAATGTGGAAATTTAAGCTTGAAACAATTCTCAGGGTTATATTTTTCTTTTCAGGTTTAAAAATGATGTACTTTCTATTCATCAGTTTCTTCATTGTCATTTCTTCTCCCAAATTTAATATTTTATTCATGCTGATTAAAGTTAGAATTTTATCGGCAGATGATCTGGTAGAGTGTACCTGTTAATCACAATGATAGAGTTATGTGAGATTATAAATTTAATAACAGCATTTCATCCAAATAGCTATATGATCTGTGCTATTTAGAGACAGTATGAAGGATGGCGTAGAGATTATGAGACTTCTAAGGTCGACCAGCTGACATGTTAGCCTGAAGAACATTAGGTACTACCACCTCAACAACAAAAATGGCAGTAAAAATAGAAAAGAGAGAATGAATTAGAAATATACATGACAGGATTTGGCACTGAGTATGCTGAGTGTCAGTATACAGAAAATATATTAATATATAGATATAAAACAGTAGTTTCATACTGTATATGATATTTTTAAAAATAAATTATCAGTACATTCTGAAAACCATTTATTCCTCTAGGTATTCTTAAATAGCTTTACTTACTGTCCGTATAAGAGCCTATATTATATGTGTGTCTACATATATAATTTGTTTTCCTAAATTTCCTATTATTGCTTGCCTATAAAATTATAAAAAGTTATTCTAGTGGTTCAGTATTTGTACACATCCTTGGTTATTTTCTTAAGAAATTATCCTAGATATGCAGCTTCTGAGTTAAATGATATGTATATGCACACTTCTAAGACTTCTGGTACTTTCAACCAAACATTGTACCATACTCCATTTTCTCACATTTTCAATAATTAAGAGTATATAAATTTCAATAGAATTTTAAAGGATTTATTAAAAAAACAATAGTAACTTAATGCAATGTAAAATTCAGCTTTACATCACTGCACTTCACTAGATACTTAGAAGACACTTAAACATATTCAAGCAGAGGCAATTGCTTGGGTATAACACATGGCAACATTAAAACACTGAAAAAATGTTAACTGAATCATTTGGACACAAAAGCTCAGATTCTATCATTGATAATGTTAAGAACACAGACAAAAAGCAGTCTGAAAGTTAGCTCAACCTTTTAAATGTGTATTACTGGTGTTTATAGAGGTATAAAATTATACCATGTAATGCAGTGGGGCTATTCCAATAACTTAAAATACAGCAGCATAACTTTTATATACCTAACTATAAAGGAGGGTCATGTTCAAAATGATAATGGGAAGTGGGGGTGGGGGTCAGAATCCAAATCCAACAACTCCGTAAAGAGAAGAGAGGACAAAAGAAAAAAGTAGCTGATCAAAATTTACCTGAAGTAGGGCACCTGGGTGGCTCAGTTGGTTAAGCGACTGCCTTCGGCTCAGGTCATGATCCTGGAGTCCCTGGATCGAGTCCCGCATCGGGCTCCCTGCTCGGCAAGGAGCCTGCTTCTCCCTCTAACCGTACCCCCTCTCATGTACTCTCTCTCTCTCTCATTCTTGCTCTCTCAAATAAATAAATAAATCTTAAAAAAAAAAAAAAATTTACCTGAAGTAGCTTATCCAATCATTACAATTTTTTTTTTAAATTTCATTTGTAAAACACACACACACACACAAAGCATCAAATAATCTTCAAGTTATTACTTCCAGAGCCACCAAAGATTATTAGGCAGAGAAAGACTCTAAAAGTTATTATAAAGAGTTTTATTAAGGGGTCCTTGCATGGCTCAGTTGGTTAAGCATCTGCCTTCAGCTCAAGTCATGATCTCAGGGTCCTGGGATGGAGCCCCGTCATAGGACTACCTGCTCAATGGGAGCCTGCTTCTCCCTCTCCCTCTGCAGCTCCCCCTGCCTGTGCTCTTTTGCTCATGCTCGCTTGCTCACTCACACTCTCTTTCTCAAATAAAAAAATAAAATCTTTAAAAAAAAAAAAAACAAAGAGTTGTATTAAGCCACAAAGATGACTATCATTCAGTGATTAGTTTGGATTTCATTATTTATCTGCAAGTGTCAAATATTTTCTAAAGAATCTGTCTACTGAGAAGTTCATTATATAGTAGAGTTAGAATAGGTTTGTACCATGAGCAGCACAATAAAAGAAATAAAAAGGAAAGTTGCAGAAGATTGCACAAGAACTTAGTCATATGACTACAATTAATATTAATAACATTTCCTTGGATAATATCTTCATGTAAAAACTGCCTACCATGTCTGTTTTTTGAATAGCAGCCTGCATTCTCAAACAATTGCAGGAGTCTCTTGTGTATTGCCATATGGGCAGAGAAGAATCTCTAAGTCTGTGAAACTTGGAAGAAACAAAAAATACATATTTTTTCTATCTTCCATAGGCCTTTGCAGAAAATCAAGGTGAATGAATGTCTCCAGGGAAAAGGGAAACAAAAAAGTAACTCATCATTTTGTTTGCATGTAAAACTTATACAGTGAAAGTTTTATCCCCCTGCAAATAACCTATTATGTCTAAGGTTACTAGTTACAAAGTTATTTGTCAAAGTAATTAAAAAATATATATATATATAATAGCTATTTACAAGTCCAGTAATTTGGGCTTATAATTTTTTAATGATTCAATAAAAAGTTTATATGTCATTATTAAAATAGAGAAATGATCAATATGCCAGTTGAATTATCCCAAGAATGAATTTAAGGTATACAGAATCATAGCCCACCTCTCAGAACAATACAAAAAAAAAAAAAAAAAAAAGATCTTCACCTACCTATTTTCTTTATTATTTATTCATCATTAAAAATCTCTTATTTTTGCAATATCACCTTCCTCCTATCTTCTTGATATGTTACATCTCCCAAGATCATCAGTTCATTATAATGGTTATGTTTTAAGCTGATTGTTTCTTACGGTCATCTAAGAAAGTATATTGGTCTTAGTAAATTATTTCCAATATAAAATAATGAGGATTTTTTTCTGAGTTTTGTAGATATCTAAACTATTATCATGTTTATTTTAGTTTTGTTTGCACAAATCTATCCTAAATTTTTGGCCTGTCGGCCTACAATAATCCTATTTATCCTTATTGTTGAGGAGAACAGAGGGAGAAAATGAAGTGGCAGTAATAAACCAGAAGACTTAATGGAAGAAATGTACTTGGAGGAGGAGACACCGTGAGGCTTCCTAGATTCTCTGACATGTGTCACTCCCTGCCTGGCCTTTTCCCTTACCTGTAAGCAAAAATCATCTGTCCCTACTCCTCTCTGATCTTGACCTTGGCTGAGGAAACTCCTAAGACTATGGTAAAGATTAAGAAATGTTTACAAAACATTTAACACAATGCCTGGTCCATTAGTAAATACTCAATATATAGAAGCTTTGATTACTTTTTTCCTGACCTTTGCTTTTAATCTCTTACTTCCTGATTTGGGTTTGAGTTTAATAGGTTTTTTGTGTTTTGTTTTGTTTTGCAACTTCACCCTGATCCCTCTCCTCTCTGACTTCATGTCCTACTTCATTACGTCCATGATTTGGATTTACCACTTCAGCCCAGCAATATGAACCTGTTTCCTGACTTTTCCATTGCTCATTTATTCCACCCAAATCTTTGACTCAGTGACTACTGAGGCTGTAGATTGAAAATGCCTTTGGAAATTCCTGAGAAAATCTACAAACCACACCCAAAGTGTGGTTTATTAAAGGAAGTGGCATATTAAAGGAAGAAGAGGAGGAGGAGGAGATATTCCTTAAGCAAAATAGTTAAGCTTTATGTAGAATTCTAAAACGCATTCAGTTTTACATATTTGCATTCACGTACAAAAACCCATGAGCTGTGGTTCATGTATATTTTCTTATTCAATCAGCAGTATTGTGGGAATCACTAGGATATGAAGTATTTTACATCCTTCAATTACAGGTCTGTCTGTATTACTTACTGAACTCTATCTGAATATATAAAGCCCATATACTGAATAAAATGTCTATATTTTATCTCACACCAGCACACCAAAATCTCATTCCTTTAGCCATTTTCCAACCTATTATTCCAAAGAATGTACTGATAGAAACCAGAGAGGAATCCATTCTTTCTTTCTGCTTTTTAAGATGTCCTCCTAAGAACTTAAACATAAGAGTTCTGGAAAACAAGAAAAAGTTCAAAATTGAGAAGGCTGATACTGTTTTTGGAAAACTGAATTCACAATATAAATGATTCCCTTCTCTATCATAGATTTGAAACTAATCTTCAATGGCAGTTAACAGGTTACTGGATTTGAATGGCATTTTGGAGTTTTAAAAATATATGTTAGACTTAACCTTGGCTCTTGTATCCTCATTAAAACGGATTGAATATGTATCGGCATTTTCTGACCTTGTGAAAATAGCGATGCATTGATACATAAGGCCTAGTTCAGGAATTAGTCTCAGAAATTTCAGAGGTAATGGAAGTTTCACTTCGAGATCCACTTCACTTTTGATTCCTGTTGACAACTGCTTCTTACCCTTTGAACTTTGATGCTTCTGGGTTTGGTAAAATGGGTGCAGTTTTGCTCAGCACCGCTGATTGATTGGGTCTCTGAAAACTGGGGTTGATGATGGCACTAGAATTTATATAGTGGTTTTATATGGTGGCTTAGGCCTTGCTATAATTATTTTAAAACATTAAAAACTAATACATCACTCTGGAGTGGCAGGCCAGACTCAATGGCAGTCTTGCTTCATGCTGTTTGACAAATGACTAGTCATCCAGACAACATTTCCTCACTGAGTACCTTTCCCAGTCCTCATTTTGCTGCAAGTCTGTGGTAAAATCAGCAGGTAGCAAGAAAAATAGTACAGAAAGAAAAAAGAATAATTTGGGGGCCTCCAGAAAATGATATTTGGGTATTTTTTAAAAATCACTATTTGTTGCTCAAGCCATGTACTGTTCCTTTTTTTTTCTTTTTTGGTGAACAGATAAGCAATTGATATATATCAATGTATTAAAAATAGAAACAAAGCACCTAAAATATGAATCAAATAATTTAGTAAATAAAAAATAAACTAAAAGGACATGAAGACAAATATGGTAGACAGAGAAAACAAAGGGGTAACATACAGTGACTTCAAAAATCTCAGTTCATCTCTGAACCAAACTACTTGAAAACTATCTGAAGATTTTAGAGGCTTTGAGTATCTTTCTTTCTTTGTAAATTGAATTACTAAAATCTCAACTATTTTAATTGTGTAATATTAGATAGAAAAATTCTGTGTACTATACACTTAAATATTTTACCAAAATCTTGGATTTATGCTCTTGAGTTTTACAAAGCAAGACATTTACTAACAGAGCTAAAGACAAACCAAGAGAGAAAGGATGAAACTATTCGGTTTCTCCCCTGTTTTTACTTCTTTTTTTTAGCAAGACCTCTAAAATAGTATAATGAAATAGATATAATTAGAGCATGAATACAGAAGCTGAAGATATTTCTAGGAGCACCTCTTAAATGTGTGTAGTTTTGGCAAAATCATAACTGTGGAAACGATACAAGTGTTGGGAAATATTCTGGGTGTCAGTGAGGGTTTGTGATACATTCCACCATAATTTTGAAATTTGGTTGTGATATCAATGTTCTTTAGATGCAAAATCTTATTTTTAATCATTAAAATTTACAAGGGTCCTTTTGATAGATACTGGGAAAGGAAACAGAAAAAAAAGTAAGCAAATGCATTTTTTGTTGCAAATAAAAATTCAAGGAAGATATGTGGCACACTGACCCATTTTGCTTTGTGCTAAAACTTCAAAGTAACCATTAATACCATAAAATGCAGTTCTATGGATTAGTGGAAATCTCAGCAAAAAGTAATATACACTATAAAGCCTTCCAACTAGCATGTCCATTTCAAACATACTGAAGCTGCTTTATTAAAAAAAATAAACTTAAAAGGTAGAAAGGAACTTCTAATATCAGTGTAATTTCAAAATCTCTAAAAAGGTACATTTCTTAATTCAGGATGGGTTAGCTAGTTCCATAAAAAAAGGATTTTGCTAATTAGTATTCTAAAAGATTTGTCTGACCCAATAAAGTTCACGTATAACAAGTTACTTTCAGTAGATTTAGTTCAATTCACTCATCCTATGATCATGTTTCCAGTAGAATTGAATAAAAGCAATTAGTACAGGATGGGGAAAAAAAAGCCTTAATTAAATAAGATCTAGAGAAAGAATTTACCACAAGGGTTTCTAAATACCATCACTGCCCCAATCCTTGTGGATATGAAAGTAAACCAGTTTGTGGTGGGGAATCATAGTAAACACTATATGTAGTGTTCATCCATACATCTTAATGTTGCACTTAGGGGAGCTTACCTTTCACTGTAGCATTTAACCTCAAGACCCTTGACTATTACTTAGGTTACAACTTGTGTAAAACTATATTGTAGTCCACCTTACAAACTGGGAAACTGAAATCCCTTTATCGATTAAGTTACTAAAATCTCAAATGTTTTAATTTTGTAAGATCAGACAGGAAAATTGGCTTTCGATTGGCTGTTTTTAATTCTTTAGCTCATTAGGAACAGCGGGAATTTTATATGGGCTGGAATAATGAAAACATTGTGAAAAGAAGCTGCCAAGTGTTACATTTACTAACTATGTAATTCAATTTAGTTCTACAATGAGTTACAGCAGCGGATACATGAAACTTAAGTTAAAATCATCATATATGGGTTATGTGGTATAGCTAGCAGTTATTTAATTGGATTATAATTAATTTTTAGTTTAACATTTTTCAAATGTATTCATTAGAAATATCCCACAGTACTGAGTTCAGTAAAACTTACCTACTTCTGTTAATCCTGAAATTTCAAGAATTATAAAGATTATCTTCTTCTGTAGGAAGTTCTAATGTTGAAATAACATTTTCTTTTTGCAAAGGTTCATAGAAAATGTATTTATAATAGCCAAAAACTGGAAACAATACAAATGTCTAGTTACTGGTGAATGAATAAGCAAATCGTGATATATGCAATGGAATGCTTTTTAGCACTAACAAGGGATAAGCCACTAACACATGGAACAACATGAATGAATCTCAAACATTTGTGCTAAGTAAAACGAAGCCAGACCCAAAAGACTACATTCCATTTATATGAAATTAAAAAGAACTTTATATAGAAAAAGAAAAATATTTCACAGTGACAGAAAGCAGATTTGCATTGCCTGGTGCCAAGCATGGGGGATAGAGATTGACCAGAAAGAAGCACAAAGGAACATTTTGGGTAATGGTGATATCCTATATCTGCATTATAGTGGTAATGATCTTTTATTTATTTCATCAGAAGAACATTCTTATTTTAGGGCATTATGTATAGATGGCATTTGTATGTGTAAAAGACTGTCATTAATTAAGGAAACAGGAAATATGCCAAGATTTTTTATTCAACTGATTAAGAACTCCTCAAAACAGAAGTGTATAAATAATGTTAAAGAGTTGGAAAGAAGGAACTGCTATTTATAAACAGCTCTACATGTATTATAATTACTATGAAAATGTAAATATTAAGTTAGAGAAGTCTTCTTATGTATAGGAAATTGCCATTTTGATTACATCATCTAATGCCTCCTAGCCTCCTTTTGCTTATCTGGAAATAGACTTATCAGTTACTCCAGGACAATATTTTGTCATTGAACTGAAATGTCAACACTTCAGAAAGACATAAGTTAACAAAAGAGGAGTAACATTACCAGTCTCTATTTGTTCAATATTATAAAATGTATTTGAAAATGCTTAACACTTGTATAAGACATAAAAAATTTCATTTCTTTCACCAAATAACTTCTCTTCATGGATTCTATCAAAAAAGATGTTTATAGCAATGTAATATATGGCAGCATAGAACCTCTACATTTCCAAAAATATGATACTGAAGTAGGCTGCAGTATATCTGACTGGGAAAATATTGTTCAGCCGGTGAATATGTAATAAACAGAATACAATATTATAGGGGATTAAGGAGGGCACTTGTGATGAGCGCCAGGTAATGTATGGAAGTGTTGAATCACTATCTAGTATACCTGAAACTAATATAATGCTGTGTGTTAACTAATTGGAATTAAAATAAAAACTTTAAAATAAAATTAAAATGTTTATAAATGTGAAAAAATAGAATACAATATTATAAATGTGGTCTGACTATTGGTATTAAAAATACTTAAGAAAAATCTCAAAAAGAACATATCAACAAATGTTAACCTGCCCTTTTCTTTAATACTGGATTTCTGAATCATAAACTGGATGAGTTCTAGGACCTAGACTTAGAGGCTCCAAATTCCCACTCAGCAACTGAGGCTACATTTCTGCCCTCAGATCTAGAATCGTTTTTCCTATACATATCAAGAAACGCCTTGGTAGGCTACCTAGCTATTTCATATTTAGGAACCCTGTGATAAGCTATTGCTGATGGACAGACAGTACACTCCAGTTACCATTCATAAACAGCCACGTCATATTACAGGAATTTTACCTTGTCTCTGATAGTTAAACACCTCCACTTAGCCTCTGCCAACCTGGGATACTATATTCAATTTGATATAAAAAATTCAATTTTTTTTATACTAATAGTCATGCCACATTTATAATTTTGTATCCTATTTATTACATTTTCACTGGTAAATAATATTTCCCCAGTCAGATACACTATCACTAACTTAGGTATTCTATTTTGGGAAATTTAGAGGTTTATACTACTGTATTTGACATTGCTTTACAAAGGTTTTATACTACCATTACATTGTTATACATTGCCTATGAGTACCAGCATACAGAACTCTTCAGAGATGCTTGTGCTACAGCCCCCTCCCATGCATTTCTTAATGTTTGGTGAAGGGATTGTCCCTTTCCCAGATAGGGAGATGAAAGTTTGTTCAGAACAAATCCATTCTAACATTCCCACCTCCCTGAATATCTATAGAATACCAGAGAAATTGTGTATAGGTTACCTCAAAAATCCATTCATTCTTGGTCCATCGTTAGCCAATCTAAAACTACTACCACCAGTCACAAGTGTCAAGTCAGTATCTTAAATATCAAATCCCAAATCATTACCACCCAAGATAACATATTTGCCCTAATTGATACTTATACTCCATCCTGTATGGTACAAAACTTTTATAAGTGGGCTTTATGCTTCTCTGACAGTTATTTGGGATCTAACTTGTATCTGGAGGCAATAAGGGGTGAGGTAGGTGAGTCCAGGAGAGAACTGTGATTCCCCAGGTCCAGTCATTGAGAATCATTTTGCAGAGAAAGGATGATTCCTTCAGAAGCCATGAGAGATTGCTTCTTATACCAAGGAGGTTCAGAGGGATTTTGAAACTCAGATTTCCCATCAATGCCCTTCACTTATCATGAGAGACTTTATAAGACAGAAGATTTGATTGGAGATTGACTTGTGCTACCCTTGCAGTCAAGCCCAAGTCTTGTCCTCAGTCGTATCTGCCCTGGAACTGTGTAATTTAAGAGACTGCTTCAAAGCTGCCAACAGGACTTTCAAATTTTACCCTATTTCTGAGTTGAGTATTCATTGCCTTCAATTTCTCCTTTACCCTTTGTATTATTTGAAGGCTTCAGAGCAGTTAGCTGGAACCACAATCTTTAACTTAGGAATAAATCCACACATATTTGGTCAATTAATTTATAACGAAGGAGGCAAGAATATAAAATGGGAAAAGGACAGTCTCTTCCATAAATGGTGTTGGGGAAACTTAACAGCTACATGCAAAAGAATAAATTTGGACCACTATCTTACATCATATACAAAAATTAACTCAAAATGGATTAAGACTTGAATATAAGACCTGAAACTATAAAATTCCTAGAAGAAAACAGGCAGTAAGTTCCTTAACATCAGTCTTAGCAATGTTTTGTGGGTTTTGTTTGGTTTGGTTTGGTTTGGTTCTGATTTTTCAGGGAAATGAAAGTAAAAATAAACAAATGAGGCAACATCAAACTAAAAAGCTTCTGCACAGTAAAGGAAACCCTCAACAAAATAAAAAGATAACCTACTGAATTGAAGAAGGCATATGCAAATCATATATCCAATTAGGGGTTAATATCCAAAATACATAAAGAACCCATACAATCCAATAACAAAAAACAGATAGAGGTTCTGAAGAGACATTTTTCCAAAGAAGACATATAGATGGCCAGCGGGCACATGAAAATCTCAGTACGAATCAAAACCACAATGGGATATCATTTCACACCTGTCAGAATGGCAATTATCAAAAAGAAAGAAATAACAAATGCTGGCATGTATGTGGAGAAAAAAGAACCCTTGTGCATTGTTGGTGCGAAAGCAAGCTGGTGCAGCCACTCTGGGAAACAGGATGGAGATCCCTCAAAAAATTAAAAATAGAACTACCACGTGATCCAGCAATTTCATTAGTGGGTATCTGTTTGAAGAAAATGAAAACTAATTCAAAAAGATATATGCACCCCTATGTTCATTGCAGCATTTGTTTGGTGGGTCTATAGACTTGGTGGAAGAAGGAAGCTCAAAAGATAGATGATGATGAGCACCTGATGATTGAAATAAAAACTTAAAAAAAAAGATAGATGATGGCATAGGAGAATGGAATATTTGAAACTGAGATTCTAGAGGGGTCAAAGTTGTTGTTAATAAAGGTTATGTTTGCGGATACAAATATAAAAGCAGTGCCGTTTGCATTAATAGAAAACATAAGTATAATGCAACTGAAACATTATTAAACTCTAGTTAGTTTATGTTGTCTGTCAAAGGGAGTTTAACCATTTGCCTTACCTTTATAAAAATAGATACAAAATTTCAAGGACACTTATTATCCCCAAGCTGAGGTTTTGTTCTTGCCATGATAAGAAAGTATCAAAAGGTAATTTTAAAAGACACAACTTTCACACTATAACACAATATGATATTACATTATCCCTCTTTATCACCTAAAGCTGATTGTTGTAACAGTAATCGCCATGCCACATTGTAGAAACCCATGCAAATGGGTTCAAACAGTGGACCTACTATGCTGTGGCCAACAGCAAATCTTACCTGAATCTCACATGCCCCTTCTTCTTACCCCTGCACCCTCTACCAAAGGAAAAAATATTAAAGCACTTTCAGATCTAGTCACAGGCAGTCTGTCAATTTGACTATTTATGAATGAGCTCCAAAGAATTGACTAATATATAAATATGACATAAATACCTTAAGCATTTAGGAGATTTGTACATTCTCTCTCATCCTTAAATGGGAGTACCCTGTCAATGGCTAATTGCAAACAATATCCTTCTTTATATTTTCTAAACTGTGATTTTGTAAGTGTGAAACATTTTAATATTTATTGACACTCCTGTTAACCAGTTTACTTGAACATAGTCAGTCACCCATAATATTGGAAATTTCCTATTTGCTGTAAGAGTTTTTAGCCATTCTGCTAGTAACCTGGTTCCAATAAGCATCCAATTTTTGAAAAAAAGGATGTTTATAAGGAAAGGTAATAATTTTCTCTTTTTTTCTTGATCATATTTCATAAAAGAGTTCCAAAGTCCAAGATTATATTATAAACACTCTGTGAGTTTTAAAACCTATGGGAGAAGCTGATACCAAACAACCAAATTGAAGAGTCTTAAATGCTAACTCTTCCCTATTTTCAGGTACACACAAAGACGCATATATATATACTCACACAGAGTAAGACTTAGAGCAACAAAATTTTGCCTGACTCAGGTGAAATGATCAAGTTTTACAATCTTGCCTGCAGAAAAAACATTGTTTTATCTCTTTAACAACTTTTATAAGCAAGATAATACATACGGTAACAAGGTTGATACATTTTTTGATGTGGCAAACCAGTCACATCAACATTCAAATCTGTGTTAAGATTTTTCCCTATAGCAGAGGGGTCACTCTGCAAAATACTAATTCCACATGCTTCTACAGAGTGATATTGGGAGACTTCAGATTCACCAGGAGTTATCAAAATCAAAATACCCAACCTTAGAGTCAGACTTTTGCACACCCTGAACTGTTGGGAATTGCCAGTCTAAATTCTGCTCTACCTTAGCCATGGGTTGTGCTTTTGATTTAGTAGATAATTTTTTGTCTTCCGTCTCTTCTAGCATCCTGAATCTAGGAAAATACTTTTTTTTTTTTTCAAATTGTGGAGACAGAGATAAAAAAAGAAAGGGAGAAAAAAACGGGAAAAAGTGGTCTTTGTTTCTCTCTCTTCTTTTCCTTGGTTTTATGTAATTGTGAAATATTATTTACATACATAAAAGTACACAAAATTTAAATATGCAACCCAATGTATTACCACCAACAATGGAACACCTGTGTAATTACTACCTAGAAAAAGATAGAACAGCACCAGTGACACAGCCCCCATTGCCCTGTCTCAACCATTAACTGTTTATCCCCAAAGGTAACCACTTACAGGATTACCAGCCTTCCCATTCTCACTGCCTGTTTTTGAACAGTTATCATACAGTATGCAGTTCTTTTGTTTGTTTTTTACTCAACACTTAGTTTGTGAAATCCATCCATGGTGCTATATTTAAATGAAATCTGTTTGTTTTCATTTCTGTACAATATTCCATTGTATGAATATAACGTAATTTATTTATGCATTCTACTCTCAAAGAGTGTCTAGGCTGTTTCCAGTTTGAGGCTGTTATGGATAATGTTGCTATGAACCTTTTCTGTGCTTGTCTCTGGGTACACATATTCCTCTTTGGCGTATATACCTAAAGAGTGGAATTGCTGAGTCTTAAGAAAAACATGTAGTAGTTTTCAGAGATGCTGCCAAATTGTTTATCAAAATGATTGAATCAATTTACAATCCCACCAATAGTACTCTGGTAACTCCACATCCTTGCCAACAATTAATATTGTCTATTTATTTACTTTAATCATTCTGGTGGTTCTGTAGTAGTATTCCATTTTTCTTTTAGTTTGCATAAACCTAATAACTAATGAGGTTGCCATGTTTTCACCTTGATTGCCATTTGTCTTTTGTGAAGACTCTTGCCCATTTTTCTAATTACTGTCTATTTTATTCTTACAGATTTAAAGAAGTTATTTTTGTTAGATATGTGTTTGGGAAATATCTTCTACTGTGACTTATGTTCACTCTCTCAGTGGTGTCTTTTGAACTACAAAGTATTACTGTAGTCAAATCTATCAATCTTTTGTACTCTGTTCAAGAAATTTTTTGCTACCTGATCTTGTGGATATATTAGATACATTCTCTTATCTTATTTTCAGAAGTTTTACTGTTGATATTTTATATATTTATATATAAGCCATTTGGTATTGATTTCTGTGTATGTTGTAAATTAGGAGAAGAGTTTTACTATTTTTTACGTGTATATCCAAATTGACCTAGTGGTACTTACTGAAAAGATCTCCCTTTCTCTATATATTGCTGCACCAGCTGGGCATAAATCAAGTGTCTATGTATACATGGATAATTTTCATTGATATGGTCTATCCTTGTATAAATACCACGCTGCCTTAATTACTGTATACAGCTATAGTCAGCGAGACTGGCTGACTGCAGCTGACTACAGTCAGCTTTTTCTTTTTCTTGAACATTGTCTTGGCTAATTTTATCCTTTTGCAATTTCATACAAATTTTACATTCAGCATTTCATTCTCTCTCTGTCTCTCTCACAAAAAGAACCTGGGGATTTTGGATTGGCAATTCAGTTAATCTATGGATCAATTTGAAAAGACTATATCTTTGTAATATTGAGTCTTTAGATCAATAAATATGATATACTCATCCATTTATTTAATACTTCAGTCAAGAAAGTTTATTCACATAGAGGTCTTTTACATCTTCATTCCTAGGTATTTTCAATGCTGTTGCAAATGGTATATATATTTAATTCCATGTTTTAAGGTTTTGTTGCTGGTATACATATCTGATTGATTTTTGAATATTGAGTCTGTACCATAGTAAACTGATAACTAACATTAATTTTAGTAGTTTATCCTACCTATATTCTTTCTACATACATATGCATACCAGCTCCAATCCATAACTTCTATTTCATTTTTTTCCAATTCTTAAGTATTTTTTCTTTTTTTTATTGTTGTTGATGTTGTTTGGCTGTTGCAGTAACTGTGGACCTTCAATTGAATACAAGTGGTAACAACTTGTAGCCTTTAACAGAGTCTCTAAAAAATATTTATTTTGGGGCACCTGGGTGGCTCAGTCGTTAAGTGTCTGCCTTCAGCTCAGGTAATGCTCCCGGGGTCCTGGGATTAAGCCCCGCATTGGGCTCCCTGCTCAGCGGGGAGTCTGCTTCTCCCTCTGCCTCTGCCCCTCCCCCTGCTTGTGCTGTCTCTGGCTCTCTCTCTACCTCTCTCTCAAAAAAATAAAATCTTTAAAAATATATATATTTATTTTATTAATAAGCATGATGTTTGCTACAGTTTTCCTGAAAATTCTCTTTGTGAAACTAAGAACAATTCTTTTATTTCTAGTTTGCTGGATTATTTCTAGGTTTGTTGTTTTTTTTAAAGACTAATGTTAAATTTTATCTGTGCCTTTTCTGCATCTACCAAATGATTATAGGATTTCTCTACTTTATAGTGCTGATGTAATGAATTCCAATGATCATTTTTTTTAGTTTTATTGAAAAATAATTGACACACATCACTGTATAAGTTTAAAGCATACAACATGATGGATTGATTCACACATATTGTGAAATGATTATCGCAGTATGTTTAGCTAACATCCATCTTCTCATATAGATACAAGAAAAAGAACATTCTTGTGAAGAGATCTTTTAAGATGAACTCTCAACTTTGTTTTTGTATGATTCATTAGTGTTTGCTGTAGTTATTATGTTGTATATTATATCTCTAGAACTTATTTATCTTATAACTGGAAGTTTGTACATTTGACCAACTTCTTCCAATTCCCTCTCCCGCCACCCTGTGCCTCTGGTCACCACAAGTCTGATGTATTTTTATATGAGTTTTTTTTTTTTTAATATTCCACATATAAGTGAGATCATATAGTATTTGTCTTTATCTATCTCACTTATTTCACTTAACATAATGCCTTCAGATTCCATCCATGTTGTCGCAAATGGTAGGATTTCCTCATTTTTTGTGGATAAATAATATTTTATTGTAGGTATTATATATATATATATATATATATATAACAACTTCCTTATCCATCCATCCATTAATGGACACTTAGATTGTTTCCATGTCTTGGCTATTGTAAATAACACTGCTGTGAACCTAGGGGTGTAGATATCTTTTCAAGTTAGTAGTTTTCATTTCCTTTGGATATATTCCCTGAAATGGTATTGCTGGATCTTATGATAATTTTATTTTTAATTATTTGAGGAGCCTCCATACTGTTTTCCATAGTGGCTGCACAAATTTGCAATTCCGCCAACAGTGCAGGAGGGATCCTTTTCCTCCACATCCTCACCAGTATTTGTTATCTCTTACCTTTTTGATGATGGCCATTCTAACACACATGAGGTAATTATCTCATTGTGGTTTGCGTTTGCGTTTCCCTAAGGACTAGTGATGTTGAGCATCTTTTCATGTACCTATTGGCCTTTCATACATCTTTGGAGAAATGTCTCTTCAGGTCCTTTGCCCAGTTATTAATTGAATTATTTTTTTGTTATCAAGTTGTATGACTTCTTTATATATTTTTACAAGAACCCTTATCAGATGATTGGTTTACAAATATTTTTTCCATTTTGTAAGTTCCACTTTATTGATGGTTGATTTTGCTATGTAGAAGCTTTTTAGTTTGATGTAGTCCCACTTGTTTATCTTTGACTTTGGTGTTTGTGCTTTAGGTGTCATATCTAAAAATTAACAAGACCCATGTCAAGGAGCTTTATTTCTAAGTTTTTTCTAGGAGTTTCATGGTTTCAGGTATTACATTTAAGTCTCTAACCAATTTCAAGTTAATTTTTGTGAGTGGTATAAGAAACAGTCATTTCATTCTTTTTTTTTTTTTAAGATTTTATTTATTTATTTGACAGAGAGAGATAGAGATATCGAGAAAGAGAGCACAAGCAGGGGGAGCTGTAGGCAGAGAGAGAGGGAGAAGCAGGCTCCCCCCTGAGCAAGGAGCCCAAAGCAGAGCTTGATCCCAGGACCCCGGGATCATGACCTGAACCGAAGGCAGACGCTTAACCGACTGAGCCACCCAGGCGCTCCTAGTCATTTCATTCTTTTACATGTGAATATCCAATTATTCTAGCACAACTTATTGAAGAGAATATGTTTTTTTCCATTGAGTATTTTTGCTCCCTTGTCAAATATTAGTTGACTGTACATGCATAGGTTTATTTCTGGGCTCTCAAGTCTGTTCATTGGTCTATTTGTCTGTTTTTATGCCAGTACCACACTGTTTTGATGACTGTGGCTTTATTGTACAGCTTGAAATCAGGAAGTATGATGCCTCCTGCTTTGTTCTTCTTTCTCAGGATTGCTTTGGCTATTTGGGGTCTTTTGTGGTTCGATATAAATTTTAAAGGTGCTTTTCCTACTTCTTTAAAAAATGCCATTAGAATCTTGCTAGAAATTGCATTGAATCTATAGATGGATTTTCATAGTATTGACATTTTAACAATATTAATTCTAATCCATGAACATAGGATACCTTTCCATTTCTTTGTGTCTTCTTTGATTTCTTTCATCAGTGTCTTGTAGTTTTCAGAGTAGATCTCTTTCACCTCTTTAATTAAATTTACTCCTAAATATTTTACTCTTTTTGAGGCTGTTGTAAATGAAATTGATTTATTTCTTTTTTAGGAAATTTGTTGTTAATGTATAGAAATGCTACTGATTTTCATATTTTAATGTTGTGTCCTGCAACTTTACTGAAGTCATTGATTAGATCTAATAGTTTTTGGTTGAATCTTTAGGATTTTCTATATATAAAATCATGTCATCTGCAAATAGAGACAATTTTTCTTCTACCTTTCCAATTTTGATACCTTTTATTTCTTTGTCTTGCCTGATTGCTCTAGCTAGGACTTCTAATATTATGTTGACAAGGAGTAATGAGAGTGGGCACCTTTATCTTGTTCCCAATTTCAGAGAAAAAGCCTTCTACCTTTGACCATTCAGTATGATGTTAGCTGTAAGCTTGTCATATGTGCCAAGAGATATGTTCCTTCTGTGCTTAATGTGTTGAATTTTTATCATGAATAGATGTTGAATTTTCTCAAATGCATTTCTGCATCTATTGAGATAATTATATGATTATTTCCTTTCATTCTTAATGAAATTAATTAATTAATTAATTAATGTCTTGTATCACATTTGTTGATTTGCATATGTTGAACCATCCTTACATTCCAGGGATAAATTCCACTTTTCTTGGTGAATGATTCTTTTTAATGTGCTGCTGTATTTGGTTTGCTACGATTTTATTGAGAATTTTTGCATCTGTATTCATCAGGGATATTGGCCTATGGTTTTTCTTTCCATTGGTGTCCTTTCCTGGTTTGGGTGCAAGATAAAGCTGGCTTCCTAAAATAAGTCTGAGAGGATTCCCTCCTCTTCTGTTTTTTTGGAAGAGTTTGAAGATTGTTGTTAATTCTTTAAATGTTTGGTAAAATTCACCAGTGAAGCAATCTGGTCCTGGGCTCTACTTTGTTGGGAGATATTTTATTATTGATTCAATCTTCTTATTAGTAAATGGTGTATTCAGATTTTGTATTTCTTCCTGATTCAGTCTTGGAAAATTACACACATTTCTCAGAATTTTTCCATTTCTTCTAGGTTGTCCAGTTTATTGGTGAATAGTTGTTCATAGTAGCCTCTTAGGATCCTGTGAATTACTCTGGTATCAGTTATAATGTCTCCTTTTTATTTATAGTTATATTGATTTGGGTTCTTTCTTTTTTTCCTTGTTTATTCTAGTTAAGGGTTTGTCAATTCAGTTTATCTTTTTAAAGAATCAACTTTTAGTTTGGTTAATCTTTTCAATTGTTTTTCTGTTATATATTTGATTTATTTCTGCTCTAATACTTATTCTTTTCTTTCTTCTACTAATTTTGGGCTCAGTTTCTTCTTCTTCTACTTTCTTATGGCCTAAAGTTAAGTTGTTTATTTGGGATTCTTCTTGCTCCTTAATACAGGTGTTTATGGCTATGAACTTGCCTCTTAGAACTGCTTTTGGTGTATTCCACAAGCTGGGGTATATTGTATTTCCACTTTCATTTGTGTCAAGAAACCTCTTTTATTTCTCCTTTAATCTCTTCTTTAATTGATTGGTTGTTCAAGAGAGTGTTGCTTAACTTCCACGTGTTCATGACTTCCCAGGTTTCCTCTTGTTATTGATTTCTAGTTTCATGCCATTGTGGTCAGAGAAGATACTTGGTATAATTTTAATCTTCCTAAATTTTCTAAGACTGGTTTTGTGTTCTAATATATGCTCTATTGTAGAAAATGTTTCATGTGCACTTGAGAAGAATGTGTAGCTACTGTTTGGATAAAATGTTTAGTTTATCTCTCTTAGGTCCATTTAGTCTACAGTGTTTTTCAAGTTCACTGTTTCCTTATTGATTCTCTGTCTGAATGACCTATCCATTGTTAAGAGAGATATTGAAGTCCTCACCTATTATTGTATTACTGTTTATTTCTCTTTAACTCTGTTAGTTTCTGCTTTATGTATTTAACTGTTCCAGTGCTGGGAACATAAATATTTGTAATTGTTTTGTGTTGACCCCCTTATCGTTACATAATGACTTCTTTGTCTCTTTTTATCATTTTTAGTTTAAAGTCTATTTTGTCTGAAATAAGTATAGCTGTCCCTGCTTTTTGTTATTATTGTTATCAATGTTGCTTGAAATATTCTTTTTTCCTTCAGTCTCATTATATGTATCTTTAATACTAAAGTTAGTCTTTGTAGATAGCATATTGTTGGATCTTGATTTTTTTTTATCCATTCATCTATTCCATGTCTTTTAATTGGAAAATTTAATCTGTTTACATTTAAAGAAATTGTTGATGTGTCCATTGATATATGGATAAAGAAGAGGTGGTATATATAATGGAATATTACTCAGCCATAAAAAAGAATGAAGTCTTGCCATTTGCAACAACATGGATGGAGCTAGAGAGTATAATGCTAAGTGAAATAAGTCAATCAGAGAAAGACAGATACCATATGATTTCACTCATATGTAGAATTTAAGAAACAAAACAAACAAGCAAAAGAAAAAAAAAATGAGAGAGACAAACCAAGAAACAAACTCTTAACTATACAGAACAAACTGATGGTTTCCAGAGGGGAGGTGGGTGGGGAAATGGGTGAAATAGGTGAAGGGGATCAACAGTACACTTATCATGATGAGCACTGAGTAATGTATAGAATTGTTGAATCACTGTGGCACCTGAGTGGCTCAGTAGTTAAGCATCTGCCTTCGGCTCAGGTCATGATCCCAGGGTCCTGAGATCGAGCCCCGCATCGGGTTCTCTGCTCAGCAGAAAGCCTGCTTCTCCCTCTCCCACTCCCTTTGCTTGTGTTCCCTCTCTTGCTGTGTCTCTCTCTGCCAAATAAATAAAATCTTAAAAAGAAATAAAAAAGAATTGTTGAATCACTGGATCATACACCTGAAGCTAATATAACACTGTATGTTAACTATACTGGAATTTTTAAAAATTAATTTTAAAAAGGTGTATGTACCCCTATGTTCAATGCAGCATTATTTACAATAGCCAAGATATAGAAGCAACCCAAGTGTCCATCAATAGATGAATAAAGAAGATGTGATATATATATAAAATAATTATATATATTATATGTTATATATAAATATATATACATATATATAAAAGTAACCTATGATTCTAGGGAAATTAACCAAAAAGTAATTTTCAGTATTATTTATTGAAGTAGAAATCTGAAAAGTTATATTAAATATGGGCATAATAGTATTAATATCACCTAACTACTGAATAATGAAGCATTTGGAAATAAAGTAGCTATCTGTGGTTATAATAAGATGATAATTAATTCTAAGTTTGAACAAGAAGTTAGAAGAAGTATCACTGAAACAAGTTATACTAAATATGTATCATGCTTCTTTTTGGCTGGGTCTTACATAGCATCATAAAAGGGAATTAAATATGAAGTAATAAACATAACCAAAATACAGAAATCCACGCTGATGTTGTTAGGTCAAAAGATTTTTCAGTACTTAAAAATTAACTTAAAAGTTAATTTGGTATTGATTGTGAATGACCTCAGATTCTCAATAAATACTTGTTGATGTTCTTTTATTCTATTTGCTTCTTTCCACAGGTGGAGAGGTCCCATACACGACTCTGGCTACTCGAATGATGATGGGGGCTTGGTGGTTATTTGCATTGATTGTCATCTCATCTTACACAGCAAATCTTGCTGCTTTCCTCACTATTACCCGCATTGAAAGCTCCATCCAGTAAGTAGACAAAGATTCCAGTAGCCATAAAGCATGAGGAATGACAAGAATAGCCAAAGCTATTTAAATAAGTATGAGGTATCTGATAATAAATTTATATCCTCCTTTTGAATAAAGGCTTAATTTTGTGATACGTAATTATCGCTGTATTATAGAACATTTTTTATAAAATAAAATTCTGGATATAATTTTAATATTGCTTCCTACATTTTCCTGGAAGAAAAACACATATTCAGTATTTTACCTTCCACAAAGTATGACAATGTTTGGGCAACGTTGTAAAAAGGAAGGAAAAAGAGTTATACTAAAATATATATATATTTCAAGTTTGACAATACCAGTTTTTATCTTGAGTCTGCCCTATTATGCACTGTCTGAGTAAATAGTTGGATAGACATTAGATGATTGATAGATGACAGGTAGGGAAAGAGAGAGAAAGAGAAAGAGAGAGAGAGAAGGGGACAGGGGAAGAGGGAGAGAGATAAAAGAATCTCTGAAGAGAGAAAACCACATTCTCTTTGTCTCTTCATTACATTGTAGCTAATGTCATAGCTACTGTGGTCATTATTACTGCTGCTTGTTCAGCTGCAGGGCTGGCAAGTTGTCACCAACAATGGTGCACTTACTTAAATCCTAAAAGTTACCTAAGTCAATGTCTCAGTTCATGAATGCCACTCCCACGAGCCCCGAGAGTCCAAAGGCCTATGATCTAGCAAAGCCAGTTCTGCTTTTGTGGTTTCATGCCATACGATCAGCACCACAGTACAACTTCTGCCTTATCAGAACATAATGTTCTGTATATTGTTTTCAGAAACATTTTCCTGAAAATGTTTTATTCATCCAAAAATGAGATAGGGTGAATTGTCTTAGAGTTGAAGAACATTCATTCTCAACAAAACTGACAGTTCAAAATTATGAATAATTAGATTTGTTAAGAAATTCATTAGGGATTTAATTCATTCTTAAAGGAAAACATAAGAGTTATTCTTCCCTTTAGAAAAATTTGTAAATGAAGTCCATTAATAGCCACAAAACTGTTATAACACAATACTAAAAATAAAATCAAGAATTAATGATCTATAAAGAAGTAGGATATATTTTTTCAGTTGCCTGTGGTATACATTGAAACCCCCAAATTCAACTAATAATCATAACAGACAGTTAATTATTTCATCCAGTTATTGAAAGTAGATGAAGAAACAGAAGTTTGCAAGTTAAATTCTCAAGATCACATAGCCAATAGTGTCAGAGCTGGAAGTCTAACCCATGTCAATCCGATACCAATCCATGGTCTTACCCACTGAAATTTTTCCTTATCTAGTGATGGTTTTTACAGTTTTGTTTGTCTAATCTGCTTCCCTGGGGTTGCAGACCTCATGGTGTGTGTGTGTATCTGAACTATTTAGTCATTACCAACTTTGCCAGCATTAGTTTGTATCTTGACTTGTATGCAATAGCAGTGGGAGCAGAAGCCTCTATCAAATGTTTACACCCATAAGGTTTCTCTAAAGGTAAAACCTAATGGAAAAAAGATCGTAATTTCACATGATGTTTCCCACGAGTGTAGTTCCACAATCCACAATAACTGAGCCTTCATTTCTTAAAAAATTATTTCTTTCTAATGCCAGCTCACATTATTAAAAGTCAACAGTGGGTATAATCAATCTCCCTTCCTTCTAATCTTATCACTAGACTAATTTTGAAAGGGGAAAATCAGAGCCAAAGGAATTAAGAGAAGCCTGATTCTCTCCCCAAACTTAAAGATATCTTCTAATTTCATGCCTCAGCTGCATTGGTAACCATAATTGCCGGCAGTGTTTCTTGGAAACATTTAAAGTTCCGTTTGCAACTAATGTCAAACTTTCTTGGAAAATTCCAAGTTTAATTTTTCTTAGAACAGACAAAACACACAATACCATCCAATGTCATGCTCCTTAATCATTTATATTCATAAGATTTGCTCATCACTAAATGAAGCAATGCTTGTCAATACACCTTTTTCAGCTCATTTTTGCCATGTCATTGGCACACATATACCAGCCACATGTTCATTCCCAAAATTGCTTCTCCAGACCCAGAGGGACAGAGATAGTTAGACGGAAGTCAGTGTGAGATAGTTAGAGGGAAGCAGAGTCAGCTGCTACTTCTGAATAGATAGTTGACAGAAACTCTTACAGTTTGGAAAGAAAAATCCAATAGATTTATTCTTGAGGAACTGAATACATTTTACAAAATTTACCCCTTTTTCAAAATTAGATATTTGTCCACATCTAACCTTCTAGTTGGCACTTGCCATTAATTAAAATTTTGAAAGTGAGTTTTCCCTGAAAAGATAATTCCCAAGCTTAATTTCATACCCCTTCAATGATAACTCTGTTCTGCTGCTTGATATGATGTCATATGACAGATGATGACACAGTTAGGGTGGGTAATATTGAGGTAGACAGCTCAATTTCTGAAGGAAAAAAATATGCAATTTCTACAAAACTAATGACATTTGGACTTGTTCATTGTGATTGAATGGTAACAACAGGTAGCTAATTGCTTTTAGATACCTAGCAAATGGAATGTACTTTTTTTCTACTGGTAACCAGGCTAAAATTGGCAATGGTGATACGGAGCATGTGAAGTTTTGAAGGTAATTTCAGAGTAAACACTGGGTAATAACATCATGAACATTGGTTCCATCAGTCTTTGTTGTGATGCAATTTTCAAAAACCTACTTCTTTCATATATAAGGTGAAAAGAGCTGTGAAGGAAATCACAGTTGTACAGTTATAGTCATTAATAACTTTAGAATCAGATTGGTCTTTGGTGGTGAAAACTGAGGTCTTTCATTTCCTGGGGCTGTAAATAAGCTTGGGTCTATTCAAAGAGATCCCAAATTCCCACCATATTTTTATGTTTAAAGCATTCAGTCACCATAATGTTTGAGGTTGGACTAAACAAATATTGACTTCATGTAGTCACTGAATAAACTAATTTGGGATAAATTTCTTTCCAAGTATATGCAAAAAGAGATCCATATTCTATCCTATCACTGGAGGAGACTCCTTTTTCCTTAGCATACCAATAACAGGACTTTTGTATCCACATTTGCTCACATTTGGAAAAGAAAAAAAAACATTGAGCAATTGTTTTTCTTAGTGCCACACAATAGACTATGAAATAGCCCTGGACTTAGAAATCTAAGTCTGTCTAGACATTGGGGAGGGTATGTGCTATGGTGAGCGCTGTGAATTGTGTAAGACTGTTCAATCACAGACCTGTACCTCTGAAACAAATAATACATTATATGTTGAAAAAAAAGAAGAAGAAGAAGATAGTAGGAAGGGAAAAATGAAGGGGGTGAATCAGAGCAGGAGATGAACCATGAGAGACTATGGACTCTGAGAAACAAACTGAGGGTTCTAGAGGGGTGGGGGTGGGGGGATGGGTTAGCCTGGTGATGGGTATTAAAGAGGGCATGTATTGAATGGAGCACTGGGTGTTATACGCAAACAATGAATCATGGAACACTACATCAAAAACTAATGATGTAATGTATGGTGATTAACATAATAAAATAAAATAAAAACATTAAAAAAAAAAAAAGAGCCTACCCTTCCTCAGGGGTCAGGAAATTGATGATCTGAGAGCCAAAAAAAAAAGAAATCTAAGTCTGTCACCAGGTCAGTACAGAGAGAATGGTAGAAATGGCAGGTGCTCTCTAATGAAATTATTTATTTCTTTCCTTTGCCTGCACAAAACTATGTAACTATCGTTAGCAAGTTACTATTCAAAGAGATCATTACAATCCTGCTTTTTGGAAATGGAGGGATTTCTAACTATAAAAACTAAATATATTAGCTTCATTCATTTAATTTAACTGAACATGTATATATTTAAACATCACATTAGGTATTGAATCTACAAAGATATTTAGATATTATCCCTGAGTCACAATTTAGTTAGAGACATAGCAGTGTAAAATTTAATGACATAGGAGCTATGATAGATTTATTTGTGAAATGCTGTGTGAACACAGGAAAGGAGTGATTTAATTCAATAATTTGGAGAAGAGGGGGAGGAGAAAGGTAAAAAACTATCAGGTATCACAGAGGTATCATCTGAGAGTTTGATCTTGAAAGATGAATTTCAAAAGACTGTAGGGGTGGCTTCCTGGAGAATATTTGCAAAAGCAAGAGAGGTATGAAATTCCTGGGAGAGTGTCTAGCAAAGGGCAGATGATCAAAATCTGTTAATTTCCTTCCTGGATTGAGATGGGTGATGTGAGAGTGGCAGGAAATGAAATAGAAAAGGAAAGTGGAACCAAATCCTGAAGAGCATGATAAAGCTTGTTGAAGAATTTGGAAATTTTCCTGGAGAGTGACATCACTGAAGAAAGACAGCTTTATCTCTGGAGAGGAGCTTGGGTGGGAGAGAAAAGATGTAGAAGTGTATGGAAACTAGTAGGTTTCTATTTAATATAAACCTGAATCACATATCTTCTTGTTTCAGGGCTGTTTAATTTGAAAATACCAAAGGCTTAAGGGAATTTAAGAGAAATGTGGCTTGAGAAACTAGGCTAACAGTTACATTTATAGCAGATGCAGGAATATTGACTTAGTTTATTTTTTTAAAAGAGAAAATGTGGTTAACTACCTCGTAACTAAACAGGTAGGGAAGAAGAGAGTTACTAATGTGAGAAAATTCTAGAAATCACTCTGATTGGATGACTTTTCAGATGCAATTTTGCAGAAAAGTTGCATCTCAATGTCTGCTATTTGTGGATTTTATCCTGCCTGTTAATTATTTTTAGCCTTAAGCCATCAAAAAATAAGTCAGACTTATTTTCAGTAAATTTAATGCATTTTCGAAGTAATACAGGGCTATATTGAGGAAATAGGAAAATACTGTAAATTTTGAAGGACAAAGTGTTAATAATCCATAGCTTGCCATATTGCAATATGTTCTATTAATATTTAAACAAGCTTTTAACAGTTTATTTTGAAGTAATTATATATACACAGGAAGTTGTGAAGATATAGCATAGTGAGATCCCATGTACCCTTCACCTAGTCCCCCCCCATGGTTACCTCTTAAGTAATTATAGTCCAATATCAAAACAAGTAAATTGACATGGATACAATGTATGCAAATAGCTTTATGCCATTTTATTACATGTACAAAATGTATAACCACCACTGCAATAGATATAAAACTATCCTATCATTACAAATATCTCCCTCATTCTACACTCCTTCTTCCTCACCCTCCCCAACCCCTAATAATAACTGTTATGTCCTTGGGGCACCAGGACGGCTGAGTCGTCTGCCTTCGGCTCAGGTCATGATCCCAGGGATCTGGGATCGAGCCCCGCATCGGGCTCCCTGCTCGGCAGGAAGCCTGCTTCTCCCTCTCCCGCTCCCCCGGCTTGTGTTCCCTCTCTCACTGTGTCTCTCTCTGTCAAATAAATAAATAAAATCTTTATAAAAAAAAAAAAAACTATTATGTCCTTTATTCCTGTGATTTTTATCCTTTCAAGAGTGCTATATAAGTTGAATCATACACTATGTGGCCTTTTGAAATAGCCCCTTTTTCCCCCCTCTCAGCATAATGCCCTTGAGATCTATCCAAGTTGTTGCATGCATCAATAGTTCATTGTTTTTTATTGCTGAGTAGTAATCTCTGGTATGGATGTACCAGTTTGCTTAACAGTTTACCTACTGCATGGAATTTTTGTTGATTCCAAGTTTTTGGCTATTACAAATAAAGTTGCTTAGGGCATTTATGAGCATTTCTGTTTTTGTATAGATATGTTTTCATTTCTCTGGCATAAATGCCCAGGGGTACAATCCCAAGTCTCCCTGCTTACTGTTTCACTTCTTACTCTCTTTTCTCTTACTTCAACTATTACTCCCCTCTATCCCATTCTCTTCTCATTCGAGCTTATGATCCCGAGTGTGGAGTCCAGATGGTTACCTTCCTCCGTCCTTAAAATTGGTTTGGAAACCTCCATTATTACTACATCCAATCAAAATAAAGTGCAACTCCATAGCCAAGCATAGTGAATCCTTCAAAAGCTGCCCCAGCCTCATTTCTCTCCTGGCACCAGCTGTAATCCATTCTCACACTTGTTCATGCTCCAGTTAAGCCACTCTTGGAGGACTTCATACTTCCATGGAGCTTACATGCTGTCCCCTTTCCCTGAAATGACCCAGAACTCCCTTCTCTTCCGCATCATCCATTTGCACAAGCACAATTAGCCAATATACATGTGTCTTTTCTTTGAGAGTATAAATTCTTCAAAGGCAAGGGCCATGCCACATTCACATTTGTGCTCTTAGTGTGTCCCAGAATGCCTGGCGCATAGTATTAATAATAACAGCGGCTAACATTACTGGGTGCTTTCTATATGACAGACGCTTTCCTAAATGCTTTGCTTGGATTTTCTCATTTAATTCTCATAATAGCCCCATAAGAACTATGTTGTTTTCATCTCCATTGTGAAGATGATAAACCAAAAGCTAGGATAGTAAACCCGGGCAATCTGGCACTAGAAACCTTGTCCTAATCAGTGGACCATATCATTACAATTAGCAAATACACTAAATCTTTATCAAATGAAATAAATAAACAAATGAATAAATGAGTGAATGAAAACCATAAGGGTCACTGTAAGTTTTCTGAAAAATAAAGAGTTCTGCAGGAAAGAATCAATGGCTGAATTATATTTAGCTAAGTTAATTTCAGATATTTCTAAGTTACGTGGTATCCTAGAAACAGGCACAGGAGACCATGAATTTAAATAAATCTGCATTCAAATCCTTTGCCACTTATTAGCTGAATGATCTTGTCATTTTCCATAATCATTTTAAGCCTTATTTTCCCTAAGGGTAAAAGATAATATGTTCGGCTTCATAGGTTTGATGTAAAGAATAAATGGGAAACAAAGAGACCAGCACAGTTCCTGGATACACTATACGTTTGCTTCCATTTTTCTGCTTCTTCTCTAGGAGGTCACGTGGATTCCTTGGCTTGTTCTTCCCTCCACCCTTTTCGGTGGTGCTGATCACTATCATTTTTATTGTTTTGTCCACAATTCCATACACTCAATTATTCCTTCTACCAGCTCCCCTAGACCTCGAAGCTCCTTGTTGTTACTGCTCTTGCTTCAGGCACGGCTGCCACAGACCTTCCTCCTAATCCCTCTTCCTGGGTGTGGTCTTCGTGTCACGCCATTTAATCCTCCAAGCCCCCAAATGTTAAAAAAAAGAAGAAGAAGAAGAAGAAGAAGAAGAAGAAGAAGAAGAAGAAGAAGAAG
>NW_022589706.1:71226978-71490472 GCF_004348235.1 Phoca vitulina
AAAAAACCCAAAAAACACTGGCTGTCAGGAAGCCTTATCCGAATGTAAATATAAATAAGGACTTGGCTGAATAATTCACTGTTTTCTCACCTTAGCTTGATTAACCATCACTACAGTCAATCTGCTACTGACAGTGACCCGCACCGACCCTGGGTCAGGACATCTGTTTGTCAGGCAAGTTTGCTCTTTTGGCTCCTCTTCAATTTGCCCTCTCCTAGCACAGCTCAAATGCTACTTCCTCTGTGTAGCCTTCCCCGTGGTGTTCATGACTAGATTCAGGGTCTCTTTTTTTTAAACCACATTGCATCTACCTGGCTTACACCCTGAATTACCTAGTGCTGGGGCAGTATTCTGCTTGTTTTACCTTCTCAATTAAAATGTATATTTTTGAGGGTGGTTTTATCACCTTTTCATCAGCACGGCGCCTCATGTGGTAGCTTACTGAGTACATAGTTGGTTACAGGTAAATATTCAGTAAATAATGAACCAGAAAGGGGTTTCTTAGAATCTGGCCTGAGACTGTGGAACCTCACTACTTGTTTATATACCTCGTAACAAATCCGGGAGAAATCTGAAAGCCATTTTTGT
This sequence comes from Phoca vitulina, assembly GCF_004348235.1. Taxonomy (NCBI): domain Eukaryota; kingdom Metazoa; phylum Chordata; class Mammalia; order Carnivora; family Phocidae; genus Phoca; species Phoca vitulina. The sequence continues at coordinate 71,227,567 of NW_022589706.1, forward strand.
GCGCCGTTATTCCAGAATAAGAGAAGGAGCCCCCAACTGGTATGCCTTTGAGGTTTTCTTAGTGTCTCACCCACTTCAGGCTTCCAGTGGGAGGCTACTTGATGGCTCTCAGCAGGGAATTGCACACTCTATTAGGAACAGCCAAAATCAAGGTCGCTGAAGTGAGCTGGGCCTGATTCATACCACTCCTGTGTTTCAGTTTAGTACAGAATTGTATAGGCTTAGCTTCAGAGTACACAGACACCACAGATGGAGGAAGACATTCATCTCCTTCCCCTATGTTGTTCGGTGTTGAAATGGCTTACTTGTCAAAGCACCTAAGTACTACAGTGATGGATGTTTTATAAACATATAGCCATCTAGATATTATAGGCCATGATTTTCTCTCTTTTTGAAAAAAATAAAAACTCTCAGTTTTTCAAAGCCACCCTTCAGTGAGCATTTAATTAAAAGTTGTCTCCCACTTTATTTGTGACTCCCAGGAACAGGGCTATATTAGCATTGCTATAGGCTCTTATTTATACTGAGCTCACCGAGATGAAAACTTCGCCAAACTAGTAAGTGCCCACAACCCCTAACATGATCTTCTTCTTGACAAGCAATTATCTTAAGCAAGTCAAGTCCTCCGCTCTTTCTTTCTCCCCAGCCTTCATCATCTCAACCCAGAAACCTATTAAGAAATTGAAAATATACATTCCTGTCTCCTCTTTATTTCTTGTTTTCCTTCCTTACCTGAAATCAGCTGAATCAATAAATTCTGTCTACCACCAGTATGTGGATATGATAAAAGCCCTATACTCAGGAGTACTTGGTTGAGTCATTTCAGAAGAGCTAGTTGGAGTATGGGGCATGTGTTTGTGAAACTAATGTAGGAAGAGTATGTGATAGAAATAGTGACAATGGGATCGGCAGGCAGGGCTGTTGGGCAGAACAATTCTGAAGGAGGCTGGAGACCTAGTTCAAGGGTTCAAGCCTTGTTCTTGCTACTAAAGAATAAGGCAAGTTTTTAAACCACTTTTTACCTTAGCTTCCTGTCTTTAAAAATGTGATCCATTCCTCCTCTCACTGCACAAATATTTGTTCCACAGTTTGGATTAAGTTATTTTCAATGTACCCTTCAACTGTACAATTCTCTATCAACTACACAAAGGAGGTATCTTATTAAACAAAGTCTGAGATAACAGACAACAATATATTCACATATTATTTTTATAAAAGAAATCCTAGATTATAAGGCAGAACTGAAAGGAAACTTTTTGTTTACCATATCTTCTTTTTTTCTTGCTTTCTGTTTCTCTTGTCTCACCTTTCTTTCCCTGTCCTCTCCATCACACCAGCAATCTTGATGGGCTGACCTCCACCCTCTGCTAAGTGTCTCTTTGACCTCATTAGTTCTCTGATCCTCTTAGTTGCTCTGCAAGCTCCTGTCATCTAAAGATAGTCAATTTATTTTTAATGACTTTCTCCTCCACTCCTACATACACACACACACACACACACATTCACTACACACATCCCTACCACAGCCCCTATTTCTCAAACCCTGATCTTTTAACCTAGGGACAAAGTTTAAAAATCGCCAGATGCCCCAGATCATGGCAAGTCATTGAGAAGATAAAGAACAGATCTGTGAGTAGCTTCCTGGGCTGCTTTTTCAGATGAAGATTGCCATTTTCTCAGAGCAGTGCTGCAGAATCCTCAGGATTGCTGCTGAATGGGGCAGGGATTGGGGGTGGGGGTGGGGGCATCTTTCCAAAACATTTTGGGCATTTATAATCTGAATGGTTCTTAATAAGACCTGACTATAGACATCAGGACATGCATTTTATGCATACTTTTAGTCGAAATTTCTCAAAAAAGAAATATACCTAATTGGGAATAGAGCATAATTTCTCTGAATGATTAAAAAAAAAAAAAAAAAACCTCTTTTGGAGAGATCCACAGACCTACTGCACTGGAAAGAAGGAAAATATACTTTGTATTTGTTATATTTGTATATTTGTAATATTAAGTTATCAGTAGAAACCTGGTCTCCTGCTCTGTGTTATGAAGAGCCAGGATCTTTGTTTTTAGATAGATTCATTACAATCTTCTCTGAAACAATGACCTTCCACATTACTTTGACAGTAGTGTTCTACTGGGTCTTCAAATAGGCTATTAAATTTGCCCTACTGTTATTCTTGGTCACTTCTTTCTCTTCAGTTATTTCTTTCCGCTACGAATAATTTGATAATGTGATTAAAGTTTTTGAGCTCCTTCAAAGAACTTATAGGGAAAAAAACTACAAATTACTATTGACTCCTCATTTGAATCTACCTCGTATTTTATTTGGGTCATTTTTTGTGTGTAGTAGTAGTATGTATTATTGTATCACAGCTTGTTAGCAGGCTATATGTGAGGTTATGATCAATGGTTCAATGTCAGCCTTGGAGTGTATATTGAATAAAGTTTTTCCCATAAGTCAGCACTGGCCCTGATTCTAATGAACATTTTCGGTGCTGATTTGAAGTATAGAATAGGGAGTAAGCTTATTAAACGTGCAGATTACTTTATATTGAGTAGGGGTGATTATTGACTAGAACCACACTGCAAGAAGTCATAAAGACCTTGGCAAATTAAACAAGATGATTATAAGTGAGACGAAGCTTAATAGGGACAAATACGTAATAATTCACTCAGAGATAGAAAAAAACAAACTGTGTGTCTGTGTGTCTGTTGGTGTGTGTGTGTATCCATGATAATTTAAAACTAGAGGTGAAGACAGTTTCAGAATGAATCATCTGTCAATTACAAATTTGAAATGAAATGTTGGTGTTTATGAAGAAAATGGCCAAAGTCACCTAGCAGTGTAAAAGTTGTCAGGGCTTTTTAAGCACCATCATGACCTATATATAAGGTCCATAAATTATGCAAAAATTACCACAGAAAAGGAAAAGATGCCTTAGCTAATAACAATGTAAAAAAAAATATGAGTAATAGATCCTATGGGTAAGAACTACAGGAATTTAGTGTTTAACTCAACAAGGAAAAGGCTAAAGGATGAAAACGAAAAAGAAGTGTTTTATTATATAAAGAGATATTGTATTGGAAGTGACCAGTAGCTATTGCCCATTTTCACTGAGAAGAAAATGAGAGGCTTATGTGAAATACACAAGTTGTAGGTTAGGCATGAATGAGAACTTCCTGGCGTTAAGTTTTCTAAGTCAGTAAAGTGCCTAAGGAAGAAGAATAAAGTCCATTTTGGAGGCTGGCTTTTATACCTTAAGATGGATCATCGAATTATGTGATACCTCCAGGAACTCTTCCAAACAATCTGATGTTATGATTTTATTTGGGTTCTTTCTTAACACTCTTTAGAAATTTGTTGATCCTCAGAGAAATTCATGAGAATTAGTCAGGGCTTTCCTATATTTTCAATGATGTAAGAACATAAAAATCTACTATTCTATTGAAGTCTATTGAATTATTTGAGGATATCATCTTAACATAAATTTTACAATCACCTGATAGTCAAATGCTGACATTATGAAATGCTGACCATACAAATTTAGGATAATTCCATATTTGTTCATAGTGTCCTGGGGTAAATAAATATTGCATCTTTTTCATGGTATCTCAGGAAGAAACCGCACATACTTTCTGCCTTACACAGATAATTGCAGGGTAATTGAATTCACAGACTACCGGGGCCTTTTGTAATGGAATTTTGCTTAAATAGTATACATCAATATCTACATATATCATGAAAGGCTACTTTAGTTAACTAATATACTATTTAAGATAGAGAGCAGGGTCATAAATGACAATTCTGTCAGCAGGTAGAAAAATATAGTGTCTTTCACATATCAGGATTCAGGATTCATGATGTGGCAAAATTAGTTCCTAGCTTAAATGTGGGTCAACAAGTCAGAGAAGCCACCCAAATTTTCCATATTTTCTCGCATCTGTATAGCATTGTCATTTTGGAGAGAATTTAAGGATCATTTTTATTAATCATGCCTAATAGCAATAAAAAAGACAGAGTGTTTCCATCCTCCTTTGTGGTCTCTAAAATGACCTATCATATCCACAAACCAAATCAACTTTTAAATGTGCACGGGAATGCAAGTCTCTCCAAGTGCAGGAGGATATTGCCTTAAGTAGTTCATGATATCCATCTTTATCATCTATTTTATATGAATTTTCAATATTACCTGTGACCATCTTATCTATAGTGCATGGCAGATGGGGATGCCCCTGACTACTCTGTGAGGGAGAAGGTGCAGGAAATACTTCTAAATCTCTCAGGAAAGCCTTGAGAGTCATCTTGGTGTCTAGTGATCTATCATGCAGGGACACCCATTCAGAAGGGAGAAGTGTCCTCTTCATGAGTACTACTACACTTATTCTAGACCAAGCACACTTGAAACATCAGCCATAGAAACATTTTTCTAGATGTCTCCTCAGGCAAGGAAAACAAAAGCAAAATTAAACCGATGGGACTATACCAAAAGAAAAAGCTTTCTCGAGCAAAGGAAACCGTCAACAAAACAAAAAGACAACCTACAGAATGGGAGAAGATACTTGCAAAGGATCTATCCGATAAGGGGTCAATAGCCAAAAAATATAAAAAAACTTACACAACTCAACACCTAAGTAAATAAATAAATAAGTAGTTCTTAAATGTAAAGATCAAATAAATATTCTAAAGAAGTTCACAGGACAAAGACCTGAAGCTGTCTTTTATCTAATTTACTCTGTTGAGGCCGCTAAGGGCAAGTTTGAGGGCAGGTGAGGTATGTAGGACAGGAGTGTGGAGGGGACAGAACAGAGAGACGGGAAAAGACTGCACCATTCAGGCCTTATTTGAGTGTCCCACAAGGAGCCACCCTTATCCTCTGACCCTCCTCTGTAAATCCTCACCCCTCTTTGGTCCTCATGCAGCCCCTCTTATGAAGCACCCTCTCCATCCAGGGAGCCTCCTTTGGGAAACTCTCCTTGGGTCCACAAGTAAAAAATCCTAGCCCTCTGCCTTCCCTGGTATTATTCAAATTTGTCTCTGCAGTCTTGAGAAGGAAGAAACTCTGGCACTTTGAGGGGAAGGAAGACAAAATCACTTTACTGCTCCAACAAAGATTGCTGTGGCTGAGTTCTTCCTGAATTACCCTGCCCCACAAATTATACTTTTAGGCTATACAATCTAATCTTTAATGAGAAAACCATATTTCTTCCACTAACATGACTTTGATCTTAATCTTTTTTTAAAAAAAAGGGAAGTTAACATTACTTGGCTAAAGAACATTAAACTCTTCCCTGAGCCTCTTTTCAGTAAGTAGTGGCACCCCTCATGCACTTAAAGTAGCTCTCACTGAGTCTTCAGTAGGGACTGAGCCATCAGCAATCCAAATTGTCTTCTGACATGAAGAGTCTTGCTTGCCCCATCCTTGACCCTTGATCCCCTTATATTTCATCAGATTTTCTGTATAAACCTGTGTCTGAGAGGGTTTGGAAAACTTCATTGAGGAGAAGGAGCTACTAAAATGCGGAATGTGGTTTCTCAGAGGACAAGTGGCCCTTGGCTGGGCTGCAAATAAGAAGATGGGAAGCCTTTCTGTGGTGCTTCGTCCATTCTTTTTTAAGTAGAGCATATACATTCTCCTTCCTCTTTATGTAAAAACTTAACCCTGGAGAGAAAAAAATTAATTTGGTTTTTGGTAATAATCCTCAGTATTACCAAAGGTGACTATTCTCTCCTTGTTCTAGTGCCTATCTCTTCCTTAGCTACTAAAATCATGAGTTCTTTTATATTTTTTCATCATTTCAGTTAGCAGAGTTAGTTGAGCAATTTTCTTCACCATTTCAGCTTGCTTCTGAAATTTTAGTCAGAAATCACTCATCAAACGAACCACTACTTACTAGCTCCATTTCCACAATGCTTAGATAAGTATCCCTTTCAGGAACAGACATTCCACTTTGTACCAGGTCCTGTGTTTACCAGAACTATGGACTATAACTTTAGCTTTTTCACATACTTTATTTCAGTTCTATTTGTTTGGGTTTTCTTTTTATTTGCCTTGCCTCCGAATTTATTTATTTTACATGCATGGCAAAATGTCTTATTAAGCAATTCACTGGTGGTTTGATAAAACTTTTGCAGCGGATTTTGTTACAGGAGAAATTTCCAAAGCTCCCTTAAAAATTAGTTGTTGTTGTTTTTAACTACAAAATACTACTGGCCATGATTAGTCACCCACAGAATGGCTGGTAATATATAATAAAAATCCCATTTTTATGCAATGCCTGTTGATTGGGAATGCTGGCTTTCCAAGATGAAAGCATGTTTCTAGTAAAAAAGAGTAGCCAAAATACATGAACCTCATTGACTGCTATTTTCCAGACCCTGGGCTAGGTTCTGAATTTCAAAGATGAATTTAAAGAAAAGTTATGGGAATCAGCAACATGTATTCTAATGAGTTAAACAAAGAAGCAAAATTTCATAACAAAATGCTAAAATGTGAACATATTCTAAGTGTTAGAAGAGCACTAAAGAGGCAGCTGAGTTTGACCTTGACCTTGAAGGGAAAGAATTCACCAGGTAGACAGGAGACATTTTGTGCAGAGCAAATGCCTACCAAGCAAAGAATGATGAAATGGTCTGTTTGTCCTATAATGGGAGTATGAATGAGGCAAAAGTTTGTTTCTGAGAATGGAAAAAAATTTTAGGCAAATTTTTGCAGGCTATGGAATGCTATGGAGTTGGAGATTTTTTCCAAGGGCAATGAGGTATATAGGAAGTATTTAAATAAGACAGGGATAGGATCAGACTTATATATCAGAAAGAACACTTTAGCCATGGTGTGGAGGATGGATTAGAGGGGGGTGAGAATAGAGATAGGGAAAAGGTTTAGAAATAATTCTCTAGGGGCACCTGGATGGCTCAGTCGGTTAAGTGTCTGACTCTTGATTTCCTCTCGGATCATGACTTCAAGGTCCTGGGATTGAGCCCCTCATCGGACTCCAGGCTTAGCATGGAATCTGTCTGGGATTCTCTCTGTCCCTCTCCCTCTGCCTCTGCCCCTCCTCCTGCTTGCACTCTCTCTCTGTGTCTCTCTAAAATAAATAAATAAAATCTTTTAAAAAAGAAAGATTCTCTAGATAGGAAAAATGAGAGTATTAGCAATGAGAGGACAAAGGTAGTGACAGATTTGTAAGATTCAGGAAGTAAAATGTACAGAAGTTGATGAGAGATTAGATGGGGTAGGGGACCTCAAGAGAAAGCCCATGGGTGAGGAATCTGAAATGAATTTCATTGATGAGAAGAATAAGGAGAAAGTAATTCTAAAAATTATAACAGAGCATAATAGGAATAATAATAATAATAAGAGTGATAATAGTAATAAATAATAATAAAATTAATAATTGCAACTACCAATAATGGAGCACTTAGAGAGTGTTAAGTAATAACGTTAAGTGTCTTATATCAGTATCTACTTCAAACTTCCACATACCTTAATACAAAATTATGATTTTCCCTATTTAATATGGAAATGAATTGCAATTTAGAGAAAATGAAATCACTTGTCCAAGGATTGAAACTCAAATCTTTGCACCTTCAAAGCCCAGGTTTGTAGAAACTAAGAGGTTGCCCAGTGCTGGCTGTTGGCTGTACCTCTCGGGCAGGCCTGCCTTACCTGACCACCTACCTCAGTCCACTTTTCAATTCTTACTTCTTCTTCTTAGGTCTCAATGACACTAAATATCAGTCTAGTGGACCTTTATTTGGCATATTAGTTGTTCTTTTAAGTTTTAAATTTTGGAATATTTTATTTATTTATTTATTTATTTATTTATTTATTTATTTATTGCTGGAAAACTTGTCTCTGAACTCACCAAGCTCTCAGCTACAACCACTGAACAGCAGTGGGCACCAGGCAGGCTTTTAATTTGGTTACTGATGGGCTCTTAGAGCTATAACAATATCTTCTCCTTTGGTAGATGCTGAAATCAGCATCCAGAGGAAGAAACTGTGGGAGAAAAGAGCCTGAACTGAGTTGGAAGACATTTTCAATACATCCCCACTTGTTTGTCTCTCTTCCACTGTCTGCCCCTTTGCCGGAAGCATTTAGCACCTATCCTATCAACCACGTTCCATTTTTTTCACCCTGAAGAAAAATCCCTTCTGATGTGATAACTTAAGTTGATGTGTTCCATTCCATTAAAAATGGGACTAGACTTACAAGTCCCCATCTAGAGCTGGCAGCTGTTTGTTGGTGAGCATTCCACAAAACCAAGCTCAAATGTTTAAACAGAAGAAAGAAATGAAGATGGAAAAGAAAGATTTATGTGGGTAATTTTAAAGTGTAGATGGGTAAGATCTATTCTCATGTTAAAAGAAAATATGTGAACATATGAGTGAAAAATAAGTAGCAACACATTCAAAGTTATGACCACGCAGTATCATAGGTTTATAAAATCTTGTCCTTGGAAAGGAAATGAAACTTTAAGTCTTCCCCAGTTCATGAATCTCCTCTTCATCAATATAAAGAGGTCATCCTGTCACATGCCAAAAATCCATTAGAAATTATTAAATAGGGCATTATTAGGAGATGGATCATTGTAATAAAAATCTCCATATAAAACAATAGAGGGGCGCCTCGGTGGTGCAGTCGGTTGAGCATCGGACTCTTGGTTTCGGCTCAGGTCATGATCTCAGGGTCGTGAGATCAAGCCCCAAGTCAGGCTCCACACTCAGCGGGGAGTCTGCTTGATGATTCTCTCCCTCTTCCTCTGCCCCTCCTGCTCATGCTCTCTCCCACTCCCTCTCCCCCTCTCTCACTAAAATAAATAAATCTTTTTTAAAAAATTAAAATAAAATAAAAATAAAGCAATGGATAAGCTGGTTGAATGCTGACGTGACAGGTCCTCTTGTACTCACCCTTAGACACTCTCATTCTCTCCATTTATAGATGAGGAAATTCAGGTTAACAGGGTTTAACATCACACTGCTCACAAATCATCTATCTGCTCGACTTTGAAATCTAACTTACCTGATGTCAAAGCTACGCTATCACAAATATCTAATATCAGAGTATCACATGTATCGAAATTAATTTTCTATGCTTGAAGGGTTTTAAGTGTTTATTTTTCTCATGCAAAGAGTTTGCAATCAGCCTAGATCCCCCAAATTCCTGAAACTGACTTCACAGAAGTGCCCTAAATTACAGTTTCTAAGTACATGTAATGTTCATGCAAATAAGTAACTATCACTTACCTATCAGCTCTCAGTATTCTTTAGTACCCATGTGTTGCTGGCAGTATAGGACACCAGGAGAAATAAAAGTAGAATTTTGAAAAGATGATGGGAAAACAAGGCTGATTAGAGTAGCAAATCATTTGCTTTCTTTTATTATTCGCCACGTACAGCTATAAACCATCATTTTTTGTTTGTTTGTTTGTTTGTTTAACTCTGTGTACATGAGTGGGGGTGTGGGGTTGGGAGAGGAGGATTCAGGTATAACAGAACTGCAGAGTGATCATTTGCTGAGTTTTATGTGGGTAAATGTGAATTGTGTGAGATTAAGTGGAGAAATGGAATATATTAGTATGAGTATATTCCAAGTTAAGTCTTTTCTAGAATGCTTTAAATTTTCCCATTTCCTCTGTGGCCTGGGTATGCATTGCTAATTGTTAAAAAAAGAAATGACAACATTTGCCGTGGTAAATTAATTTAAATGTTAAGTACTTATTATTTTAGAATTATTTTGCTTTTAAAACAATGATTTGACAAAACAAAAAACAATGACTTGGCATATCTAAATAATACTCAGATGTTGAACTTCAGATACAATTTTTTTGAGGATTACCACTGTAGAATAATTTACTAGATTTCTTTTAAGGGTTCATACCATACCATTTCTGCTGATACTACTCTAAAATCTTACTAGCATGAAAGTAACAAAATGACCACATAAAATGGCCACTCTTTCTGTGTTGGGTTGCTAAAACAGCCTTCACTTTCTATAATAAGCTATTTATGCTCACTTCGTTTTGCTTCATTTTATTTTTGTCACCTCTGGTGCTATCTCAGTGTACTATAATGGAATGATGCTGAATCAGACAAGCTGTAATTTTTATTGCAAGCATATCTCAAGGCAAATTTATAAACTGAACTTGATATCAGAAATGAAGCTAGAGGGAACATACCTTTGTTCTAAGTTACAAAATGCTCTGCTATATTCTAAATTTGAAGTATGTTGAAAATAAAATGCTTTTTTTTCTGACATCAGGAATTTCACATAGGCAATATATTAAGAAATTCCTTTAAAATTTTTATTGTGTACAAATCAGTTTCACCAACAAAACTGTTTGTATTACAATTCTATATTCAAGTTGTAAAGCTGATATTGAAGGTGATGTTATGCCACAGAAACCTGATTAAATTAATGATCCTAACATTTGATTTCAATTTTCTTTTCATGAAAAGCTAAGAGGGAGTGTTAATTTATTTAATGGTATTTTACTGGTATGACTATTTGGGCAAACAAATTATATATTTAGGTATGGGCATACAAAAATTTTACCCCTAGATTATGATCTCACCATCACCAAATTGAAAGTTTCTGAGAGTTAAATAGAGATTGATGGCTGAACCTTCTAAGTAGCAAGTGGCCAATCCTATCCTGGGAGGGTCTCTGATGAACTGTGACATGGTCTTCTCCAGCCATGAAACCTTCCAGTTCTAGAAGGTGCAAGCTCCATACAACTACCTAGCATAGGCCCTTGTATCTATAGGTATTGAACGAATTGCTATTTGCCATTGCTATTATAACCTATATTGACAATGTTTCATTTCTTTTTCCTGTGTTACCACTTTAGAGCATCCTCCACTAAACAGTAGGAAATATGTTAAAATGTTAATGTTTTGAATAGTTTCACTCCTACTACTGGAAACAGCAGTCAGTGAGAAGTAAATGGCCTTTGGAAACAAAAGTCTTACTGCTATACTGTTAACAAGATAATTATGGGATGTCCCAGGAGCAGATGCCCTGTTATTCTCCTATGAGGTTTCACCCTAGCTACGTGCAGCTCGCTTTTATTCCTGCTTTTGCCCTCAATTTTTCTTCATACTGTCACTTTATCTTTTTACAAGTGGCAGAATTAGTTTAATAGTTGTAGAATATTCCAGCAAATTTTTCCTTGGAAATAGTCATTTTTAAATGCATCATTTTATGCAGAAGTATAGAACAAAGAGGAATTATCATATTAGTGTCCACTGAATAAATGACACATGTCAACAACCTAAAACTCAATAAAATGTAGATTAAATTTTGCTGAAAGTTACCATTAGAAATTGGTATGAATACTTCTCTAGCAAACACAGCCCATAATTTATTGTTTGCAATACAGTTTTGCACATGATGGAAACCAGTGACAGGCAAGAGTATTCCCAATACCCTTGCCCAATGCTAGTGTTGTTTGCAAAGGCCCCCAGGAAATCATTAGCAAACTCCATCTAGAAACAGACCAAAAGGCCAGAGGTGTACATAACATGAGATTCATGACCCAAGGTTGTGGAGGGCTGTGAATATTCTTGTTCAAAATATGGTATGGTGTTTCAAAGCATCTGCTGCCATTCTTAGAGGTTAGTGAGCTTGAATAAGCCAGCGTCTAATTTTGAACAATATGCCAAAGACGCATATTTGTTCTTAAACCTCAGTCATTAGAGTTGAACCCCTACACAAACTCAAATGAGTTTCAGTAGAAGCAGTAATTGGTTCTTCAAGTTAGAAAGTATAGAGTGGCTCAGAAACCTAAATGTAAGGAAATTGACCACCAGGTACTATCTATAACTCAAAGATCGATGTGAAAATCCTGACCATATTCTGAATTATATTCAGCTCTCCAGAAGCATGAATTTTATTCTATTTGAATACAAATAGAAGTCTCTCTCTCTCTCTCTCTCTCACACCCCCCACACACACATGCATGTGCACACACACAAAGTTAAATCAAATATAGCAATATAGAAATAAGAGGCAGCATCTTGCAGTAAAAACATAATAAAATAAAATACTATAGCCTTTGAAGCCAGTCAGATCTACATTTGAATCTTATCTCATCCCTCACTGACTGTACCATACTGAGCAAATACCTTATACTCTCAATCTGAGTTTTCTCGTCTATAAAATGGGTGAAATACTTCTGAGAAGTGGGACATTGCTGTGGGAATAATGTATGTCAGTTGCTGGTTGTATGTAGTAGCCACTTGTTAAGTAGTGACTATCATAAATACTAATTTTTAAGTATACACTTGACCTCAAAGCACATTGTTTATGCAAAATGTAATTATTTTTTAAAATATTTAATCATTGCCACCTAAAAGAATATAGGCTTAAGGCTTATAACATATAGCATTTTTTAAACTAAATTATTATTTGATTATCCAGCAATATAACTTAATTTGTTTTTGTTTTGATGGGATTGCCAGATTTAGTTTTGTTTTTGGTTTTTTCACAGTAAAGGTTCACCAAAAAAAGCATTGCCTTACCACTAGAAATTTTCATTTTTCTTCCAGGAATGAAGAAATGAATTTTGTCTTCTGATGATTAATGCGTCATACACCTAAAAGCAATTTTCCTTATATATTACATTTTAATATTAAGAAACCACAAAATAAGAAAAGCAATTTGATATCTATATTTACATATATTATTCTCTCTGCTTCCTATAACTTTATTTCCGGTTGAAAATATTCAGTACTCTTTCTTGTGTCTCTCTTCTCTCCTAATAATGAAGATCTCTCCAGGACCTTTCCAAGCAAACAGACATCCCTTACGGCACAGTACTGGACTCTGCAGTATATGAACATGTCCGCATGAAGGGAATGAATCCTTTTGAAAGGGACAGCATGTATTCCCAAATGTGGCGGATGATCAACAGAAGCAATGGATCAGAGAATAACGTTCTGGAATCCCAAGCAGGCATTCAAAAGGTACTGGTCATTGTTCTACTACAGTAATCTAGTCTGCTATTTTGTCTCCCATATTGGAATTGCTACATTAAGATTGGTTTATTTCTTTTTTAAAATTTTAACTTTGACATAGAGTTTGCAATTAAATTATACCTCCTATTGATTTAAAGAAGATTTTGAGTTGGCAGAGTGCTTAAGCAGAGGGAATTCAAAGCCTTCTGTGCTGTGTATAATGGATCTGTCTCCAGTGGAATTCCGAAGCTAGAAAACATAAGCTAGTATTTTGTTCAGAATGGGTTAGGGACTTATGCACGTGAAGACTGAAAAGGTTTTTACAAATCCCATTCCGAATATCATTAGGGTTATCCAATTCTTTCAAATGACTTTGGGGTATTTTCTATACTGCATTTGTTTTTAGATGAAAACCTTATCTTTACTTATGATTATGTGGTGGGTAAAAGTTAATCTTGTCACCAAATAAGGTTCCTGCAAATGTCTATTTCTATTCCAAAAGCGAAAATCTTTATTTCTATCTTATTTTAAATAACCATCATTTAGAAGTTATTTTATCAGGGGGGAAAAAAAGGCTTACGAAGCAGTCCTTCATGTAAAACATGAAGCTAGTTTTTATTCTGGGCTGTGGTTTATAAACACGTATGCAGAAGTAATTCTTTCTTCCTCAAGCCCCATCAATCTGCATGAGAGAACTGAATGATTTTTGTTTAAAATTATCCCAGTGGCTAGCACAGTGAAAATCACAATGATTGACATTAAATAAATAATTGTGGGATGAATGAATGAATGAATGAATGTCAATTATAGCAACAAAGGTGGTATACACTTTTTCTCTGTAACCTTCCACAGCAGAATAATTTGGACCCCGTGTTGAGTTCCTTGTTCAAAAGGCAAACTTATTAATACTATGTTGGAGAATGTTTTGATGGCTATAAAAAATATTCTGACACAGGTTCTAGCCTTTTCATATGATGTCCTTTATCTGCGGCTGCTATTATGATTCCCTAGAGTCTGCCTGGTTGACATCATTATTTTAAAAACTGATGGTGCTGATATAAACCTCTTTCTAAGTCCTAATGATGCGTTAGGATGTGAATTCCTTGAAATGTTCACAATGGCCTCTAACTTCTTCACCCTTATTACATTAACCCCAATTTCCCAGGACCCAAGTTTTGATCCTAAAGTCCACTGGCTTCTAGAAGTTCTACAATTACTGGGAGGATGGGGATAAGAGTGGGCGAGTGAGTGGACCTATATGTTATCTGGAGGAGATGGGAGGGTAGACACTTTAGGCTTTACTAGGTACTCAGAGGATGTGAATGAACTTAAGCCTCAGAATAAGTTATTTTGGGGTATTCCTTCATATTGTTAATTGTTAAGAAGAATTCTGTTTTCTCGGGGATGAATATATTCATAGTTTGTATTTCTATTCCATTTTAGAAGTCAAAGCTCTCCACACTTTACAACCTCTTTCTATACCATATCATTCCAGAGAAAATTCACTTTTTTTCTCCAAGAAGACATACAGATTCTCATAAAATATTTTCAAAGATACATATTCACTCACTCATCATTTAATTATTCATTTTTTCATACAATATTTGCTCAGTGCCAATTATGTACCAGGCACTGATCGAGAAACTATAGATAACTCCACCACAGAGAACTGATCACTGGGTCTGTGAAGTATAGAGTCTGGTGAAAAAAGAAAACTAAAATATGTGATCAAATAAAATGACTTAAATCATGATAAGTGCTGTGGAAAAAGAAAAATGGGTGCTCTTATAGAAATTAAAGAGAACATCTACTTTCAGAACAGTGATCAAGTACGGTTCCCTGAGGAGATAAAGTATTAGTGATGACCTGCCTGATCAGGAGCTGTTCATGTAGAAGAGAAGGTGACAGGGCATCTAAACCAAGCATAGCCTCAGCAGGAGCCTGAAGGTACATTCAAGAAACCAGTTCAAAATCAACATGAACTGGAACATGTCCAATGAGAGAACGTGGAAGGAGGTTAGTAGGCAGGGGATAGATCATGAAGGACCTTGTTGCCCTTAGTTAAGAATCTGGATTCTATTTAAATGGCAAAAAATGCTACTAAAATAAGGGAATGTTGTGATTCATTATTACCTTTCAAGAAGGTCACTATAGCTGATATAGAGGGATTGGGTAAGAGTATGCAGAATATATATATATATATATATATATATATATATATATATATATATATAATATATCTCACGAAATAGTGAGACCCTAAGAGACTCTTGTAAATTTCAGAGGTAGCCACTCAAGTCGACACATGTAGATAAGGTCTTGCTTCATTCTTCTGTTCTTACACACACACACACACACATACACACACAGCCCATATACCTTGCATTCTCTGTGGTAATGCAAACTGGGTATACTTCCTATATCCTAGCATTTCCAAAATAAAAAATAAATCATAAGGGTATGGAATATCAAATGTCATGTAGAAGTGACATTTGACATTTAAATAGTCATGTATGTGTTAAGATTTACATATATATCTTCCAAGGTTTTCAGGATTGTTTAAGAAAACCTTCTTTTCAAAGCATGTACATATAGTTTCCTACATTTTCTATTTCTTTTCTTTTTTACCTTTATGCCTTTTAACCATATTGAATTTAATTTGACATTTGTGGATATGTAAAAAGAAATTATAAATACCCACCCTGAGAAAATTTCAATCTGAGATTCTATGACATAAAAGTGTTTTAGACTAGGCTATTGATAAGTTTGCATCGTGTGCTAAGAAATTTAGTTATTTCTTCTGCAGGTTTTGCCGTTTCTTTTTCTTTAAATATGTAGCCATTCCATCATCTTTCGACTTGGGTTAGTGTTTCTAGTACTGTTATTAAATGTCATACATTTAAAAAAAAGTTTATTATGAAGAACAGAAAGAACCCTCTTCCTAGGGGGTTGGGGGCGGTTTGGGAAGTATCTGGTTTTCTCTCCTGGTTCTTCCAGTTCTTAGGTGTACAACTTTGGGCATGTCACTTGGCTTCTCTAAGACTCACTCTACTCTTCTGTAAGATGGTCACAGTGTGGGAATTAAAAGCCTGCAAAAGGCATTTCAACATGGGTTTGAATACAGTTCATTTTTTAAACTAAAATGTGTAAATGTAACTAGTTACTTAAAATCTGTGGGCCCCAGGATTATCATCATGTTGATAAGAATTACTACTTCACATGTTTCTTGTCATTATTAAAATATATATATATATTTATGTATATATAGTATATATACAATATACTATATATACATATTGTATGTACATATATATGCACATGTATATGTACATATTGTATATATATTGTATACATGTATTGTATACATATTGTATATACACATATATATGTACATATATAGAGAGAGTATATGTACATATATATGTGTGTGTATATATATATACAGAAGCATCAATAAATAGTATGATTAGAGCCATAAGTTCATAAAATGATCCTTAAGATTACCTGAAAGAATGTAAAGGTGAGCAATTTGTAACTACAAAGCTTTATTATTTCGTATCTTCTAAGGTTAAGTTAAAATTGTAACATAATTAAAAGGATAATTAATAAAAGAAGTAGAGAACAATTTCTATTCCCCTGATAGTCTACTGATCAAGAGGGCTTATGAGTTTAAAACTGCAAATCATGTCACCTAGTATTATACCATATTTATTTAGTTTTCTGATTTACTAGAGGGGCAGTGAAGAATGTTCTTATGAATTCATAATGGAAAATATCAAAGTGAAATTTGCTTGTTGTACGTATTCTTTCAAGCAAAATCAGAGACAGCTGAAAGTTGATTAGACAAAAAAAAATAGGTAATAATAATGTAATGTATTTTAGTTCGGTTTGCAAGCCTTGGCCAGCTTCTCTTAAAACACAAAACCAACCAACCAAAAACCAATAACCTTCTCACCTGCTAAAGCTCACTGGGAGTCTATAAGATTGAAAACTATAACACATGAAATGTGGTTGTGGATTCTTGCTTTAGCTACTAGTCTTGCACATCTCACACGGCAACTTCCTCCTCTCTGTCGTTGGCTTCTAATTTGTTCAGGCAGAAAAGACTTCAGAGGTCTTCTAGGTCAATTTTTCACAAAAGGCCAAACATCTTCTACAGTGTTTTTGACAAGAGTTCATATATAGTAACTGTCTTCCAGGAAAGCCTGCCTCACTGTGCAAACAATCCTTGCAATCTAATTATAACTTTAAATAGATACCATTAATGTCTCAGGTTGTGTTTGTTCTTAATTGTGCTACGAGTCTCATTAAGTTTCTCTTACTTGGAGGTAGAGTTTTATCCCTTCTAACATCGTTCTGCTCATACCAAAGAAAGCTGTATAAATGAGGATTAAGTAAATGAGTTCTGATATGCTATTCTTGGGAGACATTCACCTGTATCAGACTAGCCTAATTAAACTAGAACAAATTTGATTCTGTCTTCCTTTTCCTAGGACTTTTTGCATAAGTAGGAAAAAATGTATATGAAAAATATAACTGAAATTTTTAGTGCATTCATTCGACAGTCATTTATTGAGCGCCTCCTATGTATCAGCCAGTATTTTGGTCACTGGAGTGAACGTAAATGAAAGCAAAATGCCTTCACAGAGTTCACATTCTTATGGAGGAGGCAGACAATAAACAAAGTAAATAAAATATGTTGTATTTCAATAATGATAAGTGTTAAGGAGAAAGAGTAGGAGAGGGAGAAGGGGGACATGAGGGGGATGGTCTGCCTTGTTAGATCAGATGGCCAGAGAAGGCTTAAGAGAATGACGTTGGAATAAAGACATGAAGCAGGTTGGAGAGAGAGAAAGAGTTGTACATCTGGGTGACATGTTTTCAGACAGAGGGTCAGCCAATGCAAAGGCCCTGAGGTAGGAGCATGCCTGGATTTTCTAAGACTGTGAAGGAGGCTAGTGTAACTCAGAAATAAGGCGTAATATCAGAAGTATAACAAAGTCAGAGAAGTAGAGGGCCAGGCGGCAGGGGAGAAGGCACATCATATAGGGCCTTGTTACTTACAGCATAATTCTGTGAACTAGCAACAGCAGCATCTCTTAGGAGCTTGTTAGAAATGCAGACTCTTGGGCCCCACGTAAGCCCTTCTCAATGTAAATCTCAGTCTAAGAAGATTCCCAGGTGACTCCTATGCATGCTAACGTCTGAAAATGCTAATACAGAGCTGTTAAAACATGCTAAGTGGGCTTTTACTCTGTGGGAGATATGAAACTTAGGAAGGTTTTGAACAGAAAAGTAACATGATATAACTCATATTTTGGCAAATCACAGGTAAAGATCTGACTAGGAATGAAGGATCTGTGCGTAGCACTGAAATGGAGGAGTCTCTGGTTATTTAGAGGGCAATATTTATTTCCTGATAACCTATTAAACACAGGTGGTGAAGAACAAATTATTCTAAAACCCCAGCAACGAAGACTGCTTAGGAAGAAAAGAAAATCAGGATTGGTAGGATTAAAATCCTAGCCAGAGGATCCCAACGGTAACTGCATAATACCTCAGACTACAGAGTTCAAAGAGGATATAAAAATCTGATGGATACTATGGCAACAAGGAAGTGAGGAATGGTGTTGGCCGCAGTTTTCAATCAGAAAGAGAGCATCAGTTTGCAAAGCTAAGTAGGCCACACAAGGCCCAGAGCAGTATGGGGAAGGGAAACTGACAAGGTCCAGGTGTGGAGCAAAGCCACTGGGATCAGGCCCCAGCTCTAAGGCCAGCTGGAAAATTGGAGTATTGAAATGAAAACGAGACAAAAGATTGGTCATGTCAAATGGGTCAATATCAAGGATTTTTGAGGACTGGCACAGAAAGACAAATTCTAGACCTTATGAAATGGTGAGGTAAGCCTACCCTCTTTATTGATCTATGGCTGAAAAAACTGGGTGGATTGAACCTATTGTTTTATTTATTCATTCAACACATATTCAGTGAGCACCTATTTACCAGGCATTGTTCTGGGTATCGGGAATTAAACAGAACAAGGGAAGTCCTTGCCCAAATGGAGATTACTTTGTAGTGGAGAGAAAATAATAGACAAGCGCATAAACATGTGCTATGAAGGAAAATTTGAAAGGTAAGAATGAAAGAAAGCAGAGGAGGGAGAGGGATGTTGCCATCACATATAAAGTGGTCTCAGAAGGCATCTCTGAGAAAGCGACATTTGAGTAGAGAGCTGAAAGAGGACAGGGTATGACCCATGAAGACAGTGAGGAGACAGGACAAGAAGTGGTCCAAGCAGAAGGAATATTACTGCAAAATTCCTGAAGCAGAAGGTAACTTGGCATGATAAAGAGAAATGTCAAGACCAATATGGCTGGAGAAGGGTTCATGGGGGGTGGGTAGGATATGCAGGGGAAAGGGATAGGAAATAAGATCACAGTGGAAGTTAGGCAGGATGGTGGCCTAAAAATGTTCAAGTGTGGGCCCCACTAAAGTTCCAATTGTATCTTTTTATTTTATTGAGATATAATCGACATATAACTTTATATTAGTTTCAGGCATACAACATAATGACTCTGTGTATATTGAAAAATGGTCACAATAAGTCTAGTTAACATCAGTCAAATTGTTACAAATTTTCTTTTTGTGATGAGAACTTTTAAGATCTATTCTCTTAGCAACTGTTACATATGCAATATAGTATTATTAACTATGTCACCATGCTGTACATTACATCCCCATGACTTATGTATTTTATAACTAGAAGTTTGTACTTTTTAACCCCTTTTACCCATTGTAACTTAATTGGGGATTGGAAAGCATTTGAATATCCTAAATTCGTTCAGGTGATTCTGATTCACAATAAAGGTTGAAAATCACTGATATAATACCTTGGAGCCATTTAAATGACTTTGACTTTTGAAAAATTCTGAGGTTGTGAGCAGGAGAGTGACATGAGCTGACTTACTTTTCAAAACTCCACTTACGGTGCTGTGTGGAAAATAGGAGAGGTCAAGGCTAGAAGCAAAGAGAAGACTGAGGAGAATACTGTTATAATTCAAGTGAGACATGATGTTGGATGGACCAGAGTGCTTATGGTGGAAGTGGTGAGAAATGATTGAATTTGAATATATTTTGAAAGTAGCTCTGACAAAATTTTCTAAAAGGCTGAATGTGGGGTATGGAGAAGAGGAGTTAAAAATGAGTCCAATGGCTTTGGCCTAAGTTAGTTGGAAGAATGAAGTTGGCTTTTATTGGGGTTGAGAAAACTATGGGAAGAGCAGATTTGAGAAGCCAAATGAGAATTTGCCTTTGGCATGATAGTTCATATGAAATGTTTATTAATTATCCAAGAAAGATGCCAAGAAAGCTGCTTTCTATATATGAGTTGAGTGTTTAAGAGAAAGTTCTAGCTGGAGATTGGAGATTACTAACATAGAGTCTGTATTTAAAGTCTTAAGACTTGATGATATCACTAAGGATGTGTATCTATCTAGAGAAGAAAGCTATGGAAAGACTAATCCCTGGGACAATTTAGTATTTAGACGAGGGAGAGTTAAAAAGGGTATAACAGAGTCAGGGAAGGATCAGCCAGGGAAAAAGGGGCAAAACCAAGAGTGCTTGTTTAGAAGCCAAATGAAAAAGTATTTCAAGAAGTTCAAATGATCAACTCTGTCAAATGATGCTCATGGGTCGAGTATGGTGAAGACTGAGAATTAATGATTTATTTGGCAACCAGCAGTCACTGGTGACCTTGACAAAAGCAGATCTGGTGAGGGAAGAGAGAAGGAATTAGAATTAGATTGGAGAGAAGAAAGAATGAGAAGAGAGGCAATGGAAATTACAAGACTAGGTGCTTTTTATTTACTTTATTTTTTATTTTAATTTTTTTCTATTCAGGTATAATTAACATACAGTGTTTTGTTAGTTTCAGGTGTACAATATAATGATCTGACAACTTTATACATTATTCGGTGCTCATCACAACAAGTGTACTGTTAATCCCCTTTATCTATTTCACCTATCCCCTACCCATCTTTCCTCTGGCAACCACCCATTTGTTCTCTATATTTAAGAATCTTTTTGTTGTTGTTGTTTTTCTTTTTTTCTTTGTTCATTTGTTTTGTTAGACTGGGCACTTTTTAAAGGTGCTTTGCTGAAAGGAAATGCTGAGTAATAGTGGGGAGGGTTCTAGAGTGGGATGTGGGATTTGGGAAAATTTTTTTATGAAAAAAGATATATACAATGTCTGTATACTAATGGGATGATACAATTAAGAGGGGAAATTCATGGTGCAGGAGAGAGACAGGAGAACTGCTGGAGATCTGTCCTTGAGTAGGTGATAAGTAATGAGATCTAGTACACAAGTGGAGGGTTTGGATTTAGGAACACAGTCCATCCATAGTAAGAAGAGAGAAGGTAGAACATATGGACATACATGCAGATAGGTTGGAAGATATGGTAATGGGAGTATATGGAAAATCATTTTTGATTGGTTGTATTTACTCAGAGAAATAGGAACCAAGGTCATCACTAAGGAACAGGATAATGCTTCTGGAGATTGGAAGAGAGAGAAGATAGCAATGGTTGCTCTGGAGAATGGTAGGGACAGTAGACTAGTGAAATGTAATGGTATTCCTAGAAAAGACTAAAGGGTCTTTTGCAATAGTCATCATGACTATAAGTTGAAACTAATCAGCATGATTGTGGGCTTTTCTGTAGCCATCTTCAGCTGCCTAAGCATAAACATGGAGTCCACAGAGATGAGATTTCACCAGAATTAGTGTTTACCAGATAAGCATGGTAGAAAACAATGGGGTGAGGGAGTTGAGAGTATATGCAAAGAAACTATCATTATTATGAATCATGGAATCTCAGCTATATAGAAGGAAAGTGCTGACCCAGAGCAGATTGAGGATACCAAGAGGATGACATGAACAGACTGTTGGTCTGGATGGGACCAAAGAACTGTAGGAGTCCATGAACCAGAAGGACAGGATTGGAAATAATACAAAGTTGGTTCCAAGATGACACATTTGAAATTGAGATGATGAAGAGAGTGCTAGTATTGGAAATAATATGACATGGGAGTGGGTGGCTAAGGTAGGAGGAAAGATACAATCTTTGGAGAAGAAGAAGCCAAGTACTGGAAAAGGATGTCTATGTGAATAATCAAATCACCAAGAATAACCACAGAACTAGAATTTGAAAGAGTGACAGAGAGCCAAGTGGTAAAATCTTTGAGCAATGTTGGAGTGCCACAGAGTCAGCAGATGCCTGCAGTAGGAATGAGTATAAGCTGAAAGCATGAGCTTCAAAGCCAAGGATCTAGAAGTGGTTCAAGGGGCAAAAAGGATACCTACCCATGATCCAGCCCCAGTGATATGAATGTTGTAGAAGAGAAAATTAGCCACCATTTGAGAAGACCAAAAGCAATGTAGTATCTGCAGAAAAGAAGCAAGTTCTACTCAGCAAAAGAAGGTTAAAGGAAATTTCAAAACAAAACAAAGAACAGATGGAGGATATAGGCAGGGCTTAGGACAGTCTCTTAAAACCCTTTGACTTAAGATTATTCCCATCAGGGGGCACCTGGGCGGCTTAGTTTTTTAAGCGTCCAACTCTTGATTTCAGCTCAGGTAATGATCTCATGGGTCATGAGAATGAAGCAAGCAGGAACCAAATTACATAAAAGAAAAAAGGCTGTGAGTAGAAAACAATTTTCAACTGTGACAGGTTTACATATAGTAATTCCTGGTCTTATGCACCTCAAACCTATGAACCACACTGGTCATATTCTCTTTTATGGTTGTTCCATTCCCCTTCCTCTTTGAGCTCTGTAGCATCATTTGGCATTGGGCAAGAATGCCAAAGTAGATGACCGTTATGAGCAGAGTGAGGATAAGACCTAACTTGGGCTTCAGTGAGTGACTTGGTAATATACTAAGTATATGTCCTTAAAATCATGGTTAGGCTCCATTACAGAAATGAATAATCAGACTGAACACAACTTGGGGAAAATCAAAACAAAATACTAAACCACTTTGGGTCTTTGAAAATGCCCGGAGTCCTGGGCTGTCATACCACTGGGCTTAGAAGTAACACTGCATTTGCTACATTTGCCCTTTTGCCAAATGATTTCAACAAACAGAATATGATTTACTTTAGCACTTCACCAGGCATCTGGGAGCTCAGATCCCATTGACATATTTTCTGCTCCCCCAAAAATCAAAGGTTTTAGGTCCATGTCATTTATCCCATAGTGAAAGAAGAGAATCAGTGCAACAATAAAAACAAAAACAAAAAACAAAAAACCCATAGTGGCTCAGTCAGTTAAGAGTCCAACTCTTGGTTTCAGCTCAGGTCATAATCTCTGCTTCGGGATCAGTGCTCAGCGTGGACTATGCTTGGAATTTTCTCTCTCCCTCTCCCTCTGCCCCTCCCCCCCTCTCTATCTAAATTAATAAATAAAATCTTTAAAAAAAACACACACACAAATAGAGATCATTCCTAGAAGCTTTGCCAATGCATTTTTAATGCCTGGGATTGAGTGTTTTTATTAATTTTTTTAAAAAGATTTCATTTACTTATTTATTTGAGAGAGAGAGAGAGAGAGAAAGAGCAGGAGCAGTGGGAAGAGCAGAGAAAGAGGGGAAGGGAGGGAGAAAGAATCTCAAGCAGACTCTGTGCTGGGCATGGAGCCCAACTCGATTTCAATTCCACGGCCCCGAGATCATAAACCGAGTTGAAACCAAGATTGGAGGCCCAACTGACTGAGCCACCCAGGCGCCCCTATTATTAACATTTTTTAAAACTTATTTTTGTTTATAATAATCCTCATGGATGTTTGAAATCAAAATTAGTCTTGATTAGATATTTTCTCAAAAGGGTAAAGGTGAAGTCCAAAGCTATATCCTTCTTAAACTATAAGCATTTTAACTTGAGTTAGAATAGGTCTTACAGCACACAAAGCAAACTGAAAACTGAAAAAGTTTTTTCTAGATGCCCAGAAAAATATAGATATAGATATAGATTCTGTAAATTAAAGTGAAAACAATAAAGTGGTGTCTCTTTAGTAAGTACTAAGCTGCCATTAACAGAGCATGTAATTTTAAAATTGCTTTTTTATATAGTGATTTAATCCATGATGAAAGCCAGACCTGCTCCAATTCTTCTTTTAATTAGCTACATTCAAGTCCAATTCATCTACTCATTCACTCATTTCTTTAATCAACAAACATTTATTCAGTGGCTGCTAAGTACCAGAAACTATGATAGGCACAGAAGATGCAGAAATGGATTAGTCTAGTGAAGGTGGGGCGGTAAAATGCAGTATAGTAGCTAATCTACAGAGAAATGTACAAGATGCCAAGAGAATGCGGAGAAAGGGAATTTATCATAGCCTGAGGGATGAGGTTAGTTCAGATCACAAAGACTTCCAAGAGGAAGTTATGTTAATTTTAGAGTAAGTAGGATTTAATTAAGTAAAAGAGAGATAGGAGTAAGTAGGATAAGGAGACAGCCTGAACAAAAGCATGGAGGTAAGAAGAACACAGTACATGCAGGAAATAAAAAGCAGTTACAGTTGGATACAAGGTGCTTATATTGGTCAAGTTTTTCTGGAGAAAATAACAATATATATATTTATATATTACATTCATATATTTGTGTGTGTATATGTGTGGGCGTACGTTTATATACAAAATGAGATTTATTATAAGGAATTGGCTCATGCAGTTATGGAGGCCGACAGGTCCCACCATCTGCCGTCTATAAACTGGAGACCCAGGAAAGCTGATGATTTAAATTCCAATATGATTCTAAAGGCCTGAGAACTAGGAGCGCTATTGGTATAAATCCCAGTTTAAGGGAAGGAGCAGACTGATGTTCCAGCTCATCAGTCAGGCAAAGAGAAAGAACCTTCCTCTACCTTTCTGTTCTATTACAGCCCTCTCCAGGTTAGATAATGTCCACCAACCTTGGGGAGGGCAATCTGCTTTACTCAGTCTACTAATTCAAATGCTAATCTCGTCTAGAAACACACTCATGGGCACACCCAGCAATAATGTTTAACCAGGCATCCCTGATTAATGTTTAATCTGGGCCTCCCGTGACCTGGCCAAGCTGACACATAAGATTAACTATGGCAGTGCTATGGTACAGTGAAAGGGGGTAGGAGGTGCAGTTTGTGCGGGCGGATCAGAGACACCTGTTGGGGCGCATAGCATCTGAACCTGCCAATTGGATGTTAACTGTATAGTTTTAACTAAATGAGCAAGAAGGTATGAAAATAATGAAAAATACTGGAAAAGAAATGTCTGGATTGGAAAGAAGATATAGCCACTTTGGACTTCAGTTTTCTTCCTTTATCTTTAAAATTGTGGAAATGAAATAGATGAAGTCTGAGAATCCTTCTGGAGCTAATATTCAATAAGTCTTAGGACCCTAATTTCAAACTATTTAATAGCCACACGAGAGAAGTGCACCTCCCAGGTAACTGCAGAGGCCCCTGGATGGAGCACAAAGCCTCGGCTACCAGTCCTAGTTTAACACATATCCTAGCATTCAAGCATTCCTTCTACAAAGGAATACCAGCTTTGTAGTTCCCTAGAATGAAAAATTATAGGTAGGTGCATCTTTGTTTCCTTGTGGTTCCATTATGTTCATAAACTTCTTTATCCAACAAATTGTGTAAATGGTTCATTGCCTTGGTTTAGTTCTTATTCTCAACAATTACTTCCCAAATTGGAAAATGCTCATACATTTTAAACATTTCTGTTGGAAAAATGCAAAAAAGTAAAAACTACAATTCCACCATAATTTTAAAATCATTTCACTCTATCCATCCAGTTTTACCCTCAGTCAGCTTCCATTAAAATAGCAGGGTGCACATCTTCATGACTTTATTTAATGGGCACATATATGTGTGCAGTTTTTTGTTTGGTTTCCAATTGGACTTTTTTTAATGAAATGTTCTCTGCCTTTGTCTTTACCAATTTCTGTCATTAACATCTTTCAAGCTGTCATATATATTTATACATCATTGTAATACCTTCAAAATAGTCTATGAACTATCATAATTTATCAAATCATTAACCTTGAGCACTTTGAATGTTTCATAATTTATCTCCTATAAGCAGCTCTGATGAACATTTATTTTTATATATTTGTTATTATTTTCTTTTGTAAATACAGTAATAAAAATAGGATTCTGCGTTAAGGAGAATATGCATTTACAAATTTAATAACCACTCTCAAAGTAGTGTCTGAAAATGTTGAACCAATTTCTACTTTGGATACAAAAGAGAGTTCTATTTTCCCACTTGCTTGCCTGAAATTGCCAAAAGTAAATGATGCTACTCTTTTATATTTTCACTTTTGCCAAAATGATGAGTGAAAAGTCTCTCATTTTTATTTTTACTTTTCTGATTACTAGGTTGAGCATTTTTTCAAATGTGGACTACTTCTATACATCATCTTTATAATGCTAAATTATTTCTTTGATCCTTTTTTTCTTGACTTGTTATTGTCAATTTCAATACCTCTTTTTAAAAGATAAATAATAGTACTTTGGGGGGTTTTTGGTCACTCTACCTTTAATCCTCCAGACTTTTCTTATCCATGTCCACAGCCGCATTTACACTGTCAGTTAAACAGATGTACTGGCAAGCGAACACAATTTGGTCAGGCCCTAATATAAATCCACATGCCCAAGTGTTCACTTCATAAGACATTTCTTTCGCCAGACAGTACTCTCAAAGAGCAGCATTTACTTTGTGAAAAATGGGAAAAGCTAAATGATTTTGTAAATATGCCTCTAAGCTGGCCACTGTTTGCTATCTTCCCTTTTATCCCTAAGAATATTAATATAAATAAGAATTTTATAATACTTAGTTCCCTAGTAACAGATATATGCTGAGAGGGCTCCAAGTTTTTGAAATGTTTTTCTATCGCGAAGATATTGGACTTTCGTGCCAACGTATTTGTTTCCATTACATTAAGCTGTAGACCTTTTTTTTTTTTTTAAGATTTTATTTATTTATTTGACAGAGAGATAGAGAGAAAACACAAGTAGACAGAGCGGCAGGCAGAGGGAGAGGGAGAAGCAGGCTCCTCACTGAGCAAGGAGCCTGATGCGGGGCTCAATCCCAGGACCCCGGGATCATGACCTGAGCCAAAGGCAGACGCTTGACGACTGAGCCACCCAGGTGCCTCTAAGCTGTAGACCTTTAACACATACTTTGAATTTTTAGTTTCTCATCAAACCCTCCTTCCCTCAGTAGGAGAAGTAGCAGCCTATAGACGTTTTATTTGCATTCCTGCGAGTTCCAGCCCCTGGTTATCTTTTCATATCTTCAAAGGACACTTTCTCTCCTCTCACTCTGATTTATGTGCTCAGTGTTCTACTGTGATTTTCAGCTTCTCAATTGCTAAATTCAATTCTGCTACTAAAGCTTAAATGCCATGATTATTACAGTATACTCCTGCTTTAACATTTCGCAGATTAATTATCATCATAAATACTGAAGCTTCTGATTACAAATTCCTCCTTTCTTGTTAAATATCCATAACACTATTTTTTTTCTTATTTTAAATCAATATGTTTTGGAAACTCCTTTAAGGCTCTGCTACCTGGCACCAACTCAGTCTAGGAGATAATAAAATAAATAAAATTTCAATGCCTTGATAGTATTTGGGGGAAAAAAATATATTATAACATAAAACCATACTTATGTTTGCTAGAAAGTAACTTGCCTTTTCAATTTTCTCTTTATTTCTTCTATTACATATAATATTAAACACAGGAATTCAAAAGTACAAAATAGGTTTTTAAAACTCCATAACTAAGGGAAGAGCTTCTCATTTTATGTCATAAGGAATTAGTTTATGATACAATCTGACCATATCACATTAATGGTTTCCATATTTAACATTCAACACATACATTTTTATTGAAATTTTATATTTTATTTATTTATTTTCAATTATAAAATATGTGTAATGTAAAATTTACCATCTTAACCATTTTTATTTGTATGGTTTAGTGGCATTAAGTACATTCGCATTATTATACAATCATCATCACCACGATCCACCTCCAGAACTCTTTTCGTTTTTTTTTAATTTTATTATGTTATGTTAATCACCATACATTACATCATTAGTTTTTGATGTAGTATTCCATGATTCATTGTTTGCGTATAACACCCAGTGTTCCATGCAGAACATGCCCTCTTTAATACCCATCACCAGGCTAACCCGTCCCCCCATCCCCCTCCCCTCTAGAACCCTCAGTTTGTTTCTCAGAGTCCATAGTCTCTCATGGTTCGTCTCCCCCTCTGATTTACCCCCCTTCATTCTTCCCTTCCTGCTATCTTCTTCTTTTTTTTTTTTTTTAACATATAATGTATTATTTGTTTCAGAGGTACAGGTCTGTGATTCAACAGTCTTACACAATTCACAGCGCTCACCATAGCACATGCCCTCCCCAATGTCTATCACCCAGCCACCCCATCCCTCCCACCCCCCCCACTCCAGCAACCCTCAGTTTGTTTCCTGAAATTAAGAATTTCTCATATCAGTGAGGTCATATGATACATATTTTTCTCTGATTGACTTATTTCGCTCAGCATAATACCCTCCAGTTCCATCCATGTTGTTGCAAATGGCAAGATTTCATTCCTTTTGATGGCTGCATAATATTCCATTGTATATATACACCACATCCTCTTTATCCATTCATCTGTCTTTTTTTTTCTTTTAAAGATTTTATTTATTATTTTTTTGAGAGAGAGACAGACAGAGATAGTGAGAGAGGGCACGAGCAGGGAGCAGAGGGAGAAGCAGGCTCCCCGCTGAGCAAGGAGCCCAATGCAGGACTCGATCCCAGAACCCTGGGATCATGACCTGAGCTGAAGGCAGACACTTAACCGACTGAGCCACCCAGGAGCCCCAGAACTCTTTTCATCCTGCAAAACTAAAATTCTATATCCATTAAATAATAGCTTCCTATTCCTCCCTCCCCCAAATCGCTGGAAACCACCATTCTGCTTTCTGTACTTTAGGAGCTTCATGTAAGTGGAATCAGACAGAAAGTGTCTTTTTGTGACTTTCACTTAGCATGCTGTTCTTATTTCCTTCCCTTTTAAGGCTAAATAATATTTCATTGTATGTATATACCACATTTTGTTCATCCATTTATTCGTTGATAGGTACTTAGGTTTCCTCCTCCTTTTGGTATTGTGAATAATGCTGCTAATGAACATGGTTGTACAGATATATTTGAGTCCCTTTTCTCAATTCTTTTAGGTATATACCCAGAAGTGGAATTGCTGGATCAGATGGTAATTCTATTTTTAATATTTTGAGGAATAACATATTGGTTTCCATACCAGCTGCACCATTTTACATTTCCACCAATAGTGCACAAGAGTCCAATTTCTTCACATCCTCAACATCACTTTTTCTGATTTTTTTTTTTTTTTGATGGCAGCCATCCTAATAGGTGTGAGGTGGTACATAGAAATTTAAGTTCCGTTTTAATATTCATTTTTTTAAGAGGCACTATTTTGACTAACAAAATTGCTGTAATCTCCATCACTTATTCCAATAGAAATTAGGCTGTACTGGGTAAAGCCCAGCCTTCGTGAGAGGTAGGTCTTAATCCAACCCACAAAAATGACTCACCCAAGAGTAGTTCTCACAGGCAGTAGAGACCAATAATCTAACAACCTATTGGAGGTAGCAAGAGAGGGAAATTAGAATGGGAGAAGAGGAATGCATAGTTCACCAAAACAAAACAAATGCTGTTCTGACATGCCCAGTTGAGAAATGTTCAGTTTCCTGAACTCTCTGGGAATATTTATCTCTATTACCTGCTCCTATTCCCAGAATTCATCATAGTCATACAGCTGAAAGGGAATGTGGAGATCTTTCAGTTTAATCATTTTATCTTATAGATGAGAAAATTATACCCAAAAAGGTTAAGTGATTTACCTCAGGCCACACAACTAATTAGTGTCAAGATTTATAACTGCAGCCCACATCTCTTCACTCCTGCTCACTTGTTCTTTCTATCACAATTATAGAACTTAAAACTCTAATGTCCCCCCAAAGCTAATTAAAATTTGCATCACAATTTGAGCAGTTCTCAAACTTTATAGGATACTAAGAATTACCTAGAGTGGCTGCACAAAAGGTTTATTCCCCAACTCCAAACCCAAATATTAAGACTCACTGGGTCAGGGGTGGGACCTCAAGAATTAAAATTTTACCAAACAATCCAGGTGTTCCTGATGACTATTCGCAGAGTATCTTGTCAGAATCCCTCTTCTAGGCATCATGTAAAAGCCCTTGTGCTCAAAGTGTGAGCGCTTGACCGGGGGCATCAGCACTACCTGGGAACCCATGAGAAATGTAAACTCTTAGATCCTGCTCCACAGCTACCTCATCAGAGACTCTTGGGGGTGGGGTTGCAGTATCGTATATTAACCAGCTCCTCCGGTGATTCTGATGCAACTAACATTTGGGAACCATTGGCCTATGCTATCGTTTAATATAGGAAAGCCACTTACCTTATTCTATCACCTTCTGACCAGACGCTTAGCTATCCAGAGCGTCAGGTACATCTAGGTAATCTAAAATTGTGTATCATCTTAATTGATGCTACCAGGCTTTTTTTATATGTAGACATGATTTTCTGGAATGTTTCAACACTAAGGAACAAAACCTTTGCTATCTTTGCTCTTTACATGCAATTAATCAGGAAGAAGAGGTTAAGTGAGGGGTACATCGAGTGGCAAATGTTGCCTATCCCCTTGTGACAGCATTTAATTTGGGGGAACAAGACAACTCTTATCTGCACGCTGCACGTCTCTAAGTGCCTTGCCCTGCCAGTGCTCCTGCCCACCTTATGTCTAACACTGAACTAATTATCCTTCTATGCGAGTTGATGCTTCCTTTTTGTGTTTTCTTTTTATTTCTGTTAAAAACACCAATACCCTCCCTGCCATCTAGGCTAGAAATTGAGGAGTCATTTTCATTGCTTTTCGTCTTTCTTACCAGAGCCAATTAATTGCTTTAACTATCAATCCTGCCTCTCCAGCATCTCTCCCATTCATCGCTCCTTTCCTTTTCTACTTCCAGTTTGGCAATTCATGTCATTATTATTACCCTCCTGGACTATAGAACCAGCTAACGGACTGGACCCCTCCCACCAATTAATCTTCCCTCCGCATAGTTCTGATAGCAAGACCATCTGTGCCCAAAAGCCTTTAAGTGTTCTACTCTATCGTCAGTGCAGTTTGTTTATCCTCGCATTCAAAAGTCCCTACAATTTGGCATTATCCTTCCTTTCAGTCTTCACTTATTCATTATTTTTATTCAAAAATTATTTACTGAACACCTATACTAAATACACATCTAGGTATCTTCTTTTCTGCTTCATGTAGGTGCTTTATATTTCTACCAAACTAAGTTACTGGCTTTCTCTTAAATGCCTCAATATTCTTACAACCAAGTATTACTCATTTCTTTCTTTCTTTTTTTTTTTTTTTGACCAAGAATGCACTCCTCCCACTGACTTCATTTTCTGTCCATTGACTATTCATTTTCAAAGTCTATCTCAGTTACCAAGAAGATGTTCCGGATTCCCTTGCCTAAAATATTTTCCTTCTCCATTAAACTCTCCTAATAATTTGTCCATCCCCACATATGATTTCTTCTGAGCATTATAATTGTGTGTGTCTATCTGTCCTTCTAGACTGCATACCACTTTGGGTCAGTATCCATACCTGATTTGTCAGTTTACCCCTATGTCCCTCTAGCAGCTCACATACGTAGAAGTAGTTCTGTAAATATTTAGTGAATGAAATACCTCAGTTTCAAGCTTGATTCTTAGTCTTTCTTTCCAGCTTAAATGACTAAGATCATCTTTGATAGCAATCAATTTCAGTTTGCTCATGAATTCAACCTCCCAAATTTCCAAGCCTGAGTCCTCATAGAGAGTTCTTAAAGGGATGAGATATTGCTTTTTTATTAGATTCTAGATGGTACAACTTACTTATTATCTTAAAAAGCTCTCATTAAAATAATTTGTCCTATACATAAAATAGGTCTCAAACACTTTTTAAGCTAATTTAAATGATCTTGGTCTCATTGTGTGTTTATTTAACTGAGATCTATTACTTTGATCAGAGGAGATTGACATGTATAATTTCGTGTATTTAGGTTGGTAACATGATCAGTTTTATGTACTTGTTTTATGTTTTTTGTCTAGAAAGCAAGAAGCAAGGCAGGAAATGCAGAGTAGGGCCAGGTTAGGGTCAAGTAAGTTTGGCACGCACCTCAGGTGTATAATTTAAGGGAGAGGCCAAAAAACTATATAATCACTATATATAGACATGGCTCCAAATGGTACTGGCAGATCCAGTCTTTATTTAAATTTTTGATATTTTATTCATTATGGACTTTTTATTAATTCTGATTTTTTTTAAATATTGCATTAAGATATTACTTAATTATTCAGTTTGGTGCTCCCTTAAATTTCACGCTCAAGCCAACTACTTTAATCACCTCATCCTTGTCTAGGCCCTGAGGAGACAGAAAACAAAATAGGAAAGAAAGAAGAAGGAAAATGGGGAAGATGAAAGGCACGAAGGCAGATAGACACACAGTCATTATTGAATATTCTTAATCTTTAAATTTAAAATGTTATATTAGATAACAGGCAAAAACAAGCATGATGAATGATTCTGCCAATGTTGATATAAATCAATGATGTGTGCTTGTATACAGTAAATACACACACACACAAATATAATTGTTAGCAGATTGCATAGTTTATACCTGAACCATTATAATGTGCCCATTGGATTAGCCCAGGAAGATTGATTCTGAATTCTTATTTTTTCTATATTTACACTTATTTTTTCCTTGTTAGAATTAGTTCCAAATTTTGTGCAAAGTGTTAGGAGAATTTATCTGTTAATCTCTGACAATTATCAGACAGTGCTCTCAAAAATTTCTTTAAGAGTCCAAGATAACATATTAGATGTAAGCTTCTGTTGTTTAGACTCTAGAGGGAAATGAAATGGAGTTTGCATCCAAAACTTCCCACAAAACTAGCCATGAAGCCTAGTCATGATCCTGAGAAATTACTAGTAAATTTCCCTAAATGTAGTACATAATTTGTAACTCACCCCAACAGGGGAAAAATATAAGCTAAAACATGGAAAAATAAAAAGAAGTCAGAATCAATATAAATTCAATGAGTATCTCTCTTTTAAGCCCCTGAGCTTCAGTTTGTTACCCGTTTAAAACACACACACACACACACACACACACACATCCATTGCTCTTCCCTTCCTTGACAGTAAGGCCCACAGAATGCATTTGTTGATTTTCACCTAGTATGTTAAGCTTGAGTGCCCCATCTACTCAGCAGTATGTAAATGTGATGGGAAGTTTCTGCCTCAAATTATATCACTGTCAGAAATGTATTGCATTTGATACTTTTGTGTATTTAACTCTACATATAAAATATTTAGCCTACAGGAAACTTATGAATTACAGTCAAGTGAAATACTGCACTCAAGTTGTGAAGCAAAAGAAGCTTTTATCAGCTTTTCAGCTCAAAATATCAATATTCTCCTTCCCCGTGTTAACAGATAAAGGATACACACATTTATGTAATTCTAGCAACAGCGATCATCTTACCGTTTCTCCATTTGAGACTTTGGATTAAATAATTATATGCAAATTTAGACAAATTCCTTTTCTACCTGAGGGGATCTAATTAAGTTTATCAATCTAGCTGCTTTTGGAAATTGCTTCACAAAATATACACAATAATATATAAGTCAAATCTCATTTTTCAGTGCTGTGTTCTTTAGAACTGTCCACAGTCTTTTGTATATATTTTGGTAATATGCTGTTTGAAAATCAGAAGCTGTGTTTAGAGCCTTAGAATTGCTTTATTGTTTTGTTTTAGTGTTTTTCCATACCAACAAGTGCATCTTTTAAGTTGAATGTGTTGTGAGAGCCACTGAACACTCTAACTGGCCAAAAATCTTTATCTACTTGATATTCTCTGCATATCATATACAGTTTTAATATACAGTTTAATATATAGTTTTCAAACTTATTATATCCAGCACTCAACTGTTGCTCTACCTTTCATCTTTTCTTTTTTAGTTAGGAGCAGATCCATCTTTTAAATTTCATAGTCCCAAGCACTGGAAGTCATTCTTGACTTCTCTCTCTCACACATCCCTTGTCTGATACATCAGTAAATCCTACTGGTTCTTTATTTAAGAACACGTACAGCTTCTCACCATCTCTGCTGCTATTACTCTAATCCACACTACCATGATCTCTTTCCTGGATTGTTGTAATAGCTTCCTACCTGGTCTCCCTGCTTCTTTACTCTACTCTGCCACAGTCTATTTTCAATAGAGCAATCTAAATGAACCTGTTATTCTTTTATTCAAAACTGTCCAGTGGCTCCCCATCTCATTCAAGGCAAGAGACAAAATCATTACAATGGCCTAGAAGGTGGAACATGATCTGTGCCTGTCCATTTTATCTTTCTCATGAATGGTTCCTCTGATCTCTTTGCTTTTTTTTAAACATGCCAAGCACACCCCCCTCTAAAACCTTTTCACCAGCTGAATTCTGTTCCTGGATTGGTCTCCCCCACCCCCGCCTGTCTCCCCCCCGCCCCTGCCCCGCCGGCGCTTTGTGACTTATTTCTTCACCATTTTTGAAGGGAATCACCTTCTCACTGACACCTTCCCTGACCACCTTTTTAAAAATGCAACACCCCTCATACTTTGGCATTTCATATACTCCTTCCCTGCTTTATTTTTTCACTATAGCATTTTATAATTTACTTACATGTTTTATTTATTAGCTGTTTTCCTACACTAAATGAAATCTTTTTGAGGGCAAGAATTTTTGTCCTTTTTGTTCACTGATGTATCCCAAGAACCTAGAATACTGCCTGAAACATAGAAGGTTCTCAATAAATATTTGTTGAATAAATACTTTTTTGTACCTAAAAGATACTGAAAATTATCTAATAAAATTGAATTGGTCAAAAACAAATAGCCTCTATGATTTCCTTTTTATATAATAAAAAATTATTCGGGCAAAACATTGTAAGTATATCAAATTGTCAATTTTAAAATTTTAGAATTAAAAATATACAGTACTGGGAAAGTGATATTTATATTTTTTTCCCAGCCACTGCTTCATTACTCATTTATAACAGTTACCATGCTTAGGAAATCGTTACTTGGGTCATTTGCTAGGGGATGTTAATTTTATGTAAAATTGTCATTTCTATTTGTTTTCTTAACCTATCTTTCTTTAACCAATATGTTTTCTAATTAAATGAGTATCTCCAAATATATATATAGCTTTATTAAAGCTCACACTCAATGATAACTTTGCTGAGCAGCCTCTGTGCCTCTAGAATATTGTAGGACCATTTATCAGGTTATCTAGTTGACTTTCAAATATCTGAGTCAACGAGATATCATTTCAATCTAAAATCGGCCCAGCAACAAGCCCCAGATGGTTATGGGCAACAAAAAGGCTTGACCAAGAAAAACAAGATAAAGGATCCAGACAGAAATGCCGAAAGATGTGGTGAATAGAAGTGGGCTTATGGAAGCCACTGCCAGTGGGAAATGTTGGTGCATCACAGTTTTGTTGGGTGTTTGGTTCTGTGATTAGGCCTGCCTTCCATTTAGGATTTATAGAAGGATAACTAGAAAATGTTATTTAGGAGGCTTTTCAAAACTACTTATTGACTAACTAGAGAATCAAAGAACATTAGAACCAGGAAGGACCTCAGCAGTGATTGAGTCCAATGTCCCCTGATGTGTAGAAACCTCTTTTCCCAGTCTTACAAACCCACTCATTTCACTTTTGAACAATCCAATTATTAAAAGCCTTTCTCACACTACGCCAAAATTTGTCTCCCTGTATCATCCATGCATGGCTTCTGGTTGCCCTTTAAACAAGCATAAACCATTCAAATATTTAACATCAACTTTGAATTGTTACTTTCTAAATTAAGCATCTCTTTAATTGTTTCTCAGATGCCATGTTTTTCTGAAAATTTACTTTCTTCTGAATTAATGGTTTTGTTCAATGTCTTTCCTAAGTTATTATTCCCAAAGCTGAACACAATACTTTCAGTGCATTGGTCTGACCAACTCAGACATGTATTACTGTACCTTGAAAACCACACTACGAAGGAGACACCTACTAAGCTAGTACATACTCAGATGCTTAGATCTTAATAGGACTGCTTGTTCACCCAGTTCCTCCAAAGCAAAAAGTATGTAGATTTATATCTCTAAAATTGCTCCTTAGTTTTCTGTTCTCCCCAGCTTTAGGTTATCTGCAAATTTGTGAAGTATGCCTAACAAATATTCATTAAAGCCTTTCAAAGAAAATTGAATTTGAGAATAGGGTTCAATACAGAAACCTGTAAGATCCTAAGGTTGACACAAACGCATGAAATAATAACATTTTGCATACAATGCTTACTTTATTTTAAAACCTATTCCATCTTATTATCCAGTACACGTTATTCCCTTATTGACAAAAAACACTATGCTGAATTTATATATATTTATGTTATATATTACAATTTATACATAAATACTACTACATTCTCTATAACTTCCAGCCTAATAGTCCTGTCACTAAGAAAATGATATTAATTTGTCATGACTTATTCTTAATGGACACAAGATGCTCCTTATAATTACTGCTATCTTTTCTAAGTATCTAGAAATGAAATATTTGTTCAAAATTGGGCCCCAAAATATTGCCCATGAATCATATTAATCCTTTTTAGAAAAAAACAAAACACTTTCCCAATTTGTATTGTGACATCATTCAGTTCTACCACACCCTTGATTTCTCAAAGTTTGTCAACAGCACTTTCTGAATCACATCTGCATTTGTTCAATGTGTAAGGGTCTCTAGATTTTGCTGATTATACACCCCTAGCAATAAAAATTATTGAGTATATTCCCTAATATAGTTACCTTTCCTTATTTCTAATTATATATATAATCTAAAAAGTGAAATAAGCAATAATTTCAAATTGTACTATATTTATTGTATTTTTTCC
Source organism: Phoca vitulina (assembly GCF_004348235.1). Taxonomy (NCBI): domain Eukaryota; kingdom Metazoa; phylum Chordata; class Mammalia; order Carnivora; family Phocidae; genus Phoca; species Phoca vitulina. Next base: position 71,264,676 of record NW_022589706.1, read on the forward strand.
CACTAAAAACCATGCCAATACTTTAAGTGAGAGCAAAGTAATTGAACATGTTTCATTATGTTTTGCAACCTTAACTCTTTGATACGTAACCGTGGGATTATGTTTATATATTCTCTGGATTAAAAAAAAATGCTCTCCTAAAAACTAAAGTGTTTAAATAACTCATCCTAACATATCTTTCCATAGTCATTAAGAACTTACCAAAAGCAACATTTTATTCTCTAAGTTTCCTGTGATTTCCATCTCACCAAGTAGTACTCTCTTGATTTATTAATTTATGCTTTTATTTGGTGTTTATTTAGTTCGATTATGTGCCTTGAATTGGGCAGGTTTTTGAGAAATATATAGAGTAAGACATAGATTGTATTTACAAAGAATTTTGCCTTCTAGTAAGACAAATCATGTAAACAAAAGCCTGTGATACATGGTAAAAAGTGATAATTACAACCAAAGAAAGGCACAGATTAAGTTCTGTGTGAATTGACAAAAGAAAACATAATTCATTTTTATTTTCATATTTTTAAAATTAAATCTTATGTAGCAGCCTTCCTCATTATTTGCTTCGTTCCTGTGAGATAAAACTGGCTAAAAGGTAAATCAAGATTTCATTCACAAATTATATTTGATTGAATGGAAATTGCAAAAATATATCTGGAGAGTTGATGTCTCTTGTCACCATTACATCTGTTTCTACATTAGTTTTGTCGTCCATATTAGAAAAATTTAATCCTTATCCTTTGTTGGCCAAGCACAAAGCAGAACAAGCCCATAAAAGTTATCTTTCAATCCTAAATATTTACCCCCTGGTCTCCACCATTGGTTATATCAAAATTTATTTATTTTCTCCTCTTGTTCTTCTTTCATCTCATTTTTATCTCCAGAAAGCAGTCATTAAACAAATTTTCACATATCAATCATTTCTAGGTAAGGTTACTTAAAGGTTTTTTTATCCTAAAATATTTCTCCAACACGAAATTGTGTAAACGAATACTTTTGTTAAGAAACTTCAAGTTTACTTCATTACTATACTCTCTCTTTTTTAAAGTTTTTATTTCTTTACTTTTTACTTATACACCCAAATCCCAGTTTCTAAATACAGTTCTTCAGTAAAAGGATCCAGAGATCCTTAGAGAAATGGCTGATTTTAAAGCTGGGGCAGGGAAAATAAAAGATGAATCTGGAACATGCCCAAAAGTAAGGAAGTGCCAAAACACAAAAGGACCACAGAGTATGTCAGAGACACAGGAGCCAACCTGAAACATCTTCCAACTGTCCAAACTGGAACAATTTGAGAAACAAAATGAATAACTTAGTATTGGATAATAACTCAAAGTATAAAATAAATGTACAGTCCATAATTACATAAATATCAGTGAATAAACAACTAATGGGGGAGAAGAAACAAACCTTCCTTACAGGAGAATTCTGGATAATATATGTAGGTGCTACATCCCTACAGCTTTATCCTCCCCCACTCTGCATTGAGTGTGTGCTAGATTTAGTGACTGGTTTCCAAAGAGAAAAGCGTAGATCAAGAAAAATAGTGAGCAATCCAATAAATACTACCATAACCAAGTGATCAGTGATGTCATCTGGATATCATGTACCCCAATATGATGTGATGAAAAGGGTATTCCACCACCATGGTATTTTTTCCAAAAACCCATGGCCCAAGTCTAATGAGAAAACACATCAGATAAACCAAAATTGAAATACATACTTCAAAATACCTGACCAGCAATCCTTAAAACTGTCAAGGTCTTGAAAAACAAGGAAAGATAGAGAAACAATCACAGTCCAGAGGAAACTAAAGAATGTTGACAACTAAATGCAATGTAGCATCTTGGATGAGGTCTTGGAGCCGGGGGGCGGGGGGGGGGGGGGGGGGGGGGGGGAGGGGGTAGACGTTAATGGAAAAACTAGTAAAATATGAATAAAATCTGGGATTTAGTTAATAGGAATGTACCCATATTGGTTTCTTAGTTTTGACAAATGTACCATAAGATGTTAACATTAGGGGAAACTTGGTAAAGTGTATAGGAGAATGCTATACTACTTTTGCAACTTTTTTATAATTCCCAAATTACTCCAAAATAGTTTCTTTAAAATATCATAGATGAATTTTGAGATTTCTCTTTTAGGTTTTATTATTTCTGACTGTGGAAGACAAGAGCTTAGTTTCTTTCTCTTCCCTGCTCCTGCCATTTATACTTACAACTTTCCCATCCACCCAACCTCTTATTATAATTTATTCATAACAATATATTGGATATTTGTGTTCATACCTGATCCATTTAACAAAATTATAATTATTTTTCCTTTCTTTTACCTCTTGTCTCCCTGAGCTCAATAATTATCTCAATTTTTCATATGTTCAATTTCTAGTGTACTTAGCACTTATTTAACCTCAAAATTTTCTCCATTGTTTAAGTCTTCTTTTAAGATGTTCAAATGTGTCTCGTATTCTATTTGTTTCTACCAATTTGGTAAAAGATGTCTTCACAAAACCTTTTTTTACCATTTTTCTCTTTGACCTCAGCCAGTATTAGGTCTCTTATTTCCTTTATTTCATATTCTTCCTTGGTTTCCTCTCTTGTTTGGGTGATGTAGAGACCTGCATATCCAAACATGTCCTTATGCCATTTATGCCTGATTTACAGACTGGTTGGAAAAATCCTTTTCCTTCAGAATTTTTAATCCATTGTTCAGTGCCATCTAGTATTTCTGTTGAGAAATCTGAAACACATCTGACTCTTAGTCCTTTAGAAATGGCCTCTTTCTTTGCTCTGGAAGTTTGTGGTATTATTTTTTTGATCTCCCATGTTCTGAAATTTTATTATGATGTGTCCATTTCTAGCTTTTGTGCTGGTCACATGATAGGCCCTTTCAATCCTCAAATTTGTGTTCTTCAGTTCTGAGAGTTCTCTTGAGTTATTTTTGAGATGGATTCCTTGCTTTCATTTTCTCTGTTTTTATTTTTTTCCCAGAATTCCTAATATTCATATTTGGGGCATCCTGAATTGATCTTTATTTATTTATTCAATCTTTGTGTGCTCTTTTTCTTGGAGATTTTCTATATTTCCTAAATTCTTAGTTTTCATTTTTGCTATTACATTTTTTAACTCCCATAGTTCTTTTTTGTTCTCTAAATGTTGCATTTTCTATAGAATCCAGTAATTCATTATTATAGTATCTCATAATTCTTTAAATATATAAAGGTAATTCTTTTGTTATTATCACTTTTTTTTAATTTTACCTTTAACATTTTTTTTTCTGTGCACACATTGTTTCTTTCAAGTAGCTTTTAGCTTTTGATTTTTATTTTTATTTTTTATTTTTTTTTTTTAAAGATTTTATTTATTTATTTGAGAGAGAGAATGAGACAGAGAGAGCATGAGAGGGTCAGAGGGAGAAGCAGACTCCCTGCCAAGCAGGGAGCCCGATGTGGGACTTGATCCCGGGACTCCAGGATCATGACCTGAGCCGAAGGCAGTCGCTTAACCAACTGAGCTACCGAGGCGCCCTTAGCTTTTGATTTTTAGTCATGCTCAACATTAGAGACTTTCTTTCGATATCTGGTAAAGTTTGAATGGTGGCTCATAACTAAAAGTTAGGAACTAAGAAGCTATTTGGAAGCTCTGAGAAACAGCCAGGCATAAGAAGAGAGAAAAGAAAGAGCTCTCCAAGCAGAAAGGGAAAAGAACAAACAAAACAAAGCAAAACAAAAAACAGGTGTGAAAGACCTAAAGTAGTATTGAACTTGGTCTGTTGGAAAAATAGGGTTAAAACTGGGACATAGTAGCTAGAATATGGTAAGGAAGGGAAGGGATGTAAAGATTAATTTTACCTTCCATAAAGAAAGCCTTAGGCCAGACGGCTTCATAACTTACACCTGGAAAATGGAAGCCATCCAGTTAGCCCAGACGAAAGTCTGGCTGCAGCAGTCCCCCACAAACCCCAACAAATCAGCAACAACCACCCTCTCTTTAGGACCTTTTATGTGAATTCTATTTTTATAAGTCACTTATAGCTTTGTCTTTCACTGAACCGCAAAATTTTCAGTTTAAATGTCAACTTCTGCATTTCATTGGTAAAGAAAGTGAGGCCCTGAGCCATAAACTTATTCACATTTTTATCACTAAATTTCTCTATTGCCATTTACAGTTACATCGAGAGAATATAAACATGCTGTTCCTAACATCATTTAGAGTTCCCAAAACCCAAGTGAAAGGAACATGATGGCCTGACAGAGAAAAGGGATATGTTTACCTAATTCAAGGAAATGTTGTTGAGAAGTACCATGGAGGAAACTTAACCTAACTCAGTGAAATAGAAGTATATTCGATTTTAAAAGGCAGAGGCAGAAGGAAGACAATGAAATCCCAGAGACCTTTCCCCAAAAGGCATCTAGTACACAAAGACACTAAATCCCACAGTGTCGGTGTGGCTTTTGTTCAAAGCATTCAGAAATTTTCTTGAGAGCTATAGAAGTATAGAAGTTAACAACATGACTGTAATGATTCCCAGCAAAATACCCCTGAGACAGCCCTTAAACTGTAAGGACCCAGTGCTCTTAGGGTACAAGTGCATTCCACCCTGTTTATGGAAAAAGTGAGAGTTAAGTGACTCTTGGGATTTTTAATTTCTTCAAAACACAAGCTGTGGTTGGTTCCCCTTTCTCAGGGAATGAAAAAAAAAACTGAAGTGAGAGAATAAAAATTCACTCTCTATCATGATTCCATTTTATCCAATATTTTCACAAACATTCTGTAGTTGTTCACAGACCCTCATGGCATTTACACCCAGTCTAGCTGGGCCAGCCTTAGGAGCTACATCTCTCATTTTTCTACCGCTACTGTCAGGAAAGTTTCCAAGTAATGCTGTTTTGGAGTTGCTATATGGTGTGTATAGCACACTTACTATCTTAAAGACCAAAAGACAAGACGTTTAAATATTAACTTTTAAAAAATTAATTAATGGTTCATTTCATGATACCAGCAATACTAAATCATAAAATAACATGACTCAAAATTATCCTTAACTTGGGATCTCCCACCATCCTGACTTCTACATTGCAAAAACATTGTGTACATAGGTATGGGGGACTTTAAAGGACCATTTCATATGAAATTTCTAAGAATATTACATTTTCTAAATTGAGCCAGTAGAATGCCTCCCATATTATGCCAGCTTGCTGTTCAAGCTCAGATGTTTCCTCCATCCTGCCCAACCTGAGTCCCGACCTCTTACTTAACCTTCTTTATTTTCTTTCAGTTCACTTACCACTATTTAAGTTAACTTATTTTTATATTAACTTCAGATTGTCTGTCTCCTCTCACTAGGCTGGGGTGGGGCCTCAGGGACCTTGTCTATCTCCTCCATTATATTCATTGCTGTGTTTCAAATACCTAGAATAATGCCTAGCAGCCCTCGATAAATATTTATTGAGTAAAATATTGTACTATCTTGGATTCAGACTTTGATGACTCATCAGAACTGAGCCCCAGCAAAGAGAAGCCTTTTCTCTTGTTTCAAGAATTCTTCTCTTGGATTCTGCTAAGAGACAGAGCAAATGTGGGGGAAATTACTGGAGCCAGCAATAACTCCAACAAATAGTCTTCAATTCTGACGGTGTTGATAAAATATATAGTCTTAGTTGCCAGGATTAAACCACAAGTTGCAATATACCCATACAATAGAAGAAGAAAGTTCAATCCCGTTGTTTCTACCTTTTCCCACCGGAAATGGAAAGAGAAGAAAGGAGCAGGGAGTGGGTGAGCTCATGAAGTCAATAAGGTATGGGGAGCCATGATTTCTTTTGGCTTCACTTTCCCCAGAGAAGGTGCTGAAAGAAAGTGAAGGTTGGAGGTATTGCTGATGACAGGGAGGAGGTGAGCCTGGTTGGAATGCTCAGAACAGAGGAGGAGCTCAGGATATTCCAAGCCTCTGTGTTCATAGTCAAAGCAGTAGGAAAGCAGAAAAACCTTATCCTTGTCCTTTAGTGCCCTGTTCCAACCAGTGTCCTCCTTCTGGCTTAAATGAAACCCTTCTCTGCCTGGCATCTTCTCCTTTCCTAGGAGCTTTGGTCTTGGCCATCTAGCTTGCTGAGGCCAGGCTTGCATGGCCACAGAAGCTGAGAGGTCCTTAGTGCCTTCACTCAGATTACAAAACTACCCTATGGAAGTGTCACACCCTCATTTCTACAATGAGCTTCAGGCCTTAATACTGGACATTCACCAAAACTCAAGCAGTCCCCTCATAGCAGGTTCCTGACACTCCCTGCATCCCTTCCCCAAAGTCTCTTCTGGAAACTGAACAGAAGAAATCCTATTTTGATGAAATGAAAAACATGCTACTTTTGCTACCAACATTTCCTAAAGCTCAAATTGTATTTGACTGGTATATATCTGTGATTCTAAGCTTTTCAACTCATAGTAGAGGGGCAAAGTAGTATCTGTACCCTTTGGTGTAAGGGAAGAGGAAGGAGAGAAGAAAACAAAATAAACCTAAATATTCTATTGCCAAACTTGATAAAGATTGCTAAAAAAAAAAAACTGACTTATTTTTTTATAAATTTTTCTGAGATGTCAACAGAGGCAAATGATTTTAGATAGTTGGTAAACCTTGGAAGTATTTTTCAGTTATTTCTCACTGATTGTTATGCATTAACACATTATACACAAAGCCCTGAAGAAACAAAAGGAAAAATATATTATCCTAGGTACCAGTATAAACTAGGTTGTCAGCGTGAGTGAATGGTAATAAAATTGCTGGAAATATTTGTTTATTCAGTTTCAGCTGGTTGACAATAAAATAGAATGCATTAATGTCTCAGTAGACAGTAGCTTCAGCCTGTGAGAATATCAAATGGTGTGGGAACAAGAAGGAGAGCCAGAGTGAGAGAGTGGGAGAGTGGGAGGGGGAGGGGGAGAGAGAATGGGGCAGCACTCTCTGTACCACAGAGAGCTGAGAAATTTAGGACAGTGAAGCATCCTGAAGTCTCAGCTTATGGACTGACGTGTTGTTGGGTGACCTTGAAACAGACTTGGTTTTCTTACCAGGACAAGTTACATACATGCCTTAACAAGAGTCAAACCACAGAAACAAACCAATGTAAAAACTATAAGCTTGCCTTTTAAGTTCTTTAGCCATTAGCATTAGTATTTTCATCTACTGACTTCTACATATCTAAGCTCTGGTTTATTATTTTTACATACCCACCGTGTTACACCAAATGCTGTTGTGATAGTTTTCACACTAGACACATTTCAGAGGAGAGCACACCAAGTTAGATAATAGATTGCCTGAGTTCTAAGACCAGCTCACCCAGTGATTTGTTTTGTGACTGTTGGAAACCTAGCATTTCTGTTTTCATTTCCTCATCAGTAAAATCAAACTAATCATGCTTGTTCTCAAATATCGTAGGATGTATGGAAGAGATGATACAGAACTTTTTTAAGCTCTTTGAGAAATAATTTGTGAAAACTTAAAATAGGAGTAGACTTTTAAAATACACAAGTATAAAACCAAATGTGAGAAGTGATATGTATTTATAATATATTCTGGTCTACCATAAATTATACATCTTGGTGATAATAATAGCAATTACCAATTACTTAACAGATATGCCATGCCTGGCATATCATACATAATCTGATATTTTAGTCCAGAACATTATTTTCTTTTTAGAAATCAAGAAAGACTTAGGCCCAGAGAGGTTAAATGGCAGATCTGGCATTTAAACTCATGGTTATCTGACCCCAGAACACTCTAATGCCACCCCTTGGGGCAGGGGGTGAGGGGAACAGCCAGATTCCTAAAATGTGCTCAGTTTCATATCTAAATTGGTAGATTTCCATCTTATATCATTCAGAAATGGCACTCCCTAGAAGAGTTAATCACTCAAGAGTTATCAACAGATAACTATTCCATCCATCCGTCCATTCACTCAACACATTCACTAAGCACCTCCTCTGTGTCAGGCTCTGAGCCAGACCCTGGGATACTGTGATGAATAAGATATCAAGGCTCTACATTCGTGGAGCCTAAACTCTAGTGCAGAGGCAGATAGTAAATAATTAGCTAAATAAATGAAAATAGCCTAATGGCAATTCCAGTTAAAAATTAATTGGATTTCTTAAGTGCTGTGCAAGAAGGAAATAGAAATTTAAGCTAAGACTGGGAGAAGCCAGCGTAGGTTGGATGGCCAGGGAAACCTTTCTGAGTATGTGACATTTTACAGCTGAATTGTGGAGGACAGAAATGAGCAGCCAGAGGAAGAACTGGGCCAGAGAGACTAGCACGTTCAGAGGCAGGGGAGGTCGAGAGACAGGGAGGGGTTGTCATATGCCAGGGATAGGAAGGAGGCCAATGTGGCTGTAATGTGAAAAAGTGATGGCAGACTGGTACATGATGAAGTTGGAGAGGTAGGCAGGGGGCAAGTCATGGTAAGGAATTTGAATCTTATTCAAAGAAAGTTGGAGAGTTTCCTAATGGTGTGCTGGAACGGTTCTGCACATCTCCTCCCAGGAGTATGTTCAATGTTGTCACACTGGTAGCTTGAAATAAGTTATCATGGAGCACTTACATATCTATGTAAATTACATGTAAATATACACGTTTACCTATCTATAAATTACAGGCGAGTTATATGTAAAACTATATCATAATTACATATCTAGGTGGTGGCTACACAATTATATACATATGTAATTATTAATTGGGCCACCAATTACATACAAGTGTACTTATGCTATGATGTTATTACTTTAATTTTTTTCAAAAAAGAAACAGAGGGGCTTACAACGAAAAATACATTAAAAAAAAATCAGTATGAGTAAGAATCAGCCATGACAAAAAACAGAATTAACAACACAAAAATTTTAAATGAAAGCAACAGTTTGAAAGAGAATATAGAATAATGGTGTTTTTAAAAGGCAAAAAACTGCACAATCATATCTGAAGAAATATAATTAAGAATTTCAAATTGAAAAAAGACATGAATTCTCATATTCAGAATGTGTTTCATGTTTTATTCAGGATTTTTGGAGATAAAAGTAATAAGACAATAGTGAAGTGGATGTGATAAGTGGAGAAAAGTGGAGAAATCAAGGGTTACTGTAGATACGGACATGGGGGGGTGGGAAGGGAAACAAACAGATGTAAAGGGGTGAATTAAGACCTCTGTTGAGTTGTTTGAGATGCTGACTAGAGCTCCAAGTGTAAAAGTAGCAGTTATATAGACCAGTCTAGATCCCAAGGTATGGGCAGGTGAAATGAATTTGGGAATTATCAGACTAGAGGAGTATTTAAAGCCATATGTGTGGATGAGATGCCCTGAGGAGAGAATGCAGATAGAAGAGTGCCTAGAAGTGAGTCAGATGATTTCAGTGTTTCCAGACTAGCTACAGGAGATGAAGCAAAGAAGACCCAGTAGGACCTGTGCATTACATTTCATTTCTAGTGATGCAGTCAGCGTGGTGTGCTGAAAGGGGACCCCTGCAAGAATTCAAAATAACAAAATCTAGGCCTTGTTTATATAACTGAACCATTAACTAGCACAGTAATGTTCTTTCTAAATATAAAGAGACTACTGAATTTATTTTGAGGAAAGAGGAAGCATTCTTCATTTTTGAAAATTGGTGGTAATTTCAAGACTTGGCAATACTAGTGTAGCAGAAACTTTTTAAAGAAAAGAAGGAGTTATTCAAAAAACGAACTGACCTATAAGAAGTACACATTAGTAAGTGTTTTAAAATGGAGGCGCTTGGATGGAAATAGCACTGGACAGGGAACCATATCATATGAGGTAAATTTCCTTCCTGACCTTGAACAAGGCTCTTTACATTTTTAAAATCTCAGTTTCTTATATGTGAGTTAGAATCAGAGATAGCAGTTTATTTGTGCCAAGGGCATATTTGTTATGGAAGAGATATTATATGTGGCAATATTTTGAGCTACATGAGAACAGTCCTCAATAAAGGTAAAAGAGTAATAGTATGTAAAATAATCAAAGCCATAATAAGAAAAGTTCTATGTCCTTATATACCACAGTTCTCAATAAGATTGACTGTCCTTGTCATAGCCATATTTTAAAAAAAGCAAAACCATTCAATTCTAATAATGCATTAAAGCCCATTTCTAAACTCACAGTATGTCCACTTTGTAGCAAATATTCTACCTCATTGCTAGTATTCCTTTAGACAGATATAATAGAACTAATGTATTGAAACGTGTCCTTCATTTATTTTCTGATTAATCTTTGCTATGCTTGACGGTGAATCACATCATTAAAGTACCAGATCTGGATTGTGACCTTGATTTCTTGATTTAGAGAAGTAAAAAGAACAAAATATTTTTTTCACAAAGTCTAGGTAGAAGAAATGAGTTATTATAAATATGATATGCCAAGTCCCTTGAAATTCATATGAACTTTTAAAATATCTTTCTTGTCAAATAAAAGATCAACCAAAAATCAATAGATTAAACAACACAATATTAAAAACCTGTTTTTTTCTCTCTCTTGATCAAATACAGTTGGTCACCTCAGAGAATAACTGAGCTATAATGTCACCAAAACATGTCAAATCAGCATCACAATATTTTCATTAGAAAAAAAAGGTAGAGAACTGAACCAATAGAAAGGAGAAGTTGTACTTGCTTTTACTTATACCAAAGAGCATGATCATGATGAAGAGAATCAAATTTGAGAAAATTAGCACAATAACCATAAGCAGAAAACATCCCCAGGTAAAAGAACAAGAATTTATAATTATAAAGCATGTAAGAATACATAAACAGAAGTGACCATTATCACTGACATTATAAATTAAAACACATTTTCACACAAGCCTTCATATTTCAAACACTGAGGTTACGTGTTTGAAGCATAATCATTGTATTTCATATGTCATACTTCATATACTGAAGTAGTGAGGGAGTTGTTCAAAACTCAAATTCAAATTTAAGCTACCAGACTTAAAAAATCAGTGTTCAGTGCCCACTGGTCAGATTTACACATTGGGGAGAAATTTGAGGGTAAGTACATCCACAAGTAGGGACTTTTATGCGTGCGCCACAGAATTGTATTCATTCAAAGGAGTGTTTTCTCACACTGAATTAATGTTCTTGCTCGTATGGGGGAGAGAGGTTTTCTGCCAAACAAATTAATGTAATTAGGGAAACCAAAAGGTGTCAGCCTATTGTTAGACCTACTGCAGTTTTGAGTAAAGACTATGAGGGATTCTATTTTGTTATTCCTCCTGGAAGAAGAATATTAATAATACAACGTGGTAGAATGAGTACAGGTTTTAAATCAGACTGACCTGTGGTCAAACTACATACCCGCCTTTCCTTGCTCTGCAACCCACCTGAATAAATTATTCAATTCCCTGAACCTTGTGCATGAAATCAGAATAACACCTACCTCATAGACTGTTGTGAGGATACAATGACAAAGTGCCTCACCCGCTAGCTCCCTTTCTTCACTCGTCCTTTATTTCCCTGGCTCTTTCTAAGGTTTGTCTCTCTAAAAAGATTTCTGTACACTTTATAAAGAAAAGATACAAATACTCCTCTGATAACAAAGTACTTGCACAATCTGATAGATCTAAGGCAAAGGCTATAAAAGTAGACGTTCTTAGAGTGGAATTTCGGATAGCTTTTGTTAATATTAAGCTTACACCTGGATTTTACAGAGATCACTACTTAAAAAGGCTGCCCAGGACATTTTGATCATCAACATTTATGAGAAAGTTCATTCTTATGAGGTGTTGAAAGTACAGTTCCTTATAACTTGTGTTCATGTCTTTTTTCTGCCCTCTGGGGCGTTCCGACATTTGAAGAGTATGAAGCCTGCATTAGAAGCCTACATTAAGACTTTTCACCAGCCTGAAATTCCCAAGCTCACAAACCTTTTATCAAATGACATAATTTCTATAACTTTGATCAGTTGAGGCACTCTTTAGCAGACATGCTCCATTATGTCAAGTAATTCTTAAAAAGAACTGAATATCGTATTCCAAAAATGTCTTAACCGATGGTGAATCATAATAAATATATTATTGTTGTGAACATTTATTGCATATTTGTTATATACCATGCACTGGCTGAGATATTTGAAATGCATACTTTTTAATGTACTATTTTGTTCAAATTTTATACTTAGTCATCCAACAAAGTGTTAGCTAGCACCTACAGTGAGGTCCTATGTCATAAGGGCTACGGGGTCGGTCTCCAGAGACAGACTTGCTAGATTCGAAAGCAGACTCTGGATTTGAATGCTATTTACTAGCTCTGTGACTTGGGGAAAAATTGCTTAGCCTCTCAATGCCTCAGTTTCTACAATTGCAAATGGGATTTTAAGATTTGCCTAAATAATATCGAGTAATATATGTGAAACAAACAGAAGAGTGCCTAGTGCACAGTAATTATCACATGAGTGTTAATACTATGGATCTCTGAACCTTGTAGAGGAAATGAGCAACTGAATGAAAAATAATATAACTTAACATTGAGATAAGTACCATTAAATATAAAGTACAGAAAGGGACAGGGAGTGCTGAGGAAGAAGGTTGGGGGATAGAGGTTAGATATGCAGGTCTGACAAGGCTCCCACAGAGAGGTGATATTTGAACAAACCCGAATCAGGTAAAGGAGTGAGCCAAGTAAATGCCTAGTGGGACAGTGAGCCAGGAAGAGGGAATGGCTTGTAGAAAAGGCCCCGAGGTGAGATGAGCTTGGAAGATTTAGGAATATTTAGGGAGAGCAAACCATCCTTTGTGGCTGGAAAAGACTCAGCAAGGTCAGTGGGTGATTCAGAATTAGGCAGGGACCCGATGACATGGAGCTCTGTAGGCAATGTCATGAGTGGAACAGAGAAGTAAAGCACCTTGCATAAAGTGACAGAACTAATACCAGTTTTCTCTGACTCTGAAACCCGCAGCTCTTAATCATTTTGCTGCTTGTTATGAACAACATATTTTGTTCATATTAGAATTCTACCAACGGCTTTATAAGGTGACAGATGGTGACTAGACTTATTGTGGTGACCATTTGCAGTGTATACAAATGTCAAATCACTATGTTGTACACCTGAAGCTAATTGAATATTCTATATCAATTATACCTCGATTAAAAAAATTCCGTCAGATTTTTTGGAAGTCACAACACAGTGATGACTTATATTGAACTTCTCGTCAACTAAAGTATTTAAGTGTGTTTTTTAATGAAAATTCTTGTTAATTTGATTCTAAGCTCTTCTGTTTCTCATAATTGATTTTTGAAGAGGTTTACATTTATTCTTACTATTTTTGTTAAAAGAAAATTCAGAGGGCTTTACTTGATATGAATATTTTATTGAGCGAGAGACAGTTTGTAAACAGAGAGACTTTAAACCCAAAACTGGTATGAAGCTCAGAAGCATAACGTTATAGGATGGCTTAAAAAGTGAAAAAGAAGTTGTTTAATCTTTACAATGATTGGTTGTTACAAGGAGGGTTACCAGACGGCAGAGGATTACTTAAAAGTGATTATCTTACATCATTTTAGGAAGATGACTTAAATTTCATTTATGGTTATCAGAGGTATTTGCAAGAAGTAACCTAAATTAAGCTTCACTTCTGTTCATGAGATAACCTAGACTAGGTTTTCCTTGTGTGGCTTACTGGTTTTGTCTAAGAGGATTTTCAAGCCTGGTCTCCATTTTATTTTATTTTAACGTATTTCATCTTGCTCTTTTCAATCTTATTTTACTGACTATTCCTCTCAGCTGTGTGTGCTCTAATAAACTTGCTTCCACACCTCCATGCAAAATCCTAATAAGAAAATGGTGGGCTAGAAAAGAGGACAAAATAGTTTGTCCTGACTGAGAAATGCCTGCAGGTTGTCGTGAGTCCATTAAATTCTCTTTAAGGTAGAGTGGCCCAGGCTAAGAAAACACTTTCATCCTTAAAACATCTCATCCACGAGTTTATTAAGGAACATTTGTCTAAGAATCTACAGCATTCTCATGAACTCTTGGTACATTTTTTAAAGGAAATTAGTTATTTTGGCATGACATGTTTATCAAACACAAGGAAACTACTAGTATCAATAGCATGGTTACTCAACTATAGATTGTAGTTACTATCTGCTTGAAAAATGAGCCAATGTTCATCTGTCTCACATCTTATGGAACCAATATTAACCAATATAAATTCCTGAAATATTAGCAATGATGATTCTGTGACATTATCTACCGGATATGGGAGTTTGGATCTAAGATATGAACTCTATTACAGTGTAAGGTTTAGTCTTACTATCTCTCAGTCTGTCTTGAGCTAAAAAAATTCGCTTGTACTCATTCTGTTCTACCATTTTTATGTTGAATTACTACTATTAATAAAGAATGTAGAAGAAAAAAAGAAAAAGAAACTGTAAATCTACTCAATTACTTTTTCTTGTTCATCATGACATCATCTGCCAAGAACAGAACCTAGCTCTTTTTTGTTCCCTTTATTGCAAACTTGATTATAAAAGTCTTTTTTCCCCCCTCCCTTAGCTTTTATCCCAATTCTCATTACATTTTGGATTTTAGCCCACTTGACACTATTCTTAGAAATTCAAATCTTTCCTTTCTCTCTGCCCTTGATTAAATGTTCTTTTATTTTTTTCTACACATATATTTTAAATGCAGACTTATCATGGATTATGCTATGCTGTTATACTGTTTTCTTTAGATGTTCTCCCTATTTTCTTCTTTAATTACAGAGTGTCTCTGTTTCTATTTTAAGAATGAATGTTTTTAAAATCTCTTATTCTTCTTGAGTGATCTTTTATGTGATTATTGGTCTTATATTTATGCTTTTACGTTTTCTCTGAGCATTTAAAAATATGCTTTTTATATTTTTATGTTTATGGAATAAATGATGTGATGTTAGGAATTTACTTCAAAATACCCTGGGGAGGCAGGATGGGCAGGGGGAGACTCAGATGGCAGAATCGATAAAATAAAGTTGGCCACCTGTTGATAATTGTTGAAGATGAGTGATGAGTACATGCTAGCTCATTATACTATTTTCTCAACGCATAAATTTGAAAATTTCTGTGATGAAAAATTAAAAACAAACAATAGAGATTATAAATTAATACCAGTTTTCTAGAGAGCACTAACAGAAGTTCTAATGATGTATACATTTAAGCCACCAATTTCATGTGTAGAAATCATGGACATGAGTCAGTATTTTTCTTACATGGCGCATTTCATATTATTTATATAGTAGTAAAAAAAATGCAAATAATGCAAATATCCAACCATAACAGACTAATTTAATAAACCTTGGCACTTACGATGGAATATATTGAATCATTAAACACACATAGATAGACTTAGGTAAGTATATGCAAATTTTTAAACCTTCATTAGATTTTATATATATTTTATATATGTATTCTATACCATAGACTCATCTGTTTCTTAGCTTTCTGCATGGTATATGTCTTGTTGCATGCACTGCTGGTCTTCTTCTTTTAAACCTGTTTCCCTCATTTTGATCCTAAGTTGTGACCAACCTCTTTTATAAAAATAAACATTCAGTCAAAAAGGCAAAGTCATTAAGTTTATCATTACTGAATATACCATACAGTTCTGTACCAAAAATAAACCTGGCCCAGCTCTCCTAGTGTTGAAAATATTTATTGCATAGCCTTCTTAAAAATTGTTTTTGAGTTCCAGGAAAAACCTACAACTTACTATAAATTGAATGAGACATAGCAATAGTATGTTAAAAAAAAAAAAAATCTCATTCCTGCAAAGCAAAGCCATATCTGAAAGGAAACATGGCCATGAAGTTCTCTGTAGGCTTGTTTTATTTTAGTCTTTCAGTGTCCTAGTGCATAGATTAGCTTAAATATTTGAAGGAAAATGTACCCTAAGGAAAAGCTTTGATTATGTTGGATTAGACAAATTTATTTTTATCTATCAGATTTAGTTTGATCAAATTTACCATTTATTATAATACATTTCTTATAATATTAACAAGTGTGTTTAAGAGATGTTATATTTTAACATTGTGACACTGATTTCAAATCCATGAAATAAACAGTGAAAAAACAAAAAACGAAAAAAATAAATATAAGTTCACTTAATCAAGGGAAATTTTCTGAGGCCTGCTACCACTGAGAGAATAAATCATATCATACTTACCTAAAATTTTACAATGGTAAATAAATATATAGAAACCTAACTTACTCAGTTACTATCCTTTCAGAAATTAATTTAAATATAGAAAATGTTAGTAAGCCAGATAGCCTAATCCTGGAGAAAGGGCTTTTTTTTTTTTTTTTAAATCTGTATAAATGTGAAACTGTTCCATAAAAATTGTTAAAAGTCTAAACTTCCCTGACTTTATTTTGCATGACTGACATTCTTTAAGGAAAAAAATGAACACTTGGTACAAGATTGCAGCTGATGGATGTCCTTTTATTTGTTTCTGTTGTTTCATTTTCTTTCCTGGACTTGAAAGGTTTATTCTATTCTATAGGTTCAGTGGTCTTCTTTAGACAAAAAAGAACTTAGGTAAGAAGTAAAGTTAAGAGTTGTACTGAATGAACTTTCCCGCAGTCAACTTAGATATTTGTCAAAAGTAGTATGACATTTGGCAAGGTAATTGACAGTAGCATTGACTTGATTGTCTTAACATGTCAACAGCACACAAAAGCTCAAAATCTGCTATTTCATAAGTGGATGGTACCCCCAGGCTAAAGAATAATGAGTGTCCTCTTTGGGGCATCTTCTCTTTATTTAAGCTGCCATTCTGTACTCTATGTATTAGAAGTAGACACCACAGTTGTCTGGTTAGAAAATACAGCTCTTAGAAATCAGTGTCTCTCTGCCTAACAAAGATGAGGTAGCTTTTGCAGCAAATAAATGGGGGGTGGATAAGGGCTTCTGAACCTGATACAGTAGAACTTCAGGAAAACACAGCCACCAAATTACAAACAAATGCCTCTGTTGCCTTAATTTATATCTGAACCAATTTATAACTGTTCAGCTGATCATCTAGATTTTAGCATCCCATAAGAATATATAAGTCAAATACATATTCTACTTTATCTCTTAGAATGATAAAATATGTAAGTACATGCATTTTAAAATAGAAGTATTATATAGTTCTTACAGTAAGTATAAGAGGTGATACTGATATAAAGCATATCTAGTTGCAAACTGCACATAAATACAAGAAGTATTTAATGCAGATCCCTCTATAATGCATCCATGGCCTGAGATTTCAAATGCATTATTTATTTACTTATTTTTATTCATTTACTTTAAAAGTATTATATTTAATTTTTCTTGAATTTAAATGATTAAAAAGAAACAAGTGATACTGAGGAACTCTAGAACTTTATATAAATGTTTCTTTACTGAGAGATGCTATTTCATAAAAAATTCCTTGAAGTTAAATAACAGCAATAAGGGACGCCTGGCTGCCTCAGTTGGTTGAGCATCTGCCTTTGGCTCAGGTCATGATCCCAGGGTCCTGGGATCAAGTCCCCCATCAGGGGGTTCCTGCTCAGCGGGGAGCCTGCTTCTCCCTCTGCCGGCCCCTCCCCCTGCTTGTTCACACTCTCGCTGTCTCTCTCTTTCTGACAAATAAGTAAATAAAATCTTTTTTAAAAATTAAATTAAAAAATAAATAACAGCAATAAGGATTATGAATAATCTTTAAGAAATATGTCATTATATCAATATCCTAGTTGTGAATGTTGTACTATAGTTTTGCAAAATGTCACTATTGGGAGAAACTGGGCAAAGTATACAAAGGCTCTATCTGTATTATTTCTTATAGCTGCATGTGAATTTACAATTATCTACAAAAATTTTAATTAAAAAGAAAAAATCTACATTTTTAATTGGTATAAACTTAAATTTTCAGGTAACAAAATATGGTCAATCTTTCTCACCTCTATTTTATAAGCAAACAACCTATTTCATTAAAAAATAAAAGGACAAAAGTTTTAAATGTGAACCAAATTTGAGGATGAATCAATGTCTAACAAAATCAATAGGGAAATACTGATGAGTAAGCAAATTATTCAATGAGATTTATAATTCACATGCATAAAAGAAGAAAAAAACTTTTTAAGCAAATAGTTACTACTACTACTACTACTACTACTACTACTACTACTATAAATCCTAGCATACAACTGTCCTCGTTCTTCACTGATATCACTGCCTTGCTTTGAGACTAAGCTTTATTCACAGAATTTTTAGGGATCAATTTACCTATGAGCAATTATTTATAGCATCAGGTTAAAATGCTCCTTCACACGATCACACTCATGATCTTGCCCTTTTTAGGACTGATAGTATCATTTTAAAGCATATATTAAAAGAAGCAAATCTTGGTGGCTTACCCCAGTTTCTTTCTAGCTCATCTAGAAAGTTCAATATAGTGGTGAGGAGCTTTGTTCCACACAGTCATTCAGGGAACCAGGCTTTTTTCCTTCAGTTGTGATTTCTCTTTTTTCTAGGGCACAGGTGTCCTCTACTTTATTCCCACAGCTAGCTGGAAAGGGAATGGTGGAAAGGGAGGTAGTCAGGAAGATTTGGGAGGTCCAGTAGGGTAAGGAGACAGACCTGGAGGTGGGGTACATTGCTTCCAACCATATCAACATGGCAAGAACTCAGTAATATGGGACTCAACAAGGGAGGTTAGACAGTAGACTTGAGCTCTGTGCCTCAGGGGAAGCGGAACCAGATTTTGGGGGAAGGGAGAACAAATAGAGTCTCATCTGTATTTCCTATTGGTTAAACTCTCGGTTTTTAATTGAATTATTTATCTTTGCAAGGTAAACAATTGCTCTAGAAATTCGGACAGAAGATATTGATTAATAGATATTTATTGGTAAAGTGACACTTCCTTTTGACATGTGGATAACTCATACCAACCTGTACTAGCTTTGATGATTCTCTGCCTTATTACCGGAACCATTTAAACTACCTTTCTTTATATTTGCCCGACATGTGAGGTCAATTCTTTTTGCTCATGGAACTAGAGAACTCTTTCATATGTGCTATAATAATAGCAAAAACACACATTTATATATGGGTATCTGTTGCTACATTCAATAACTTGTAAATTTTTCTAGTTCATTAATGTGGTTCAACTGAACTAGGCACTCTTTTCACAGCACATTTAAAAATAAATTGGCTGTGTATTCTAAAGGACATGATGGAAATAACACCCATTATGCTAGCCTCCCACTGCTGAAATCTGCTCTCAGACCTGGCTATTCTCATTGATCCAGACATGTTGCCTCTCAGGATGGGTGTGGCTAACAATGGATAGAACATTGATGACTCCTGCGGGGCTGTAGTTCATTTGATTTGTTCCTTATTCTTCCTGACAGGGAGTGTCAAAGGAATTCAGCTTAGGACCCAGTGATGAGATGGATTTAAGACTACCTGTAGCAGCTCTGGTCTGTTATCAGTCCACAGAATTCTTAGAGCACCTCTCTTAGGTTCTGGATTTCAGAGCAGAGCCCACTTCTTTATAGTGCATTTTTGCTGTACGCTTGAACGTCAGGCATATGGATGGCAGCAGAGCAGAAGGGTTAAGTACCTAGATTCTAAAGTCAGACTGCTTGGCTTCAAGTCTTGGCTTTTGCCCCTTAGCTGTGTGACTTGGGCAAGGTATTTAATGTCTGATATACCTCAACTTCCTCATGTGAAATGTGGAAATATATATCAATACCTAATTCATAAAGCTGATAAGAGGTTTAAGTGAGTTATTATTTGTATATTTGTTAAGTACATGTGTTTGTTAAATAATTGAGGCTTCTTTCTTATTGATTCACTTCATATTAAACCCAAGCAGAAGACAGAGGATGTAACTAATATTCACTCAACTACTTGTCCTACTTTAGGAGAATGTCCTTCTGACCAGTACACCATTTCCTCATAGTTCATGATGTACTTGAAAGAATACATATTCACTGTCTAGTTCTGGATGTTTTTTGTAATGGAATAAAACATTTTTTAGATTTTTATTCAAAATTTAATATCACACAAAGACTTGTATGAAGATATTTATAGCAATTTTAATCATAATAGTGAAAAACCAAAACAATCCAAATACCCATCTTTTAGAGAATGAAAAAAAAAAAACAATAACAGAATAATACTCGGTGGCAAAAAGAAACAAATTCTTTATACATAGCAAAATCTCAAAAGATATTGGGGCACCTGAGTGGCTCAGTCAGTTAAGTGTCCAGCTCTTGGTTTCGGCTCAGGTCATGACCTCAGGGTCCTGGGATCAGCCCCACATCGGGCTCCCTCCTCAGCAGGGAGTCTGCTTGTCTCCCTCTTTCTCTGCCCCTGCCCCTGCTCATGCTCTCCCTCTCTCTAAAATAAATAAATCTTAAAAAAAAAAAAAACCCAGACTCAAATTTCACATATTCTGTATCTCCATTTATAGTACCTTCTAGAAAAAGCAAAACCAAAGTGAGATATCAGTAGTTGCCAAAAACTAGAAGTGAGAGGAAGGGATCAACTACAAGGAAGTAAGGGAATGTTGGAAGGTGATAGAAATTTTTTATAGCTTGATTGTGGTCATGATTACATGATTGTATGCACTTTTAAAACTCATCAAACTGTACAATTAAGAAGGGTGACTTTTATTTTATATAAATTATACATTACTAAACCCGACTTTGAATATTTTAATACTTGCTTATGCTTTCTGCCTCAACTTTCAAGGTTAGATAGATTCAAGTTTAGATAATCAGAAGCATATTTAAGAAATATCTGCAAATGTACCTTCCCTTCTCAATCACCATAAAGTGTGATGTGCAGAGCAGCCGCCGTTGAGCCATTTAGAAACATTTTCCTGGGGGCGCCTGGGTGGCTCAGTCGTTGGGCGTCTGCCTTCGGCTCAGGTCATGATCCCAGGGTCCCGGGATCGAGCCCTGCATCGGGCTCCCTGCTCCACTGGAAGCCTACTTTTCCCTCTCCCACTCCCCCTGCTTGTGTTCCCTCTCTCGCTGTGTCTCTCTCTGTCAAATAAATTTAAAAAAAGAAAGAAAGAAAGAAACATTTTCCTGCCCCCTCCTCTTGCTACCCCATGTAGACCTTCAGAGTCAGAATGTCTAGGGGTAGCACCTAGGAATCTGCATTCTAACAAAATCTTTAGTTCATGCCAAAGTTTTAAAAGTACTGATGTTTTATAATAAAATTAAGAAGTATGGTCATCTTTCCAACAATAAATATACACTTCACTGATGGCATATTTAAATCTGATATCTTTATTTCTCCATATTCTTATACACACAGTAACTTGTTGGTTATTAGCCTGTTGCATTATATTATACTATCATATTATTAACTACCTCCTAAACAGGTTGAAATTTTAGCATGGCTTGTATACAATACCAGTGCATTTCATAACATTGATCCAAGGCAATAACAACTAAATTTCCAACTTCTCTGCCAAAGCGTTGGAAAAGATATCTTCTGACCTCAGATGAAATTTATATCCAGATTTCACAAATATTAAAATGGAAAAAATAAAATGTTAATTGGTCTTAGAAGCGTGAACATGGATGCATACCTCTCTTAAAATCCCCTTATCTAGGACAAGATGAAATAATTATCATCTCTGAAGAAAAAGCTAAAGTAAGACAAGTAGATAATGTAAGATACACATGCACTCTGTTGGGAAATAAAAGGGACAGACCTAAAAAATACTCTTTCACTCTTCTGGAGCCAGATTTCCCATGAGCACTGATGGATGTACCTTTTACCTGTGGTTAACTTGAGTGGTCTATCCTTCTCTGACGGAAAATCTTCTCACTGAGGTCATTGCAATGTTCCCAGCGTTGCTGGTGGATTTTGGAGGCAGTCCAAACTAACTCTATGAACAGTTAAAATGTGTTTGGAATTTAAATATTGCACAAGCTGTCTATGAACCACCTTTTGGAAATTTGCCTTTACTGTGCTTCATTTTCCCAACTTATAGTACTGACAACAGACTGCCATTCACAGAAATTAACTCATTCACTTACTAAATCCTCTATTTATTCACATATCTTGGTTAATTACCAAAGCGGGAGCCTGTGAATCAGACAGAAATAGATTTAATTTATTTCTTTGTGACTTGGGACTATGTACTTAACCTCCTCCAGATTCAGTTTCCCCACAAGCAGAGCAGAAACCTGCTTCCAACTATGGTCATTGTGAAAAATTAATTGACATAATGGAAAACCTAAAATGGTGTTGATTATAATATTTTATTATTTAATAAATCTATATTAAGAATCTCATCTGTGTCAGCTACTGTATTCCCTAGGAAGAGGAAGACACACAAAATAAGAGATGATCTCCCAGAGGAGTTGCGTGGATCTCAAATAGGGATGGATTGCCTCTCTAGGAATTGTTAAAACTGTGTTGTGGGTATTATTACCTGTTAAAAAGACCAGGGGTGCTACTGACTCTGTATGCCCAGGGATTCTAAAGCTTCTAAAATGCACAGGACAGCCTGAGCAACAATAACCAAAAATTGTCTTGCCCAAAATGCCAATACCACCCCTGGAAGTGTCTGGAAGCTTTGATCTCCCCAGAGTGGACTTCAGTGAATGACTGATAGGTATGAGGGTGTGAAAGACCAAGGAGGACAAGCTCTGAAGCATTTCCTTCTTACCTGGAGTGCCCCTGTAGGATGAAACGGAAGAGCCTCTCTTGCAGCCTTTGCCCTAGATCACATCTGGACTTCCCTCTCCCGTTCCTGGTCCTACTTCCATTACTGCCTTGGCAATTTATTATGCAGACACTTCCTTAATAAATCACTTGCATGTGAAACTTTGTCTCAATTGTGGCCTCTGGGGAATCCTAAAATACCTGCAATTTCCTTTCCACACACATCCTTTTGGCTCCCCCTCCAAATTACATCCCAAATTCACCCATTTAACACCATATCTAGTGCTGCAATCAGGTCAAAGCCACCATCATTTCATCTGGACTCCTGCAGTTGCCTTTTAACTACCCCAATCCATTTTCCGCATTTCCTGATTTTTTTTTTTTTTAATGTAAACCAGATTATGTCACGCTCCTACTTTAAAAATCTTAACAGTTACTTCCTTTTGCTCTTAGAATAAAACCCAAACACCTTACTAAATGTATTGCCTGCATTATCAGGTCCCTACCTCCTTCTTCAATGACATTTCCTTGGACATTCTGTCTTTGCTGGTGTTAGCTTAGCCACACCGGTGTTTTTCTTTTTTTTCTTTCATGCGTATTTCACCTCTGAGACTTTGTGCCTTGCTGTTCTCTCTGACTGCACTGCTCTCTCAGATTTTCTCCTCATTCTCCTCAGCTCAGATAGTTCTTCAAAGAAACCCACTCTGACTACTCAATCCAAAATAGAATTCTATATCCTCCAGTCACTTTCTATCATTTATTACTGCACTTATTTTCTCCAGATCTGTTATGTAAAATTAACTTGTTTGTTTGCTTGTGTATTTTCTCTCTATGGCATCAGAATATAAATTCTTGAGACCAGGGACCTTGTCTGTATTGTATCATTAATGTCTAGAGTACCTGCGCTCCATTAATATTTGTTAAATAAATTAAATATGAATGATTTCTCGTGTATGAGACGAGGAAAATGAGGCTCCAAATATTAAGCAAGATGTCCAAGGTCACACGAGAGTAAATGGCAGAGGTAGGACTCAGCAGAGCTCCCTTGTCACATTACACTGCTTCCCCGTGTTTCTGAAGATTGTTTGGCTTAAGAACTCTGATCATTTCCAACCTCACAGACCCTGCCCCCAAGCCCACGGACGTTTCCTTTAGAATCGACACAATACTGTGCTCAAATGGGATTTCTTTGTTGTTGAGATTGGAGAAGGAAAGGGACAAAGGTCCTGAAAAGAGAAGGAGCATGAAATATGCCTCCTTTCCCAAGTTTCACCTTGAAATATCTCTAACAATAATAGACAACAATGTGTTTTCTTGTGGCAATCTCCCCCTGACATCTGTGGAAGAAGTATATATAATACATGTAATTATGCACATTATTACATAATTAATGTGTAAATATATATTATACATGTTTCCTTTAATTATTATTTTGCATTGAAAGCTAACCTTCACTTTACATTGAATTGAACTTGGACATATATTTCAGAAATCGTATAAGAAGAGTTGTGCCCTTTGTAGTTCCAATCTCAAATTTTAAAGCCGTAAATTGAAAAATTCATGAGGGTTTCCAGTTAGTCATTCAGACTAGCGAAGTTTAAGAACATCACATCATCTGTAATACAATTTTGCTTACCATAAACTTACTATGGAAGAAATGTTTAAGTCAAGTTGAAAATAAACTTATTTTTAAAACTAGTTGGGGGTTTTTTGTTGGGTTTCTTTTTGTTTGCTTTACTTTTTGGGAAAAGCATTGAATACCTCAATATAGAACGGTATAAAATAAAAAGTGAAAGAAAGATTTAACAAGAGACTCAAAGGGGAATGACTCAGTATGTTACAGGAAAGGGGTAGATGAGTTTGACAATAAGGAGGCAGCAAGCAAATTTTCAGGAACCTATGTTAAGAACTGTACTCTCCATACTTGTTAACCTTCTACATCAATGGTGAAAGGACAAAAGGATAGTGGATGGATCGGGCTTACTAGCAGAAAAGATTTTATGGTATTTGGAAATAGAAAGATTTTTATTTTTATTTTTTTCTTTTATTTTTTTTATTAGCATATAATGTATTATTTGTTTCAAGGGTACATGTCTGTGATTCGTCAGTCTTACACAATTCACAGCACTCACCATAGCACGTACCCTCCCCAATGTCCATCACCCAGCCACCCCACCCCTCCCACCCCCCTCCACTCCACCAACCCTCAGTTTGTTTCCTGAGATTAAAATGAGTCTCTTTTGGTTTGTCTCCCTCTCTGGTTTCGTCTTGTTTCATTTTTCCCTCCCTTCCCCTATGATCCTATGTCTTGTTTCTCAAATTCCTCATATCAGTGAGATCATATGATACTTGTCTTTCTCTGATTGACTTATTTCACTTAGCATAATACCCTCTAGTTCTATCCACTTCGTTGCAAATGGCAAGATTTCATTTGTTTTTTGGGTTTTTTTTTGATGGCTGCATAATAGTCCATTGTCTATATATACCACATCTTCCTTATCCATTCATCTGTTGATGGACATCTTGGCTCATTCCATAGTTTGGCTTTTGTAGACATTGCTGCTATAAACATTGGGGTGCACGTAGCCCTTCAGATCACTACATTTGTATCTTTGGGGTAAATACCCAGTAGTGCAATTGCTGGGTCCTAGGGTAGCTCTATTTTCAACTTTTTGAGGAACCTCCATACTGTTTTCCAGAGTGGCTGCACCAGCTTGCATTCCCACTAACAGTGTAGGAGGGTTCCCCTTTCTCTGCATCCCTGCCAACATCTGTCGTTTCCTGACTTGTTAATTTTAGCCATTCTGACTGGTGTGAGGTGGTATCTCATTGAGGTTTTGATTTGGATTTCCCTGATGCTGAGTGATGTTGAGCACTTTTTCATGTGTCTGTTGGCCATTTGGATGTCTTCTTTGGAAAAATGTCTGTTCATGTCTTCTGCCCATTTCTTGATTGGATTCTTTGTTCTTTGGGTGTTGAATTTGATAAGTTCTTTATAGATTTTGGATACTAGCCCTTTATCTGATATGTCATTTGCAAATATCTTCTCCCATTCTGTCGGTTGTCTTTTTTTATTATTATTATTATGTTATGTTAATCACCATGCATTACATCATTAGTTTTTGATGTAGTGTTCCATGATTCATTGTTTGCCTATAACACCCAGTGCTCCATGCAGTACGTGCCCTCTTTAATACCCATCACCAGGCTAACCCATCCCCCCAACCCCCTGCCCTCTAGAACCCTCAGTTTGTTTCTCAGAGTCCATAGTCTCTCATGGTTCATCTCCCCCTCCGATTTCCCCCCCTTCATTTTTCCCTTCCTGTATCTTCTTCTTCTTCTTCTTTTTTTTTTTTTTAACATATAATGTATTATTTGTTTCAGAGGTACAGATCTGTGATTCAACAGTCTTTTGGTTTTGTTGACTGTTCCTTTGCTGTGCAAAAGCTTTTTATCTTGATGAAGTCCCAATAGTTCATTTTTGCCCTTGCTTCCCTTGCCTTTGGCGATGTGTCTAGGAAGAAGTTGCTGCAGCTGAGGTCAAAGAGGTTGCTGCCTGTGTTCTCCTCAAGGATTTTAATGGGTTCCTGTCTCACATTTAGGTCTTTCATCCATTTTGAGTCTTTTTGTGTGTGTGGTGTAAGGAAATGGTCCAGTTTCATTCTTCTGCATGTGGCTGTCCAATTTTCCCAACACCATTTGTTGAAGAGACTGTCTTTTTTCCATTGGACATTCTTTCCTACTTTGTCGAAGATTCGTTGACCATAGAGTTGCGGGTCCATTTCTGGGCTCTCTATTCTGTTCCATTGATCTATGTGTCTGTTTTTGTGCCAGTACCATACTGTCTTGATGGTGACAGCTTTGTAATAGAGCTGGAAGTCTGGAATTGTGATACCACCAGCTTTGCTTTTCTTTTTCAATATTCCTCTGGCTATTCGGGGTCTTTTCTGGTTCCATACAAATTTTAGGATTATTTGTTCCATTTCTTGGAAAAAAGTTGATGGTATTTTGTTAGGAATTGCATTAAATGTGTAGATTGCTCTAGGTAGCATAGACATTTTGACAATATTTGGTCTTCCAATCCATGAGCATGGAACGTTTTTCCATTTCTTTGTGTCTTCCTCAATTTCTTTCACAAGTATTCTATAGTTTTCTGAGTACAGATCCTTTGCCTCTTTGGTTAGATTTATTCCTAGGTATCTTATGGTTTTGGGTGCAATTGTAAATGGGATCGACTCCTTAATTTCTCTTTCTTCTGTCTTGTTGGTGTATAGAAATGCAACTGATTTCTGTACATTGATTTTATATCCTGCCACTTTACTGACTTCCTGTATGGAAGTAGAAAGATTTTTAAAGCCAATTTTAAATGAATTAGACAAAAGAAAACAAATAAGAAACCAACAGTTGTTGGTTGACCTTCCTGTCTGGTAAAAGGTGAAGTTACAGCTTTTGAAACATCATCTGACCTGGACCATGAAATGGGATGTTTTCATTTTATTCAGAACTTATTCATGTGTCAAATTTTAGAAAACGGTAAAAAGATGTTGACAAAAATCTTGAAGCACTTGATATATATATATATAAAAAATGCAAAAACCGGTAAAATACACATTCTCAAAGATTTAGATGATTTAGAAGACAAGATATGATGCTTTTCATTTAGTTTATCAAGGTGATCTTAAGATAAATAAAATTAGTTTGGATGTGTGAGCATTTGCTCTAACATCTTCCATGATATGTCCTGAGTTCCACTGTGGGCCTGTTGGGTAGGAATGCGTTTTTCAATCATTTTCTTCTCTTTTTTAGACACATATATTTCAATATAATTTCAGAGACCTCATTATATTATCATTTCGTCCTCTCTGCCCCATGTTTTAAATTTACATCTTTTCTATTTGAATACAGACTATTCAAATAATAGTGAGTTTTTCAGCCATCTGATTGACATATATCTAACATCTTATTTTAACTAGAGCTCAAAAAATTGAAACAATTCTAATGAAGTATGTATGGTAAATATGATAGATAGACTCATCTTAGGAGAAGAGACTTGAAAGTGGCATTAATTTGTTCATCACCTGGTTTGCATGGACTACATCTCAGCACATCACCATATACCTACAGTAGCATGCCCATTGATATAATCCCTTTCCAGGCCAGATTATAGAGAGAGGGGATGGCATATTGGATCCTGAGATAGAACAGCCCACAGCACAGACTTTTATTAAACTGGAGCCTTTCACTCGTTTTCTCGTAACAGTATCGCTGTACAAATTTTAAAGACTGGAGAGTCCTAATGTTTAATTTAGCTACAAGATACATGGGGAATTATATTATTACCTCTAGAATGTAAGGTCCAGCGAAGTCTCAGCTCTTGGCTGGTTTTGTTCACCAGTGTATCTCACGTACCCAGAACAGTCCTTAGCACCTCACAGGACACACTCTGAGCGTGCATGTGTGCATAAATAAATCATATAACTGGCAGGTCTGCTGTTACAAGGCAGGAATGTGTTCAGTTGACTCTGTGCTTCTATTTTTCTTTTCAACCTCGATGGCTGTGCTCATATCTCCATATCCTTTATCACGAGGCCCCTGTTGCTCAATTCTTTTATAGTAAGATTGGAATTTTGAAGTACCATTTCTTATTTTCCTTCTATGTGAAACAAGAGAAAGAAAACCGGTGCTGATTGAGTGCCCATTATGTGCTGGGCACAGTTTTGGACATGTGAACGTGTGTGATTGCATTAAACAGGGCAGACTGGAGTTGGTCTAATGCACCCCTACTATATGCTCCCTCTATCTTCAGAACAAAGCTATCAGTAATTGGGACAGCTGCGAACAAGATTGCTGCAGGGTAGCCATGAATCTATTTAAGGATAAAGCCTAATTTGAGAAATAAGCAGGACATCTATGGGATTCCTTCTGCCAGATCTTGCTTAAGAAAGCGAAACCTTCCTCTACATTTCTGCTGCTGGACTCCTTTATTTTTCTAAAGTAGATGCAGTTCCCCTTTATGTGATTTCTAAGAACAGGGGTGCTAACTTTGTAGTATAACTCTATAATGCTACATAGGAAACTATAGACCTCCTTCTGAACAAAACACATTCCTTTGGGAGCTTTACAGCATTCATGTAGCACTGGACTATTGCAGAAGGTTAGAGTTCCATGTATAGAGAAAGCATTGTGGAAACAATTCAGGGTTTGAAGCCAAACATATACAGATTCGAATTCCTACTCTACAAGCTAAACTTAGATCACTGAACCTTATTTACCCATAAAGTAGGAGACTTTTTTCAGGACTAATTGCAAGAATTGGAGATCTCATAGGCAGCCCCTATGAACCTAGCAGATACTCCATCAAGGATACAATAATGACTGGAAGAGGGTAGGAGTAGGAAATGGTAATATTTCATCTTTAAATTTATATTGCTCTCTTCACCATATGTACAAAATGAGGAGTTTTGAATTGTGTCTTAAATTCATAGCTCCGACTTAATGCCTACCTTTCCTCCAAGGCTTAAGTCAGATTATACTTTCTCTGGCTACACCATCCCACACAGATCTCTTCTAACATCATGTATTCTTCCTATAGTGGAAACTGAATGCAACTGCACGTCAGAGGCCTGTGTTAAATAGGAATTTTGCTCGTTATTCGCTCTATGATCTTGGGCAAGTCACTTCAAGTTTCTGAGCTTTAATTTCCTTCTTATTAAAATGATTGTGGGGTTGTATTGAGAATTAAGTAAGGTAAAACATGAAAGATGTTACAAACTTTAAAGTGCTATACTAGTTGTCCTATCTATGGTTATGTAACAAATCAACCACCAAAAGTCAGTGAGTTAAAACAACAGTGATTTATGATGATCTCACTGATATGAGGAATTCTTAATCTCAGGAAACAAACTGAGGGTTGCTGGAGTGGGGGGGTGGGTGGGAGGGATGGGGTGGCTGGGTGATAGACATTGGGGAGGGTATGTGCTATGGTGAGCACTGTGAATTGTGTAAGACTGATGAATCACAGACCTGTACCTCTGAAACAAATAATACATTCTATGTTAAAAAAAAAAAAGAAGATAGTAGGAAGGGAAAAATGAAGGGGGGGGGAATCGGTGGGGGAGACGAACCATGAGAGACTATGGACTCTGAGAAACAAACTGAGGGTTCTGGGGGGGGGGGGGGGGATGGGTTAGCCCGGTGATGGGTATTAAAGAGGGCATGTACTGCATGGAGCACTAGGTGTTATACGCAAACAATGAATCATGGAACACTACATCAAAAACTAACGATGTAATGTATGGTGATTAACATAACATAATAAAATAAAATTTAAAAAATGGAAAGGTAAAAATAAATAAATAAATAAATAAAACAATGATTTAATATTTCAGTTATGAAGTCTGGGCTATGATCAGCTGGGCAGTTCTTCAGCTCAAAGTTGAGTCTGAGGCTGGCTCCTTCACTCACCAGTCTGGTGCTTTAGCCGATATGGCAGGAACAGCCGGCCTCTAGCTGAGTACCTCTCTCTATTACCGAGTGTCTTCTCTGATAGTGTGGCCAGTCCTTTCTAATATGGTGGCTATGGGATCCAAGAGAGCATGTTTCAAGAGGACAAACCTCATGCCTCTGCTTGCGTCATGCCTATCAATTATTCTATTAGTCAAAGCGAGCCACAGGGCTAGTCCCCCAGTCAGCGTGTGAGGTGAACACACATGAACATGAACACTGGGAGGTATTGTTCGTTAGGAACCACAAGGGGGACAGTGTACATGCCAACATCAGCAGTAATCTCACGTCACTCCTATTACTTCTGTACACCACACTTTCTGTCACTGGCTTCACGTTCTTTTTTTTTTTTTTCCTTTTTTTTGAACATGTGTGTGTCTTCTCATTTCTTTCTGAGAAGACTGTAGTTGTTTGGTGACTCGACTCTAGTATTATTTTCTATTCCTACAAAGCTATGTTCATGGTATATTAGAGTATGTTGGCTTTGGCAACTCTGCAGACTATTTCCAAATTCTTTCCAAGTCTGCCACTCATCAGCTATGCAATCTTAGGCAGGGCACCCAACTTCTCTGAGCCTGCAAAATGGGGGTAATAATAGTCTCTTCCCTTACATGATTGTTATAAGAATTAAATGAGTTTAATATGAGGGGGGAAAAGAACAATTCCTGGCCCAGAATAAACTTCAAACATTAGTGGTATAATATTTCATTGATACAAAGATAGCCTGATACGCTTGCTGGATTTGGGTCTGATTTCTCATCCCTGAGCCCCATTCCAACACCTCACGGAAGGATGGACTTCTTGAGTACTTAATACAGAAATATTTTACAGCCTCAAAAAATATGAGAAACATTTAGAGATAAAATAAAATCAATTCTATTTTGAACATTATATTCTGACAATTTAGTTAAGGCCTTGCTTAATATTTTTGGTCATCATTTTTCCCAGTTAAAAAAGGAGGAAACTATTTTGTTTATATCCTTAACCTTTTTGAGTTTGAGTAGTCTTACTTGGTAATTTGAGTTCAATATGTATTAAAGTAGTTATGCTAAGATATTATACTTGAGAAGCTAATGACATTTACTAAAACTTTTTTGTAGATTTCACTTACCTGTAATGCCCCATGATACAAAGTGAGCAAGAATATTTTAACATTGTTTACATGTAAAAATTTTAGTGTGTGTATCAAGACCTAAGGGCACTCTCTGAATTATATTCAAGTTATTCCTGCCACTGTGCTACCCTCTCCAGAATTTAACAGGATTACTTTTGAGTAAGGGTATGCAGTCGGCCGCATCAAGCGATCAACTTTATACTCACATTCCCTCTTTTCCACCCAATGAATTTTACTGCCTTTGGGCAACAACACTTGGACCCTCTAGTTCACACCACTTCTTTCCTCCTCACACCCACAAACAGAAGTCTGCTGACAAAAGAAAATAGCTTCTCTTTGGAAGAAGAAAGGAGAGATTAGACCACAAATTGTCACTGTTGTGGGGGTCAGGACAATTAAGAAGTTTAAATATTAGATAAATGTATTTTGTAAACAATATCTTAATTAACATTTGGTCTTTTTTCAAGTTACATCATACATACTTGAAAACCTTAAAAATATTGCTTTGCTCTTGTGCATTAAGTCATTAAATTCTCCCCACAGTTTTCATATATAGGGAATATTGCCCATGTGAGGTATAAATCGTGTAGTTTGCAAACACATTTGCCTTCCTTGGCTTTTTAATGGACCTATATTGTTAGTCATTTGATATATGTTCATTTCTTTTTGTTTCTTTCTCTTGATCCAAACATTTCCTTTAAGACATGTGGTGGCTCAGTTGTTAAGCGTCTGCCTTCAGCTCAGGTCGTGATCCCAAGGTCCTGGGATCGAGCCCCACATCAGGTTCCCTGCTCAGCGGGAAGCCTGCTTCTCCCTCTCCCACTCCCCCCGCTTGTGTTCCCTCTCTCGCTGTCTCGCTCTCTCTGTCAAATAAATAAATAAAATCTTAAAAAAAAAAAAGACATGTGTTTTCCAGAAGCAAAAGGACATGTAAGGGGAGCCTCGGTGGCTCAGTCAGTTAAGTGTCCAACTCTTGACTTTGGCTCAGGTCACGATCTCAGGGTTGTGGGACAGAGCCCCACTCAGGCTCAGCTCTGGGTGTGGAGGCTGCTCAAGATTCTCTCTCTTCCCCTCCCTCTGCCCTTCTCCCGCTTGCATGCTCTCTCTCTCTCTCAAAAAAAAAAATAAAAATAAAAATAAAAGGGAGAGAAAAAGAACATGTATGTGTTTCAGTGTTCAATATACATTCAGGTGATCCATGTGTGGGTTAGAGGACAGGGGACCAGGAGGAAAAGTATCAAGGAAAGAAGAGGGACATAATGTTCCTGGTGACTAGAGTATGAAAGAGAAAGAAAAATGATGAAACAGAAAGATTGTTTCTGTTTTTTTAACGATCTAGGAAAAACAGTTTAGAAGGGTATTCAAATTGCCCAGGCCTATGTTGCTAATATACAAGAAAAAGCATATAAATCAGAAAATTGTTTGTCTTTCCCCAAAAAATATATTACTTAACCATTATTTGGTTTAAGATATACAATGAACCTGTGCTATTTCTGTGCTAATTTCAAGCATTTATCGAATGGATAATGTGTGCTGGTCATACACACTCTTCAATATCTTTAAGTCCAACAGACAGGCAGACAGACATTCGAAAGAGTAAGTGGCAAAAACAGTTACATATCTCTGGATGAATGCCTGTGCTTCGCAGAGGGAGGTGGGCTGCAGAGATTTGTCCTGAAACCATTTGGAGAAGACAAAGCACTCTTAAATTCAAAGGTAGCCTCTAAACACAGTGATTAAGGGATCCTTGTAGCTCAGAAATATGAAAAGTAAAAGGGAAAAGTGTGAATTAAACGAAGAGAAAGCAAGATAATAATTGTCCCCCAATTAAGTCAAGATTCATAATATTAAAAACAAGAACTAAAAATACATTTTTCACATTTATCAAGGTATATTTGAAATGTTGTCAGGAAACGTTTTCTATTTTTGTGGAGAAAAAAACCCAGTTACAAAAAGCCGAATTTGGTGCATCTTTATCCATCCAACAATACTCACGTGGTTTCCTACTATTCTCCAGCCACCCCAGGCATTATTGGGAATGAAATGGTAAGGAACAAACCAGAGTCCCTGCCCTCATAGAGCTTAAAAGGAGCATGAACAAAATGTTCACCTCAAGTCTTCGGTAGTCTCTTTACGAAATCCAATGGCACAGACCATAAAATCTCCTGTGCTTTATAAACTGTGCAAGCCTTTTTGTCAGCTTTCGGGAGAAGTCCTAATATCATTAGGAAGCGAATTTGCGTTTAATATCTACTTAACTCAGGCCATATTGTTTTCTGTTTTGACTTTAAGAAGAAAATGTGATTGGTAATAACAATAACATGGGCACAGTTATTTAGAAGAGAGTGTTTATGCCAAGAAAATTACAGAGGCAGATAAAGATTTGCAAGGAGACGGCGTTTTTCCAGTAATTGCTCTCTGGGTGTCTGTGGAGCCGGTTTGATTCAGGGCTGGTTGCTGTTGGCTGTTTGAGGGCTGCTCTCCCTGCAGAGAGCAGGTCTGCTGCTGCACCTGATGTTTTACCTGCTCTTCCGTGGTTTCCTCGTAACTGCCATGGCAACCCCAGCGGCGCGAGCCCACGCTGCCGGCAACGTTCAGGAGGTCTGTCCGGCTTTCACAAGACGGCTCGTACATATGCTCTAGAGCATTCCCAATTCATCAGATGTATATATATAGTTTTTTAAATGTTTTCCTGGGGAAGAAAAGTGAGTATTCTGAGAGACGGTCATGATCGTTTTGTTTTGTTTAAAGATTTTTTATTTATTTATTTGAGAGAGACAGAATGAGGGAGAGCAAGCACATGAGAGGGGGGAGGGTCAGAGGGAGAAGCAGACTCCCTGCCGAGCAGGGAGCCCGATGCGGGACTCGATCCAGGGACTCCAGGATCATGACCTGAGCCGAAGGCAGTCGCTCAACCAACTGAGCCACCCAGGCGCCCGTCATGATCGTTTTTTAGCACGAATTTCAATTGCCTTATCCGAGGAGCATTTCCAAGCTTTATGGGACCCAAAGCTCATACAATTGGAGAAGAAAATACTACTTTAAAAGAGAATTCAAAATTACAAATTCAGAATTTGATACAGAAATGAATATTTACTTAGAATAAAAAAAGTCACATCCCATTGCAAATTTAAGAGAGCTGATAAACACCATAGGTATCATAAAATCCAGGAAAATAACCTTGCATTGTTTTAATTAACTGCCAGAGACACCTCTGTAATAGTTTTTCCCTACAATTTCCTGTGTATATATTCATTGATTTCCTCTTTATGAAGGACTGTAAGATCATTCTCTGTAGAGAGATTAGAAAGATAACTCAGTCTTTCTACTAGCATGGTGATCGAAATCATTTTTTTTTTTTTTAATTAGTGACTTTCTAAAATAGCTTCTTTCAGCTTCATGGCTCATTATTGATTATGACATATAAATTTTTAGAACGGTTGCAAACTTGGGGAAATCCTCTATCAAGTTTATCTCATATACGCACTGTCAGATTTGGAAGAACACTTCACAGACTAGCTTTTGGCTCTGAGAATTTCACCCTGGTTTTCTCCTTGACTACTCACATTGTCACAGGGTCGAGCACCAGAGGACATAATCATGTCACAGTACAGTATCCACCCCTGCACCTTTTTGTCAGAAAGCTTAATATGTCAGTCCAGTAGGTGGTTGGAGTATTTCAGGCCTGAGAGCTGTAACTTAACCATCTATGAAAATGACTGCATATCACCTAAAATTTTATTGCTATGTTTATTTAAAATATACCAAAGTCAACTTCCTCTTAGCCTAATGCAAGACATACCCAGGGGTGCTCCATTGTGCCCTGACCAGGGAAAAGTCATTATGGAAAGAGACAGTGATCCAAACTGATTGATAAAATATATGAATTTTGTAAACAAGTGAGGGATCCTGACACTTGAGCTCTGTTAGCTTCACCGAGAATCTGCTTCTGCTTATGATGAACAACCTTTGCACACA
This sequence comes from Phoca vitulina, assembly GCF_004348235.1. Taxonomy (NCBI): domain Eukaryota; kingdom Metazoa; phylum Chordata; class Mammalia; order Carnivora; family Phocidae; genus Phoca; species Phoca vitulina. Next base: position 71,299,949 of record NW_022589706.1, read on the forward strand.
GTCTCCCTTAGACTCAGTCTGGCCCAAAAGAGAGTCCACATCTTGTAAGATTCGATAAACATTCTTCTCAGGCATCCCAGTGCCATCCCACCTCTATTTCCCTTAGCTTTGTTCCCTCTTTATCAAACCAAAGAGCAATTGATCATGAGGCAAATAAGACTGAGGAGCTGAAAAACTGTGCATGCGTCATTTGGACCCTCTCCAATGCTCTGATCTTTGTTCTTGTTATCAAGGCTTTCCAAAAATTATTTTGGAGAATGGGCTAAGCTTACATCTCTGAGATTTCAGCTGTGTTTCTTCCTTTTTTATTTTATTTTTGTCAAAGACACATAACAGAACTGAGATTCACAGTGAATATGAAAGAGAATGAGTGCCGGTGACTTCAGTGAATATTGATCAAAACACTCCTTCTTTGGTGTGCGTGATGGTGAGACTTCTCAGTGAAGTGCTGCCAACGTTTACTCAGCACAGTCTCTGGAATGTTAAATGAAACATAATACAGCCTTATCACCAAGACGATTGAACATGCAGAAGGTGGCGGGAAGCATTCATTCAACCACCAAATTGATTATTCTATTCTCCTTCCCAGTTTCGCACCATACTAATAGGTATAATAATATGATGAGGTAGTAAGAGTATCCACTGACCGCACAATCATTGTTTCCTTCGGAGCATTTTGAGAAAGAGCCCCTGTTTTTTTTTTTTCCAGCTTGTACTGCAGCCACATATCTTTAATTCACTGAAGTATGGAGTAAAACTTACAAGATAGATGTGAGCCAGTTTACTATTTTGTTACACGAGGCACAAATGCTTTAGGTAGTTTTTACTTTCACGTGTATAATGCCGTATTTTAAATGGAACGTCACTACTTTCCTTGGCACATTTTAAAAACCCTCTGCATAGCACTGAATGGTTAATTATGAGAAAGCCAGCAGTGAGGAAAGTGGAAAGTGAGTTACGTGTCTAATAAACCAGAACTTGTTGTATAGCCAGTGCCTCTGGGTTCTAGTCAAGTGTTAATACCCTATATCCATAAATATGTTATAATAAATCTGGAAATATAAAAGATTTTAAATTGGTCATATGATGAAAGATCAGCATTACAGAATAATTGAAGCAATCCTATTAGCTCTGTTTTTGTTGTATAATCTGTTTACGTTGGAAAGAACCAAATGTCCAACCTACTCGTGTATAGATGAGAAAACAGACATCAAAAAAAGTGAAGTGACTTGTCCTAAGCCTACAACCTGCTATGAGAGTCAGGACTAAATTCTACATCTACTTATAAGTCTAAGACTCTTCCCTGAAATATCTTTCTCTATCAATTCTGCATTGATGACTAATTTTATGTAATATGACAACTCAGTTTATGGATTAGACTGAGTGGTGAGTATGATTTCTGCAGGAATTCCTGTTTGAAGTTGGCACCATATTTTCTGTTGCTCATAGTTGATGAATATAGAAATATCAACTCTTGAAAACTCTAAGATTTGATGGTTGAAATTTTCCATAAAACCCTACATAACTTCTCTGCATGTTTTTGTGCTACATGTATTGTTTTCCCCTTGGCTGCTTTTAACAAGTCATCACAAACAGTGGATTTAAACAACACAAATTTGTTATCTTATAATTCTGTAGATCGGAAGTTTGACATGGGTCTTACAGACTAAAATTAAAAGGTCAGGAGGGCATATTCTTCCTGGAGGTTCTAAGGAAGAGTTCATTCCCTTGTCTTCTCCAGATTCTAGAAGCCACCTACATTTCTTGGTTGATAGCCTCTTCTTCCATCAGCATAACATCTTCCAATCTCTGTCTCTAACCCTCCTAACTCCCTCTTAAAAAAAACAAAAAATTCTCTGCTTCTCCCTCTCCCTCTGCCTGCCGCTCCCCCTGCTGTGCTCTCTCTCTCCCTCTCTCTCTGTTAACTAAATAAATAAAATCTTAAAAAGAAAAAGGGGGCGACTGCCTTTAGCTCAGGTCATGATCCTGGAGTCCCATATCGGACTCCTTGCTCAGCGGGGAGTCTGCTTCTCCCTCTGACTCTTCCCCCTCTCATGTTCGCTCTCTCTCATTCTCTCTCTCTCTCACATTAAAAAAAAAAAAAAAAAAAACTATTGTGATTACATTAGGCTCAGTGGGATAATCCCAGATAATCGCCTCATCTCAGAATCCTAATTAATCTCGTCTACAGAGTCCCTTTGTCACCTGAAGCAGCATGTTCGTAGGTTCCAGGGATTAGTATGTTGTCATGTTTCTTTTTCTGGGAGAGGGGATGTTATTCTGCTTACCACACTGCTTGCGTAACTAAAAGTTACTGTTTTAACTTGTTCCTCATTATATTTTGCTTTAGTTTTAAGTTTCTCTGGGTTTATCAGGAGTAGAATGATTAAGTAGTTGTTTTTTCAGACACTTGCCCCAAATAAATATTTATAATTTCCACCACTTAAAAGACATATTTACTTCTCTTACTAAAAATGGAGTATTATACTCCATGGAGACCTCACTTTCTATACACTTATTTTTTGTGGTTTTTTGTTTTTGCTTTTGTTTGTTTAAAGATTTTATTAATTTGAGAGAGAGAAAGAGAGAGAGAGCATGAGCAGGGGGAGGGGCGCAGGGAGAGGGAGAAGCAGACTCCCCTCTAAGCAGGGAGCCCGACACAGAATTCCATCCCACGACCCTGGGATCATAACCTGAGCCAAAGGTAGATATTTAACTCACTGAGCCACCCAGGTGCCCCTATATACTTACTTTTTGTAGGAAAAAAATAAGGAGAAAAAATTAAAAGAAATGAAATCATGAGACGATACTTAGCTTGTGAGAATAGAGAACTCCTGGATTCTTTAAAGGGTAAGAGAAACAACTCCCCGCCAAATTAGAAAACTATTTATATGATATTGTATTAATTACTTAGAACCACCGTAACAGATTACCACAAATGTGCTACCTCAGAACAACGGAAATTTATTCTCTCATCCTTCTGGAAGCCAGAAGTTTGAAGTCAAGTTGTTGGAGTCTCCCAGGAAGAATCTTTCCTTGCCTCCTCCAGTCTGTGCTGCCTCTGGGCCCTGGGCTTGTGGCATCACTCCAATCTCTAACCCCATCTTCCCATTACCTTCTTTATGTCTCCTTGTGGCCTTTTTTGTCTCTTATAAGGACTCTGTCATTGGATTTAGAACACATCCTAATCCTTATCTCCACCCTTACCTTAATTACACCTGCAAAGACTCCATTTCCAAATAAGATCACATTCTGGGGTTCCAGGTAGACATGAATTTTGGGAGAACACTGCTCAACTCACTACAGATATAAATATGTATTAAAGATGTATTCTTTATAATTAACTGGCATGTGGTTATTTTTTCCACTTGTCCATGCTTTAAAAAGTAAATAACAAATAATTAGCCTTCTTCTTCCTCAATACTGTGGGCCTTTCTCTTGTTATTTATTAATATTGGCCCTGTTCTTAGAAATTCTCTCAATGTTAGGTAATAATAAGAAGAAGAAAGATAATAATGATTTTCATTGGATGTTTTTTACTGCATTCCTGGTGTAGTTCTTGATACTTTACATTCAACTCCACAACAACCAGGTGGTTTTATTATTCCTATCTTACAATGAAAAAACTGAGGTTCAAAAAAGTTCAATAATTTGGCCAACATTACACATGTAGGAAGTGGAAGAGGTCAGAATCAGACCTTAATAAAAGAATACTTCCCCCTTTTCCAGTCCTGCAGAATCCTCATCACAAGGTCCATTCTGTCTCCATCTGTTTCCCAAACACATCCATTTTCCTTCATTTCGCACTTTTGAATTCACCTCCAGGCTTATGCACTAGCAACTGACAATTAGTGCATAGCCTTCAAGCTTTGTGCAAACAAACTACAGCAATAACAATAGCAACAACAACTAGAGCTTCAAAAGTTTCAAGAGTAGTGATAGAAAAGAGAAAACCAACCAACAAACAACACATCTATAAACCGTGTTATTGGATTTGGGAACCACAGGAAGCAGATGGGAAATGCTGAAACATTTCTTGAGACATTGAGAAAAACATTGTCTATTAAATTAGAAAGGATTTTAGGATTCTGGTCTTAGATCACAAATGAAACAAAAACAGTTTCAGGAAAACACAACTGTTTGTGGGTAAAAAATAATCCAAAAATTCTTTGACTTACTAAATGACCTCACCTTGGAAAAAACATATTTTTGAAAAATATTTTAAATAGAAGGTATTTGGGGCACCTGGGTGGCTCAGTCAGTTAAGCGACAAACTTAGGCTCAGGTCATGATCTCAGGGTCCTGGGATGGAGGACTCGACCTCCCCACCCCCCTCACCCCCTGGCTCAGCAGGGAGTCTGCTTGTCCCTCTCCCTCGCCCTCTGTCCCTCCCCTACCCTCCGCTGTGCTTGCTCTCATGCTCGCTCTCTCTCTCTCTCTCCCTCAAATACATAAATATAAAATCTTAAAAAAAAAAAAATAGAAGATGCTTGACCTTTAAAGGCTCTTGACCTCGTAAGGTAACTTTGCAACTAAACAAACAAATGAAAATAGAAAATAATATTGTTACCATGTTTGTTACTAGACAAAACTGGAAAAGAATAAAATAAACCTCTTGAATACTGGTCCTTAAATAAGAAAGTATTTGGGGTGTTGATAGAATCAGCAACTTGACAGTTCTACCTTTTGGTAAGCATTCCATTTAAGGAGAGCTTTTTACATTTTTCTTCTTTTCTTATTGTTTTATATTTCCCCACTAGTTCAAAAAATTTTACTCATTTCTATAAAGAATACTTCCTTTTATTAAGTGACCTATTATTTTCTAGTTGTAAGTTTTTCCTCGTTTTGTAAGAGAATGCAATAAAACTAGGAGTCAGGGAATATGTGTGGAATATCCATCTTTAGTTACTGAATAAATAAAAGGTTCTCTTGCTTAAATTGTTCATCTAGGACTCAATCCTGAATCCTCTACTCACTTTTCACACTGTCCCTTGGTGATTTTATACCAACCCATGAGTTTTACCAATGTCTGTTCAATTGCTGTTAGCCAAAGCCACGACCAGCAGAGATCTTATTCCTGAGGATCTGACATATCAAACCACCCATCGTACTTGACCATTTGGGCCACCTGAATGTCCCTAGTCATCTTGATTTCCACATATCCAAAACTAAACATATCACGCTTCACCCCAAACCTGGCCCTCTTGTAGATGGTACCACTAACCTTCCATTCAAGCAATTCAGCCATTTGGGGGTCATCCCAGATGTTTCCTTCGTTGTCAGCACTTAACTGGTCACCAAGTTTGGAGAAATCTGTCTTCTACAACATATCTCATTCCATTCTGCTTATCTCCATTTTCTCTGTTCATCTACATTATAATAGCTCCATGCCTAAACCGGTTTCCATTCAAATGGTCGTCCCCCTGTCATTAAGTGGTTTCATAAAATGAAATCTTTCAATGGTTTGCCCTAACTTTCAACATTAGGTTAATAATAATAATGATTGATTGCCATTTTTGTGTTTATTATATCTCAAATATTATTCTATACACATGACATTCATATCTTTGCATTAGCTCTCATCTAACATTAATCTTGTAAGATAGATATTACTCTAATTTTATAATTAGATTATAAAAACTGAATGTTCAGAAAGCTCAGATGACTTGCCCAAGACTGGTAAACCCACTTAGTGTTGAGCCGGTGTTCAATCCTAGGAAGGCCTGGCTGTGAAGCCTTCTGTTCTACTGAATCTGTTGCTAAATTAATATTCATGAAACCAGCACATGAGGCTCTTTGATTATCTAGAACACCAATTGCTGAGCAATACCAAGGTATTTGGTATTTCCTTTTCTTTCTTTCTTCTCTTTTTTAACTTCATACATATGTACTTTTTTTTTATAATTATACAATATATTCAGGTTTTTAAATTTTTCAAATAAAGAAAAAGTAATTAGAGTAAATTATCCTCCTTCTACACAGTCTCAGTCTCCATCCACGAAAGCTAATCACTTTTCACACTTTGGTTTGACTATGAATTCATTTGATCTAAAGATTTGTATCTCCTCTGCTCTGAGACGTTTCCTTCTATTATTTCTTTTTATTGACTCTGATCTCTCCCTCTGGAAGCCCTCTAGGGCAATCTCTGTGCCAGAGACTGCTCTGGAGATTTGGTAAAGCTGATGGAACTACACTTAAAATTGTGTGAAATTACATACATAGGATTACAAAGGAAGCAGATTATATTAAAATTCAGTTACCAAAATCCCAAGAAGTATGATATATAATATTATTCTTTATGAACACATCCATAAAATTATCTAGCAACAGATTTAATAGGTATCTGAATTCTGAAGTAGTGATGAACAGAAATTATATTTTGAGATACCTGCAGCAATATATACTGTCATGTGAAAAATATCTGTAATTCCTATTGGTAGTAAAGTCATATGTTCTGCCAATACTGCTGTGATTTTTTTCTCTACATTCCTAATTGAAGAAAATATTACATTTCAGTTAGAGTTTATTGGAAAAATGTAATTTCTTTTCCTATCCAAGGACTCCTTGAAATCTATTCACAACCTTATGTTAGTGTTACTGGGATTTTAGAATTTTTACTATCTTCAATGTTTCTTACATTTTCTCTCATACTTTCCAACTCCTTGTCTTTTTTATACTGTGTTCTAGGATTGGCTGTCTATTTAGATATTTTATTCCATTGCCAAGGGAAATTTATCATATTACATTATAATCTTTTTTTCTATTTTTTATGCCCTGCTAAAATTTCATGTCTAAAGTAATGAGGAAATTACAGGTGAATGCATTAGATCACCCAAAGTAAAGTTTCCAAAAGAGAGAGAGAAATTGCAGTGAGATGAATATAGACTCCTCAATTGGAATGGTATTAAGGAACATTTTGCATATCAGTAAAAGTGGTTATTGGATAATCATTCTTTGTAAAAGACTAAATAAAGCCAGAGAAGATCCTAAAATCCAGAAATGATAATCCTAATTTAGCCTTTGCTATTATTTTATGTTTAGTCTGTAAAACAATTCAGTAGTTGTTCAATTTGGAAATGAAAATATCTCTATGAAACTACCTTCATGAAAACTACAGACAAATAAAAAAAAATCACCGAGGACTCTGCAATAGAGTTATATTGATATGTTTTGTGGTAAATGGTAAGAGGTGATTTCTCCAAATAGAAACTACTGCCTTGTGTAGGAGAAAAGAAGACGACGGGGTAGGGGGGAGGAAGAAGTAGGTTAGGAAGAGAGAGATGTTGTTTTTAAAGAGTAGACTAAAAAGCATTTACAGGGCGCCTGGGTGGCTCAGTTGGTTAAGCGACTGCCTTCGGCTCAGGTCATGATCCTGGAGTCCCGGGATCGAGTCCCGCATCGGGCTCCCTGCTCAGCAGGGAGTCTGCTTCTCCCTCTGACCCTCCTCCCTCTCATGCTCTCTGTCTCTCATTCTCTCTCTCAAATAAATAAATAAAATCTTTAAAAAAAAATAAAAATAAAAAAAAAAATAAAAAGCATTTACAAAACAAAATAAAATGCACACAGGCAAATTAGATTCTTGTTTGCCTTTGTAATGACAGGTTCTTTATACATGTTCATTATGTTTTAAATGTTTGCCTTGCCTATAATTCTCATGGTATCATATAGGACTACAAAAGAAAAGGGCACAGAGCTATGGTTAACCTGTCAGCCAGTGCTGACAGCCAACCTAGCCGATCACCTGTATTCCTTCTAAATGACAGGTGACTATTCTTCATATCATTCTGCTTTACCGTAACTATTCAAGGAAGAAGACAACCAGAAAATACATCAAACTTCAAAGTAATTGTCCATTTTTTTTCTGTTGCCATCAGCTAACACTCTTCATTCTGATACATACCCAGCCATCCTTCCATATCAATGGTCCACACAATCCTGTAGCAGTTGGTTATGGTCTCTCTTATAATACCCTGTTGTGGGTATCTTGAGGTGTAATTAAATGTTTAACTTTTCATGAATGCATATAATTATTTTTGCCTTCTTTTCACTCATCACATAATGTTTTCACAACGGGAACAAGTTCAGGTGTCTGTGACTTAGGAGCAAAGCCCAGCATGACATTTAACTTGCAACATAAGTTTGGGGAAAATATTGACTGGCTCTAAGCTTCACTCAGTTCCAGTATTTGTAAAATGAGGATTCCAGTGCCTAGGATACAGTAAGAACTAAACAAAATGTCTTTATTATTATTATTCCTCTACTTTTCATTCTCTTGGGAACTCTTACAGCGACTTGAGTTCTTTTAACTTATAGGCCTTTCACTGCCCTGAAGTTTGCACAGCTAACTTTGTCAATTCTTTCTGGTAATTAATATCACCATAAAATATTCTCCTAATATTCTAAGATTCCTTTGTTATTATATCACCTATATTTTCATGTTCAGACCATATACAGTGCAGATAAATTGTGCAGATCATTATTTCCTATTCAGAGTGATGTTAATATCAAATATGTCTACCTATTACTTTATTGATCACCTGTGATGGGGCAGACACTGTGCTAGCTATTTGTTTTCCTTGCCTTATAGCCAGTGTTCAAAATCTACAATGAGGGTATTATGACACTCATTTTACAAATGAAAAGGCTAAAGTCCCAGGTAGTTAAAGAAACGATTCGTGTTCATTCAGCATCTGTGTGGCAGAACTGAGTTTGAAATGAGATCTATCTCCAAAACCTACACCCTTCCCGCTAATTACTTTTTGCTTTGTGTTCATTATATAGGTCAGTACTGAGCCATTCCGAGGTAAATGGGCCCCGATAAATGTAATATCTAGAAATATTTTAATAGAATATGTTTAATGTGTAATAAATTCTCTTTAGGATTCTAAGGAAATTTAGGACACTACTAATACTCCTCTTACCCCAATTTGGATCTCCTAAAAAATAAAGCATAGTTAAGAAGGCCCAAGTTAGCATTCTAAGACATTTTTCTAGATGGAAGTAAAAATTGAACTTACAATGTTTTGTTTTGTTTTTATAGTGTTAAGTGGTACTCAATGTTTTGTTTAATAAGTATCCAATTTGACATGTCAGTTAGGTATTACCGGTGGGGGAAAAAAGTGATTTGTCTCATTATTGGCTATTAGTCTCAGATAGATCAGATTTAATATATCACATGGACATTTATGAAGCTGTTATACATACAACATAATTAATTGAATATTGATCTGGTTTATTGCTAGTGTATTTAGTTTAAAAATATTTCCGTCTCAGTATTTAATGTGCTTGGTTTGATATTTGGCATTTTGGTTCACTGTTTAAGTGTATAATTTGATAAGAAATATATCGCTCATGGCCATGCAGAAAATTATAAAAGATTATCCGTAGACAGTGAACAGATGTATTATTACACAGAAATAATCACCTTTTTACAGTAGTAATCTAAAGTGAAAATATGTTTCAAAGAGATATGTTCATTTTGTTTAGGTAAACATGGGTTTCTCAGCTTCATTTAATTAAACAACAACAAAGTATAGGCATATAAGGCCTCCCAAAGTCAACTATTTTTTTTAACAAATAAAATAGTAATCCACTTTATTGAACCTCTTCTTATGTAATAGGAACTAATTTATGTATTTCTGATTGGCTGTCACTTGAAGTAAACATATTTCTATTTGTGGTTTCTGTGTGTTTCCATCTTGAAAATCTACAGCTCTAAAACATGATGAATGTTTTCTGATCTTGTTGATAGGGAAACAGGATGCAAGAAACTCACTAGCTTCTCCAAGGAAGCATTAGGAGTCAATATATTTTAAGCTTAAGTATAAGATCGTTTTGCCTGACTCACCCATAGAATGATTTTTAATGCTCACTTGCTCACTTGTGATTTCTCTTTCCTAGGAAGGAACTTCCTGTAATTCCTTCACAGCTATCTTCATTGTTCATCATCCTTATGAAAGCAGTCACTCTAGCAGATCTATCACACAACCCAGCAATCCCAAGACACTCTTCATTGTCTATCCTCCTTTGGCTTCCAGATTTCTTAGCTTGTAGGTTCCGCTGCTTCTTCCACTGTTTTGAACCCAAATATGCTCTTCTGCTTCAGTGAAAGTCCTTGCATAGGTACTTATTTTTTACAACCATATTTTAGTCACTTAGTTCTTGTTATATTCTGTGTTTTGAACCTAAATTTCAATCTCCTGCATTTCAGTATATTTTTGCCACTTTCCCTTCAAAGAGAGACATCTCTGGATCAAAATATAAACTGTTGCATTGGAAGCTTTCTAGTAGTTAGCCCAGACTAATGGACTAAAACCTATTCCTTATTAATACCGATAGAAAAGACTAAAAAGCATGGACAGTTAACTGTGAAGGGACAATGGGTTATTACATGCCATATACATTCTCTTGTATGACCTGCCTGACAACTATCGGAGTTAGGGATTATCATCAACTCTATGGAAACTGAAGCTCATCAAAGTTATCAGAGTCCAATGAGAGGGATATCTGGTTTCACATTTTCTGCCCAGGAGGTCTGACTCTAGACTCCATTTTCTTAGATACCAAACAATATTACTTATTGTTATAGCTTCCACTCCACATAAATTATTCTGCAACTTTATGAAATTATTTAATCCTTACCAGCTGCCATCTCTCCTTCTGTAACTCTCTCTTTCCCTCATACACTTGTTCTTTTTCATCCTTCCTCCCTATTTCAACCTTTTTAATGTTTATTTTGCTCTGCTAAGCACAGAGGGATATTTTTCCTAAACTGCAGTCTCTAAGAGGTTTATAATTGGTTTCTTATTGAGAAAACAATAAATAATAGCCTTTCTCTCTTTTAAGTTGCTGCTTTGTTGTTTCTTTTCAACCAAATTTCTCCTGATTACTCTTGCTTATTCTCAAAGATCGAAGCATTTTTTCTTGTATGGGCATAATTATAATTATTGTTTATATTTGCATTTTAACATGGACTTTAAACATTTTTGCTGTTTCTACTAAAATGCATTCTCCTTGAAGGCAGGGTAATATTATGGACCTCTAGACACAAACTAAATCTATTTTCTGTCTTCTTTATCTTCTTTCATAGTTCCCTGGTTTTTTGTTTATGTCTTATTCAGACAAAATAATGCAGACTTGTGTGTTTGCATGCACATGTTTATGTTTAGAGAGAGATGCAGCAAAAACTGGATAAAATGTAGCTTCACAATGAGTATATATTTGTCTTTTTTATTTATAATTCCCTCAAGGTATAGAACAAGACTCACTCTAATCTGTCACTAAGTAACTCCAACCTTTTCTGATCATTTTCATTTCTCAATGACTACATATATAATGTTGACCAGAAAAATCATATACTGAGTTAAACATTGCTACAAAATCTTATTCCCAATTTAATTTCAGAATTTTCGTGATACTGTTTTTTTCACTTCTGATCTACCACCCTATAGAGTATTGTTACACAGTCCATGTTCAGCAAATGTTATTGGACTGGATTGAATGTGAATCACCTGCATCATTCTGTTTAATGGTTCAGCATCTATTCCACAAGAGAACTCAATGGAAGCAGATCTGGAAAAGAAAAAATTTTAAAGCTCTGTCACTAATGGGCACTTGTACACATAAGGAGAGTTAAAAGTGTTTCACCTAAAATGTAGAGTTAGACCAGTCACTTCAGGTGCACTTCAGGTAAATAGATTACAAGTAAATTGCAGGCATTTCTTTAAGTGAAAAAAGCTTTTAGATGATTACATAAGTCTCATGAAACTAATTTATCATCATTGAAACTCCATGTAATTTTCTCCTAAGTAAATTTCACTTCCAAATGCATCATTTAAGATTGTGACAAAATAATCCTATAACTATGGCTTCCATTTGCTTCCATCGATCTGCTGGGAAACAATATGATTACAGACATAAAAAAAGAAAGTTATACTCCAATTCCAGTATTGGCTGAGTATCTTGTATCAGACTAGCCCTCTCACAAAGCAGGCAGAAACTGTAGAGGATATGACCTTTGAAAGAAGGAGACTGAACAAGAAGAGATTCACATTTATATGGCTTTCTCCCTGAGCACTAAAGGCAGCTAAAACTCAAGAAAAAAGTTGCAGTTTTATAGGCTTGCAGTGTCATAAGATGGAGTTCAGGGCTGCCAAGACATCTGAAAATTAAGAGGGAATCCCAGAGAGAAGAGAGCCACAGAAGGAAGAACCACAAAATTTACATACAAAACAAACTGCCCTCAAATACTTGGTTGACCCTGACCTGTGTATGCACAGGGAAGAAACTAAGGAGAAGAGTAGAAACCTACAGCTAGAAGGCCAAAAAAGCTCATCATAAAGTAGCTGCCATACACCACATAGTAGACAAAGCTTGGAGTTTATGCCCTGCCAAATTAGAAGGGCTGGGTAAACGCATCTGGTATTCCATTTAAATCCCAGAGAAACCTTGCAGGATTAAAACTGTGTCTCAGGATAAAATACAATTTCCTTAAACAAAGAACGCGGTTGTTATGTTGGATTTTATATTGATAAAATCAAAATAAAAAATATTTCTACTTGTCAAAGATAATATTAAGAGAAGGAAAAGGCAAACCATACAGATATATCTGACCTTGTATCTCAATATATGAAAACCTCCTAAAATCAATAGTAAAAAGACAACACAAGAAACATTAGCAAAAGCCTGGAACAGTCACTTCACAAAAGGAGATATACACATATCCAATAAACACATGAAAATATGCTTAATTAACATTGTTAATCTTCAGGAAAATGTAAATGAAAACCATAATGATTTACATTTCACATCCACTAGGATAGCTACAATTAAAAAGACTAACACCACCAAATGCTGGCAAGAATGCAAAGCAAATGAACTTGCAGATATTGGAGTATAAATTGTGTAGAGACCACTTTGAAAATCTTACTAAGCTAAACATATACCTAGCCCATCCCCCAGCAGTTCCAATTAAATTCTAAGTGTTTACCCAGGAGAGATGAAAACTGTCATCCATAAAAGACATATAATCATGTTTACATCAGCTTTATTTGTAATAGCTCCAAGCAGGAGGCAATCCAAATATCCAACAACAGGGGAATAGGAAAACAAATTACGATCTCTTCAGCCCACAATATTACAAGAAATAATCAAAGAAAGAACTATTGATCACAAACCAATATGGATATATCTCAAAAGCATTGTATTGTTGAAAAGAATCCAGAGACAGAAGAGTACAACTATTTGGTTTTATTTGCATGAATTTCAAGAACTGACAAAACTAATCTATTATGATGATAGAAATCTAAATCGTGGTGCAGTTTGACTGAAAGGAAGGGGCGCCTGGGAGACTCAGTGGATTCACTGGTTGGCTCTTGATTTCAGCTCAGGTCATGCTCTCTGGGTCCTGGGATGGAGCCCCATGCCGGGCTCTGCATTCAGCAGGGAGTCTGCTTGAGGATTCTTTCTCTCTCTCTCTCCCTCTCCTCCTGCCCCTCCCATTCGTGTGCATTCTCTCTCTCTCTCTCTCTCTCTAAAATAAATAAATAAATCTTTAAAAAAAATGTTTATTTAAAGAGGGCAAGGAAAATTTCTAGGGTGGTAGAAATGTTCTGTATCTTAATTGGGGTAGTGGATTCACAAATGTACTTTTTAATCAAAACTTACTGAATTAGCCATTTAAGATCTGTGCTTTTCATGATATGTAAATTTTATGTCAATAAAAATGTTACAGGTGGTTGTGTCAAGGTATTTGGATTGGATTTGGGTTAAATATAGCATGATTATGATTTGGATTGGGTTAAATGATTTGGATTAAATCTAGCATAGCCAGATTATAAGAATTAAAAACAGAGAATATAGCTACTCTAGGAATTTCCTGACTCAGCACCCCACACACACATCATTCTATCATCATACTATCATACCATAGAAATGTGGGTATCCTGGAACATGTCCCCTTTTCATGCATTTTTCCTCATTCCTATTCCTTAGGCCTATTTCCTTTCCTCATTCTTCACCCTTTTCATAAATCGGGAACTGCTCCAAAAACTGACCATTTTTGGCCATTTTTAGCTAAGACATCCTTGTAACACCAATCCCCGGTGCTGAATTGTTTTTACATGCTGGTAGTTTCCAAAAGTTCATCTACAAGAAAGAACAGTAATTGAATCTGTACAAGATTAAACCAACCAAAACATGAGCTTTGTCTGTATTTTTGAGGCTTCAGTGAAACTTCAAAAGTATTTCTTATAAAATGCTTACTGGGATTCTGTTTCATTTCTGACCAAGATTTTTGCTCTTCCTTTGTTTACCTGTCTGTAAACCTTTATGATGATAATTTTTTCATCAAGCCACTTTAGAGAATTTTATCCAAATTGATGGAAAAGCTAACTCTCCAGCTTCTCTGAAAAAACTCCTCTATTCTTTTATAAGTAACCAAATTATTATGAACAGGCCTGTTATATTACAGCTTTATTTTCTCACTGCTGGCCCAAGAAGTTGGTGTGATACTGAATTGCGACAACTGATCACCATATAAATTCCTTTTTAATGCTCTTCTGTAATGTGTAATAGACTGTGAACTACCATCATCTTGAAATGTCATCATGTTTCCACAACATGACAAAGTAATAACGTGAAAATGCTGAATTTAGTAATTTAAACTCTGCCATGAACAGTGAGTGATATCACCAACACCAAGTCTTAATCTAAGAGTTAGTTTACTCATTTTCCACTTCATTTTATAAGAAAATCTTCCCATTTTGTTTTTAGGGAGGATTGTGACATTACACAAGCCTTTTTAGTATTAAGCAATAGTCAAGTGCTGAATTTTTCCCTTAACTCTCATATAAATGTTCCTTCTTGAAGCAACTAATTCAGTTAATTATTGTCTGTACAGTGAGTCTAGAAAAAAAATCTCTGCCCTCAAGTTGCTTTTGGTGTAATTGGGAATCATAATACATACATATGAAAGAGTTAAGTAGAAATCAGAGGTCATCTATGGTTATATGCCAAAAATGGCTGTTTCTCTAATGATTCTAGAAGGATACAAAGTCATACTCCTTCATAGAAGCAAATACCTTCTAATTACTGACGTCATTATTGCAGCCACTAGCCATATGACTAGCCATATGGTTATTTACATGTAAGTGGATTAAAATTAAATAAAATTTAAAATTAAGTTTCTCAGTCACACTAGCCACAATTCAAGTTCTCAGTGGCCATATGTGGTTAGCATGACTACCATATTGGACAATAGAGATGTAGAACACTGCCAATATTTCAAAACATTCTATTGAACAGTGATGTCGGAGTCATTCCTATACTTGATGAGTCTGGAGTTATACACTTCACAGAAGATGGTGTAATGTAATAATGTTACCTTACTTATATACCTTTAGCCTGAGAAAACACTATGATCTGTTTTTGTATGGCAGAAATATTGAGCTGTGACAACTTTCTGTCCTTAAATGGTCCTTCTCATCAGTGTTGAAGAATTGGAATATAGTAATTATTGAATGAATAAGAAGTTGAAAGTATGGTGGTCTCATAATAAGAAGTATGTATCAGGTACCTGCTCCTGATAATATTGAACCCTAGGCTAGGCATAGGTGAGGCAATGGGACTTGGATGAGGAGGCAGTCCCAGCCTGCCAGGAGTTTCCAGTTACACGGGCTTGAGCAAAATAAAGAGGCAAGTATAAACCAGTGCACTAAAGTGCTGTTATAGGAGTACATACAAGGTGTAATGAGGTATATAGGAGGGGACACTAACCTAAGGCTGGAGGTCAAGGAGAACTTCCAGGAATAAGTGACATCTAAATCAATCCCAACTCTGAAAGGATTAGTACCAGTTAAAGCAGTTAGGACAGAGTAAGACTGAAAGAAAAGAATGGATAGGAAAACATTCTTAGCAAAAGAAAATGAGTATCAAAGAACCAAGGGCAAGAAAGCATATAAGCCATTTAAGAAACTATAAGCATCAGAAATAAGAACTAAAGCACAAAAAGTGAACCCAATTGGAGATAAAGTTGACTTCTTATGAAAGTTGGGATGCACATTTTAGGATTTATTTTGTTTTACAATATAGTTTCAAAAGTAAACTGTCTACCTAATATACTTTCAGAATATGTGCACACATACCAATTGAAAGCATGGTTTGGGAAGGAAAGTGTAGACAGATAATTGGCAAGACCTAGCAATTATAGCAAATGCATACTGGATTTCTTCCAAACCTCTGCCATTATCATTTCGTATTAACATATAGTTCTGACCTTTTATCAACATATTGTTTAGTTTAAAGTTCAGTGTATGTCAATGGTTCTCCCAGCACGAATAGAAATAAATCAGTTATTAAAGCAAAAGGATTGGAGTATTTAATTATGAATACCCTAGTATTTATAAACTTATAAATCATCATAGGTTTCAAAAGCTAATATTTTACTATATATGTTAATGATGCCATTTAAAAATTCTAAACATAAAATAAAAATATTCAGGGGTTTTTTTTCAGTATTTTTTATTGGATACCTAAAAATGGTAAACTTAACTATATGTAAATTAGATCCAAATAAACCTGACTTAAAAAAAAACTTCTTTTATTACACATTTACACATGTATGTAATTTTCATAAAAGTATAAATGTAACTACACATGCCATTTTTAGAGCATTAGGTTTCCTTTTACTTTTCAGCTTGGCTTTCTCCCATTCTTCTCTCCTCCTCTACCTCCACTCATATTTTTCTACCCTTGACAGATAACCAACAGGATATATTGTATTCGTTCATATTTTCCTCTAAACACTTCTAATAATATAATAATATGTATACACATAGTCCCACATAGTTATATAATTTGGGAGTCATTGTTGATTTTTAAAATGAAATTACATTATAAATAATTTCTGCACTTTGCTTTTTTTCATTCTGCAAGTGCATCATAGAAATCCTTCCATGAGGGGTGCTTTGGTGGCTCGGTCAGTTGGGTGACAGACTCTTGATTTTGGCTCAGGTCATGACCTCAGGGTTGTAAAACTGAGCCCCATGTCGGGCTCCACGCCCAGCACAGAGTCTGCTTGAGATTCTCTCTCTCCCTCGGCCTCTGCCCCTCCCCCTGCTTGCTCTTGCTCTCCCTATGCAACTTACCTCATGCCACACCCTTTTCTAAGCACTTTGTATGTTATTATTCACTGAATACTCAACTTTGGAGCAGGACCTCTTATTAATTTTCAATTTACATGCTCAGACTGAAGCTGAGAGGCCGTGTAACATTCTTTAAATAAATAAATAAATAAATAAATAAATAAATAAATAAAATATTTAAAAAAAAAAAAGAAATCCTTCCATGATATCTTGTATTGCTCTAATAGATTCCTCTTAATGTTTCCATAATGTTTCGTGGCAGGAATGCATCATCATTCTCTGATTAATGAACATTACTGCTCTTTTTAGTTTGGTGCCACAATAAACAGTGACACACTGAAAATCCTTGTACATTAATCTAAAATTTTTATTTCTCTTGGATATATTCCTGGGAATGGAATTCCTGGGCCAAAGTCATCTATATTTTTTTAATTTGAACAGATGTTACTTTTGAAAAAAGCCATGACATTTTCTCATTTCCACTAGTTATGTGTAAGAATACACTTTTCAATGCATCTCCACCAGCAATACATGTTAAGTGTTTTCAGACCAATAGATATAAAGTCATAGCCTACTGTTATTTTATTTTGTATTCTCCTAATCACTAATGAGTTTGGGTATTTTGCATATGCTTGTTGGACATGTCTATTTGTTCTATTTAGAATTTCTTCTTCAGATGCTTTATCTATTTTTCTTTTGCATCCTCTATTCTTTAGAAAATAGAGGACGCTTAATTAGAGAAACACCTGTATATTTATAAATATTAACTCTTTGTCCACTGTGTTCCAACTTTTTCTTTTTTGTAAATCTATTGGTCTTCACTTTGTACATGTATCTCTTGCCATACAAAGGTATATTAAAATGTTTTATGTAAAAAATATCTGCTTTACATATATATTTTCTGGATTTCATATGTTGGTTAAAAAGTCCTTCCTTACATATATTATATATGCTCCCCTAGTTTTTCTTGCAGGGCTTTTACTATTTTATTTTGAACTATTTAGTTAAACTGGAAATTATTTTGGGAGGAGTTAGAAAAAGATTTGATTTTATTTTCTCACAGATAGCTAATTACGCCAACAACATTTACTAATATATTGACCAACATTTTAGAGAGACAACACCAAAAACATATAATAATATATATGTAATAAATAATTATATACATGCATTATTACTTTAACATAAAAACGTGAAACTAGACCTTTACTTGGAATTATGTATTATTCTGTATTATTCATTTCTTATTAAAAAATGCTATTGTTTAAACAAAACAATAGGACTAGTTAACGGTCAAATAGTAATAACTGTATTATATACTATATTTTATATATATTTATATACCGCTATTGTGGTATTAATTAAACAAATATGTGTGATAAAATATAACAATATTTTAATAAGGTGTCTTTTTGTCCTCTGACAAAGCAGTTATTTTACTCTTTTTGAATTCTTAGATATTTAAATTTTAGACTATATTTAAGACACATAAGGGTAAGACTTTTCAAAAGGGAAACAAATACAAAAATACTAATTAAACATAAGTAGATTTAAACATATAATTAAACATTAAGTATATTTAATAACAACAATAGCACATTTCTTTCTGTCCCATAGCACCATATAATAATTTTACTCTTTCTGTTTCCCTTTCCAATGATACTTCTCTGAATTGCCTGCAACCTTCAGGACAGCCTTCTTTTAAATATAGTTAAACATAAATTTCACTTTGATTGCAACTCTGCCCATATTACACTGATTCTGGTGGTGTCATTCCAATGTGATGACATCAAGCTAAATATGCCCTTAACAAAAATGTTTGAGCACGAAATACTTACGAACTTACTTATTGGCAGTAGCCGGTGTGTTAACTTGTAGGAATTAGGTTCTAGCTTCCCATACACGTTGATTCTACAAGATTGCTTTGAAAAGACCAGCTTTTTGTCAATCATAACTTTTGCATCTATAAATCTATCAGATAGACTAAAGATGTCTGAGATGTCCACCATTTTTAAACACTCTGAAGCACACAGGATGTCGTCCTAAGTTAAAGTCCTGTTTCTTTGCAAAATGATTTTAAAGCACAGAGGTAATTTGAATATGTGAAATCAATGCTGAATTCCAGAAGTTACAGTTTTAATAAAGAGGTTGAGAAAATCCTGTCTAACTTGGCTGCCTTTTCTGTTTCCTGGTGACTTTCTTTTTTTTATTATTATTCTGAAGTAATCTCATTTCAAAAAATGTGTCATTTTTTTCCCTGAGTTTTTGTCATAATCTACACATAAAATGGAACAACTCAGGTGCAGTCAGTTCATCTTTTTCTAAGCACTCTATGGTTTCTTTAAAAAAATACCGGTTTTGAAACAAATATATAAATTTCTCTTTTACTGTAATCTTTTGCTTCATTGTTATCGTCAATCTATTTCCAAATTAGAGAAGAACATTCTTCTTGTTTCACACTTTGGGAAAATGTGATTTTATGGCAGTCCAACATTGGAAAAAATAATGGTCATCTTGTAGGCATATGTCTAAGAAGGCCATCTCCTTCCATTTCTATTAAGTAAACTCTCACAAATGCTTGTCACATTTTGACAAAACTGAAAAGTGATCAAAATTTTAAATAATGAAAGCTTCACTATCCCAGGTAAGCAAATCATACCCGTTTCTGTTATATACAAGGTATACAGAATATTTTGCAGATAAGATCTTTTAATTTTCTTTGATAAGAAGTTCAGCTATTGAATGAAATTTGACAAAATTTACATTTGTAATATCTGCAGAATATGCAGATAGATGATTTAAAGTCTCTATTTGGACAAATTATCAGTCGACTTTTGTTTTATGCTTTATGCAGTTTTATTAAAATCTTCATCGAAATTAAGAAAATGATTTGACACTACATTTTTTTTTAATTTAAATTCAACTAGCCAACATATAGTACATCATTAGTTTCAGATGTAGAGTTCAGTAATCCTCAGTGGCATATAACACTCAGTTCTCATCACTACACCTACCCTCCTTAATGCCCGTCACCCAGTTACCCCCCCATCTCCCCTACAGCAACCCTCAGTTTCTTTCCCATAGTTAAGAGTCTCTCATGTCACTACATTTTTTAAATCAAAATATCTAAGACTTAAGGTGATCATTTTTTGTCATTGCCATTGTGGGACACCTAACTTTACTGTAGAAAACACGATCATTCAGGTAAATTCTGAAAGAATCAGCTGTACACTGTAAAGGATCAACTCATCTGTTAACAAAATTTCCTCTTTTTGTTTACCACAGCACATTTTATTTGAAACCTCAGAATCAAAACCACAATGAGATACCACCTTACACCAGTTAAAATGGCAAATATTAACAAGGCAGAAAACAGCAAGTGTTGGTGAGGATGCAGAGAAAAAGGAACCCTCTTACACTATTGTTTGGAATGCATGCTGGTACAGCCACTATGGAAAACAGTATGCAGGTTCCTCAAGACGTTAAAAATAGAACTACCTTACGACCCAGCAATTGCACTACTAGATATTTACCCCAACGATACGATGTAGTGAAAAGAACGGGTACATACACCCCAATGTTCATAGCAGCAATATCCACAATAGCCAAGCTGTGGAAAGAGCCGAGATGCCCTTCAACAGATGAATGGATAAAGAAGATGTGGTTCATATATACAATGGAATATTACTCAGCCATCAGAAAGGATGAATACCCACCATTTGCATCGATATGGATGGAACTGGAGGGGATTATGCTAAGTGAAATAAGTCAAGCAGAGAAAGACAATTATCATATGGTTTTACTCATATGGGGAACATAAGGAATAGCAAGAAGGACTACAGGGGAAGGGAGGGAAAACTGAACGGGAAGAAATCAGAGAGGGAGACAAACCGTGAGAGACTCTGGACTCCGGGAACCAAACTGAGGGTTACAGAAGGGAGGGGGTTGGGGGGATGGGTTAACTGGGTGATGGGTATTAAGGAGGGCACGTGTGGTGATGAGCACTGGTGTTATACACAACTAATGAATCATTGAACACTACATCAAAAACTAATGATGTACTATATGCTGGCTAATTGAACATAATAAATAAACAAATAAGTATATAAATAAATAAATAAATAAGAGAATAATTTTAAAAAGGAAAAAAAGAAAGAAAAAAGAAACCTCAGAATCAGGAAATCTAGCTTTACTCCATTTCAGAGAGCTATGAGGGGAACAATATGATAATGTGTGTTTGTTCATTGTGGTATGCCCAGACTAATTTAGCCGCTGCTACCTTCAACTGAGCATTGGTGCCTTTTGGGAGACACAAAAACTTTCGATCAATTTAGAAGTATTACTTGTCTCAGCCCCAACTTGTAAGATTCAGTCTCTGTTATATGTTTTATCATTTCCTTTTCTATCATACTCAATTCCAAATTCTTTTCTGCATATTATGCAGGATGCTGTTTTTGTTATTTACCTCACTAATCCAGTTATTTGTGTCCTTCCATCTGTAATAAAAAACACAGTAATTTAGCTTTTTTTTTTCATAGATGTTTGGCTCATGCTGTTATTAGTATTATTATCATTCTCATTTTCATCATCTGAACTCTTGGAAAAAAGTGATCTCAGTATTCACAATGTTAAAAATTAAATTAGTATCATCTTGATGTCAAGAACAACAATCAATCCACAGGCAAAGGGCTGTTAACAATCATGATTACAGCACACTTAAGTTGCGCACTTACATCTCAGCACTTGCAATGATACAACAATGGATGATTGATTATAGTGAACAGCAAGTCACAATTGCCAGCATGCATTGTCAGGGGAGAAATACTGATGGCAACTGCAGAAGGCAGATAAGCCATGTCATATTCATCTACTACAAAAATTGTCACTTTCAGCCCCTATCTTTCAAGCTGTGGTATGGATTTTGTACCCCACCATCACCAACAACCTTCTGTACCCATTGCCAAACACCTGGACTTTTTCCTCCCAGGAAGTCCCCTTTGACGTAGAGCTTCCAGTGCTACAACTGGGACCTCCCAGCCCAACTGGGACAGTTGTCATCCTAGTCTTTCCATTTGAGCCTGTGGGACATATGAGCATTTTCTCCTTCACTTTATCTGGTCAATTTTTTGGTTGAGAAATTGAGGTAGGTTTGTCAGTTTGTAGCCACATAGATCTTTTTAGATTCACAATTGAATCTGCTTAAGTACTCTGTTTATTTTTTTTTTTCAATTAGAATCTTACTAGTACCACAATGCTATTTTCCCAGAATATGTTCTACTTGTTCTGATTCATCTTTCCCTCTCTAAGTGTGGCACTTACTATATGGGTTGTCATTTTTCTTTGTCAGTTCATGGAGACTCAAGTCTGATTGTTGGATTATCCTAGGGATTGTCAGTCTTGCTACAGAAGTTGAAATGTCCTCTCTCCTTGTGGGCCAGTAGTATAGAAAAAAGTGATTCACACATCTCCCTCTTGAGGTACCTGGAAGAAGCTGGGGCTCTCCAGTCTCTTGGTCTTTCCCAGGCTCCATGAGGGCACATCTGGGCCCACCTATTCAATTCCTTCCTGGTCAATTTAAAGGCAACAGAACAGATATATTCATGGGGACAAGTATCTAAGGAAGGAGGGCAGGAAGATTTGAGATCCAAATTGTGAAAAAACAAGCATTCCCCCAAACTTGGTTCCTTCATTGGCTGTCCTGGAGGTTCGACTGTTTTTTTTCAGGGACTCACCCTCCCTGAAGGAGAGATTTACCGGGTTTTTTTCCCCACACAGAATTATCCAGAACTCCAGGCCTTGCTAGCCTTCTGTTTTCTAGACCCTAGCAGCCATTGTTTCAAGAGAGTTTTCAAAGGAGGGTAAGGTAGCTGTGTTCAGTTTTTCACATTCCCAGAATGCTTTAATAAACTTTAAAAAATTAGTATTCCAATAGTGTCAAAAAAAGAGGTAAAGATAAAATTTAGAGGTAGATATACTGCTTCTTTTCTAGGTTAAAAAAAGATATTTTATAAATAGCTGATATTTACTTTAAAAATATTCCTATCTTCCTTGTGAAAATTTGTGTCCTGTGATGACTATCTTGGTGCACAAATTCAAATTTCAAAATAATAGCAGGTAAAATATGGTAGGCCAACAATTAAGGCAGCAGTAAACAAAGCCATATATATTTTAAAAGTCAGTCTTAAGCACTAAAGTATGGACTTGAGCATGATTTATTTTGCTGGGTAAATTCAGAAGAATTGATGAATGATGCTAAATTATTAATTTGTTCAAAGTGGGAGAGGCCACCACCTAGAACCATATGTCATAAATATTAACGCCATCCCATCTTAAGGACTTATGTGGGCAATGAATTATAAGGACCACTATAGATCGATTCTGGGTTAATCATAACTCTTTGTGCCTGTAATTCACAAGCACTTTATCCCCTACTGACCATTAGTTTAAATTGTAAAGAAGTTAGTGCTCGGTGTGCAAAGTTAGAATTTATTTCTCCCACATTATTCTCAGGCCTTTTGGTTTTTATTTTGTGAGCAAAAATAATAAATTTCCACACTGCAGCCTTTACTTTAATTTTACTTTGCTTTGGTTTTAATCCTGAAAACCTGAAGCACTTAGATAACAATGGTTACAAAATCAGCAGGCTTCAGGGGTCCAAAATCATATAAACCAGATATTCATTCATCCCAATGATTTTTTTTTTGAGTTGAAAGAAATTTTATTTTTTTTCTTCCAAATTTTTATTTAAATTCCAGTTAGTTAACATACACTGTAATATTAATTTCAGGTGTAGGATTTAGTGATTCATCACATACATACAACACCCAGTGCTCGTCACAAGTGCACTTAATGCCTTATATACCCATCACCCATTTAACCCATCCCCTCACCCACCTCCCCTCCAGCAACCCTCAGTTTGTTCTCTATAGTAAGAGTCTGTTTTATGGTTTGCCTCTCTTTTTACCCCCTATGTTCATCTGTTTTGTTTCTTAAATTCCACATATGAGTGAAAGCCTCTGGTATTTGTCTTTCTCTGGCTGACTTATTTCACTTAGCATTATACTCCCTAGCTCCATCCATGTCGTTGCAAATGGCAAGATTTTGTTCTTTTTTATGGCTGAGTAATAAGCAACCTGTTTTTTAAAAGCTTAACTTTTATTTATTTTAATAGTGTGATCCCATAGCATTAAAGAAGTTGCATTCTTTTCTTGGCTCTTGCTTTATACTATGTTGTATTATTTTTATTTATATAAATATTATTTTTCAAACTAGATAGAATATGCCTTGAAGGCAAGGGCTACCATATCTCACACATTTTTATATTCCTATAGCAAGTATCTCTCAGAAATTGATTGTTAATGCAGTGAAAAAAGCCTAGAAGATGACCTTGAGCTCAAGTTTCAAATCTACCACTAGTCACTGGTGTGACTTAGAACAAGTTCTATTACCAGATCTGTGAGTTAGGTATCATAATATCAGCTGCCTCATAGTGTTGTAAAGAACAAATAAACTTATGTGTAAAGGGCATTTTTTAAGGATGGAAAAAATGCTTTATAAATGTTAACTATTATCACGAGGAAGAAATGGAGGATAGAGGGAGGATATTCTTTCTTCAGTGAAGAGATATCTCATCTTACACTTCGGTTTAAATGTCATCTTTCCATAATTGTCCCACTGATTTTTTTTTTCGTAAAAAAAGGATCATCATTGATGTATCTCTGTAGCTATAGATTTTGAAGTGAGCTTTTAAGTAATTTGCTAAATTAAAGATTTGTGTGAGAAAGAATATGGCTTCCCAATTAAAACCAAAGTCCTTGGGATAACAGGTAGTGAAAGTCTATTTGTTTCTGGTGTAGGCTTCTGCAATTTTTTCAGAAGATAGCTGCCTAATGAATTGAAAAGAAAAGTGCTTTTAGCATTAGGTCATGATAGAGGTGTCAGAACAGGGGTATTCAGGACAAGAGGATTCTGCAGAGGAAAGGAAATATGACATACTCCATAACATGGTGAGGAATACAGATGCAGGTTTGGAAAATACATTTTCCCATCCTTCACTTACTTGGCAAGAAATGCAAATATTTAAGAAAATAACATTGAATGTTTATAATTCTTCAGCTGAGATGGAAAATTGCAGGAAACTAGAAGGTTAAAAGAGTGAGCATGAACAAAAAAAATGGTTTCCAAAGAGTTTCCATGTTTAATCAGGCACTAAAGATAAGTAATGTTAATATTTGGGGTTTTCTTGCACAACTATTTCAGTTACCAGAATATTTAAGCAGACTGTTGTTATTCCCCCAATGAAAATTAAGTTTCCCTTTCTTTAAACCACTTTAACATTTTAAGCTTTTTGTGTGGTACTTACCATAATGTGCTTTATGTTATAGCAAGTAGTACTTGACTTATCTTCACTACTGAGTTGTAAGCAGCTTGAGGCAGGAGCCCAAGTCTTACCTTTATATTCCTTACAGATCCCTTTAGGATCTTCAAATTAATGCATAATGATTGTGAGTAAAACAGAATTCAAAGAAAGATTCCTGTAATAATATTGTGGAAATGAAACAAAGCCTTATGTTATCTCAGCAATGAGAAATCCATCAAGGTTACTGGCATCTCAGCTCTATTATAAGGACACAGGTGTTAAACATGAGCAGCCACCATCATCCATTAATCACCACAGCATTCTGGTATCTCTATTTTAGAAAGCAGAGATTGATAATATTGGAGTTAGATGCCATTTTGGATTCTTTTCCCTTTCTCATAAATGGGGCCTGGAATATGATGACATAAAGCTTCCGGATGTACTTTCACCCTCTGTTTAACCTGCAATGAAACCCTCAGTTGGCATGGAATCCACTGTTAATAAGTCAATGGCCCACAATGTAGCTGCTTATCCAAACATGACTTCAAGAGCAAAGACTAGTTAAAATTTTTAAGTAATATCCATCACCTAGTCAGTTGGATTGAAAATTCCAAACCTTCAATTGTTATTCTCTTGGAAAGTGACTTTAGGTTTTGTTGATGAGTATTTTCTAGATAGTTTTAACCTAATAGTTAAAAACCACCCAAAGGACAATGATTGTATGTTTTAGTAGTTGGAAAAAAAAAAAAAAACAGGGATATTTTTAAAAGCTAAATAGTTTGGGTTACTACGCAACATTTCATTGGTATTGCTACAGGCTATAATCATAGTCTTTTAATGGTTCCCCTTTTGAAAATGAATTCATAATGCTTTGTAACATTAGAATTATTAGAAACATGTATATAATGGCAATGATAATGTTAATATACATTTAAATAGAGCTTTATGGTTCACAAAGCAGTAACAGCAATGCTAGAACACTTTTCTAACAGCAAAGCAATATGTCCCCAACTGGGGAAGTCCCTTGAGTGTTATAAAGAAGTCCAAGGGGATCCAGGAGGCCATCGTGGCTGTTTGAAAGAAGAGAATAGCAAAAATCAAAGTAGGTTTTTAGAGGAGGCTTCAGGGTCACTGCTATCTCTCTGTTACTATAGGTTTATACCCAGGAGGCTAAAAGTAAATATGAAACTTGGTGTTTAAGGGTAACAGAATATGCCACCCCAAAATATGCTACTTTGGAATATTGATGATTTTGAGCTGAAAGCACTTGAAAAACAGCAAATGCAGGGAGAAGCTTTCTCTAAACAACCTTTGTTTACCTAAACATAAATCCTTTAAAAGGAACTCAAGTGTCATAAATGCCCTCCCTGGGAGTGTCATCAACAGGGAATGACTCTCATCACAAAAGAGACTAGAAGTGAGCACCACATCCAGACAAATTTTGTCACAAAACATCACACCTCTCATGTATTCTACCAAAGGCCATTCATCTTTCATAAATATGATTTACTCTCCCCTAAGAGGCCTACTTCCCCTCCCCCCTTTCCAAATTAGATGGCTTTTAATCCTGAATTCTAAAGCCACCTCTCTGAGCTACTCGTTTTTCCCAGGGTACATGAGGTATACATGTTGATAAAAATTTTACATATAAATACTGATAGTTAGAGGAAGTAGTATCAGCAGCATGAGGGATTAGGAGGTCCTCTCAAAGAAACAACAGTTTGGCAGCCATCCATGCACAAAATACCTTTGTGAGAACTTTGGGATCCTAGTTGTGAAATCCTGGCAGAGTCTAAGACTGAGTAAGAATGCTTTCAAGAGGCGCACCTGGGTGGTGACTCTTGATTTCAGCTCAGGTCATGATCTCAGGGTCTTGAAATCAAGCCCCACATTGGGCTCCACACTGGGCATGGAGCCTGCTTAAGATTCTCTCTCTCTGTCTCTCTCTCTCTCCTTCTACACCTCCCTGTCCCCCCTTAAAAAAATAAGAAAATTAAAAATTAAAATAAGAATGCTTTTAAGAGGCAGGGCTGTATCTCAGTGCTTGGTCAACCAACTGTTCCTGTCTGCATTCCTGAAAGCAGCCTATCCCCTGAGGACTTGACTCCAGTACTATAAAGGTACAAGACAAAGATGCTCATTCTCACCACTTCCATTCAACATAATACTGGAAGTCCCAGCCAGAGCAATTAGACAGGAAAAAAAAATAAAAATATCCACATCAGAAAGGAAGAAGTCAAATTATCTCTATTTGCAGATAAGATCATATGTTAGAAAATCTTAAAGACTAAACATTAAAAAAGCCTGTTGGAACTAATAAATGAACTCAGTAAAATTGCAGAATACAAAATCAGCATACAAAAATCAGTGGCATTTCTATACACAAACAATGAACTCTCTGAAAAGGAATTGTTCTCTTTCCCTTCATCAGATTTACCAGGAAATTAATTTCCCCTCAAATAAATAAATAAATAAACTAGCTAACTAACTGAATATTTGATTTAATTATTAGTTCTGTTTATTTTTATGAATTCATTAAATTCTATATTTATATATAATATTTTTTTAAGATTTATTAATTTGAGAGGGAGAGAGCAGGTGCACACGTGAGTGGGGGGAGGGGCAGAGGGAGAGAATCCCCAAGCAGACTTCCCACTGATCAGGGAGTCCCATGCAGGCCTAGAACTTATGATCCATGAGCTTACAACCTGAGCCGAAACCAAGAATTGGGCGCTCAACTGACCAGGCCACCTAGGCGCCCCTATATAACATTTTTTAAATTAATTTTATTAAGATTGTGTTTTATTTTTGATACATTTGTAATTTAGGGGGGGAAAAGTCACACTTATAAATAAAAGATAATCACTAAAAAGTAAACAACTCAGAACAAATTTATGTTCCCTAAATAATGATAGAGAAGATTGTATAATTATTTGTTCCTCAATGCAATGTCCACCAAAGGGGTTTCATCTAAGTCCAGCTGCAAAATTGCCATAGACCACACTTGGCAACAGATTACCTTAGAATAACATAAATTAGGAAATACATCTTGCCAGCAGGGCAGTGTTGATTATTTTTCTTCAGTGTGACTTGGACTTGCAGCATTCATTTGGAACATAGGTCACATGCAAGGAGATCGTACCTTATATGGGGTGGGTACAAGAGCCTACCTGGCTTAGAAGCCTAGTGACCTAGGGAGCCAGTATCTCTTGTAACAACTTCAAAAGTGTAACTTCCAAGTCCCCAAAGAGAGAGCTCCAATTACAGGAATGACTGCACTCAGAGAAGCTCAAAGACATGGCTTCTTTCCATGCATTTATTGTTCTCCCAGTCCGCTGACATTTACTACTCAAGGGTCATTTTACCATAAGCTATGTTGCCTGGAAACATACTTCTTAACATTCTAACTTTATCACATTTCCAGGAGAACAGAGCTGTAAATTAACCAAAAGCCAAAATCTCATTCAGAATAGGTATTTAAAAATATTAAGTCCTATGATGTTTTACCCAATTAAATAGACACAAATGTAGTATGTTTTATCCTATCTGTACAACTTAAAATTCCAAACTCAAATCCTATTTTCTTCTTGTGTTCTCCATTTTTCACAGGTAAAATATGGAAATTATGCTTTTGTATGGGACGCAGCCGTATTGGAATATGTGGCTATCAATGACCCGGATTGTTCATTTTACACCATCGGGAACACTGTTGCTGATCGGGGATATGGAATTGCACTGCAACATGGAAGTCCTTACAGGGATGTTTTTTCACAAAGGTAAGGTTTGTGTGTGCTCCAAGTAAAGAGAGACAAAAAAACAGAAAAAGAAAATCTACTTGGTTACACATGTAGTTTTATTACATTTTGTTTTCTTTATTTGGAAAAGCATAGTAAACAACAATAAGTAGTTATAAATGTTATTTAGTAAGACATGCATTTCATAAAGCATGTAGTAAGATATTATTTTTTCATAAAAAGGGAAAAATATTGCTGCATAGAACTGGTTTTACTCTTTAAAAATTGATATACAAAAGGAAGTAGTATGTTAATAATTTCTTTAGAACTTAGTTTACTCTCTGAATTTTAAATATCATAGAGTTGACAAAATTAGTTCCTTTCAAGAACACCAAAGCATAAAATAAACTTCAGGACCAAGTCAAAGTTCTGATGTACTGAGGCACATAATGACAGGGATGTTTCCATCTGAATTTTGCAAAGGAAAAGGATAAGAATTTTAGAGTCCCTATGCGGCGTCAAAGTACATGAGACTTTGTCATGGAATTAAGGGGATGGTTTTATTAAGAAATTATACCTATCCTCCAATTAGAATTTTCTTATATAAGTTTTTTAAGAAAAAAGGTTTTGAAATGTATACTTTAGATGAACAATGTATATGAAAGGCTTGGGCCTGCGAGGCACTCCCAAAGATCACTGCATTTCGTTCTATCTACTACCAAACAAGTGTGGGCCGAAGGGAGAGCCGTATCTTTCAGGTAGAGTATATTTCACTTGACACTGATAGTGCATGTTATTTATTTTCTAGATATTTTTCTACCTATTTTCTAAAAGCCAATGCCAGACCAAGAGGGCAATACCAGGTAATACTAAGGCCCCAAATTTCAAACTATTTGAGTTGCATTCCTCCAAATTTTAGGATAGCAAAAAGCCAGATATTTTGTGTTAAACAAAACAAAAACAAAAACAAAAAACAAAAAACTAAGTCAGCAGTCTAGAATTTATGTTAAAACTCTTCCATTAGCTAACAAAAAAAATCTAGGCCTCTCTCCTTATTTACAAAGCGGAAGTTAGATTAACCCCAAGGTCTTATATTAGTCAGCCTTTCTGTGCAGCAAACAACCCCAAAGCATCAGTGACTTTTTTGCATTCGTGAAATGTAGGGCTGTGATTTGGCGGAATTGTGCAGCAAGCTGCAGGTCACCTGCAGGTCTTCCTGGGCCACTTCTCATTCCAGGGCCAGGCTGGAAAAGCGGCCCTATCTGAGACAAGCTGTTTTCATGGTAATGAGAAGTTGCAGAAGGGGCTGCCAGAAACCTGCAGTATTTCCTGCGCTTCTTGCATGGATGTGGCACATGTCACATCTGCTTACAAACCACTAACGAAAGAATCTCATGGTCAAGCGCAAATCGATGGGGTGAGGAACTGTACTTCACATAAAGGGAAGAAGAAAGTAAATGATTTTGAACAATAATACAATCTACCAGTGGTCCCTTGGGGCTCTAAAAAAATCTAAAACTGACAAAAATGAAATAAGCATAAATTGGGAAGTAAAATATGAAGGTATAAATAATGATTAATCAATCAAAACACACTTTTTGATGGGTAGATTTTAAGGGGAACAAACTGGAAAATCAGTTATGCCGTAGAGAATTTACCTGGAAGACACTTGCAGTCTCATTGGAGATACATGGCCCACGCACGTGAAACAATGAACAATATAGACATTTCTATAAATGTGTGCTGACATTTATATATATACAGTATTAGTATGGCTTATTTATATTGCATTAAATTGTGTAGTTGAGATATTGAAAGAATTGAATACTATATGGAATAAAGAGTTAATCAAAGGAAACATGAATGAAAGCTCCCCAGAGAAGGTGAGCCCTGAATTTGACCTTGAAGGATTAGTAGAGAATAGTTAGACTGAAAGGAAAAAATAGATAATTCTTGGAGAAACGATGAAGACAACAGAAGTAGGAGAAAGCACAATATGTTGAAGAGCAACAAGGGTGGCAAGTTAATTTGAAAGGAAATTTGAAGTTTGGAAGTCGTATTGTAGGCCACAAGCAGCTATGAAACCTATTGTCCATTCTGGAGCCCAGGAGTAAAATGAAGAAGACAGTTCTTAAGGGAGGGTTAATCTAGCTTTGAGATGAAGATTGACAAAGACTAGAGCAAACCTGGAAGCATGAGACAAGGAAGGCCGAGTTCAGAAATGGGCAACGGGGAATGAGGAAGAAGGAACAAATAGAGGAGATATTTCTAGGCAAAGAGGCACACCATTGTTTTCATTAACTCAGAAGTGAGGGTGGAAAGCATAATAGAATGAAGGGGATGCCAAGGTTTATGGAGAAAGACCAGCAGAAAAGTCTAATGGATACTGAACATGAACCATGTTGTTGAAAAAAGGATTATTTATTCCTTAGTTGTGGTTAATTGGGTTTTTCTTCACTACAAATTTTTGTCTGTTTGTTTCCAGACGTGATTTCTAGAATTTTATGCAAAAGAAGAAGCTAATAAAATCAATCCACAGACATAATAGCGATTAAAGAAATATTTAATAAATCACACTAAGTATTCCATTTCTTATCATCCCTGTGGTGATTTAGCTAAGAGAGATTGTAATTCTGAGAAAATCCACTCCAGTGAACTGCTGAAAAATAATATTAAGCATTGAGCATTATTTTTCCTTTTATTTGCATTATGGATATAGACAATTTAAAATTGTCCCTTTCTGTAGAGTTCCTTAATAATGACATCTATATCCTGGTTCCCTGGACATCTGGAAGAAGAGAGATCCAGGAAAGAAACGTGCTCTAGCAATTGTTGATATGCAGCCCATCTCGTTATATACATGTGCCACAGTAATCTATTATCCAAACTCTCTCCTTGAATTCAGAAAATATCCACTTTCATTTTCCTATGCTGTGGCCATTAGGGAAAAGAGATCTCTTTTTTATTAACTGATTTAAAAATTATAAAGACCATAAAATTTAATCATTGTAGGATACCTTAGAAATTATTATAAATAACTTTTTTTTTATTTTTTTTATTATGTTATATTAGTCACCATACATTACATCATTAGTATTTGATGTAGTGTTCCATGATTCATTGTTTGCCTATAACACCCAGTGCTCCATGCAATACGTGCCCTCCTTAATACCCATCACTGGGCTAACCCATCCCCCACCCCCCTCCCCACTAGAACCCTGTTTGTTTCTCAGAGTCCATAGTCTCTCATGGTTCATCTCCCCCTCTGACTTCCCCCTTTTCATTTTTCCCTTCCTACTATCTTTTTTTTTTAAACATATAATGTATTATTTGTTTCAGAGGTACAGGTCTGTGATTCATCAGCCTTACACAATTCACAGCGTTCACCATAGCACATACCCTCCCCAATGTCCATTATCCAGCCACCCCATCCCTCCCACCCCCCACCACTCCAGCAACCCTCAGTTTGTTTCCTGAGATTAAGAGTCTCTTATGGTTTGTCTCCCTCTCTGGTTTCGTCTTGTTTCATTTTTCCCTCCCTTCCCCTATGATCCTATGTCTTGTTTCTCAAATTCCTCATATCAGTGAGATCATATGATACTTGTCTTTCTCTGATTGACTTATTTCACTTAGCATAATACCCTCTAGTTCTATCCACGTCGTTGCAAATGGCAAGATTTCGTTGTGTTTTTTTTTTTTTTGATGGCTGCATAATAGTCCATTGTATATACATACCACATCTTCTTTATCCATTCATCTGTTGATGGACATCTTGGCTCTTTCCATAGTTTGGCTATTGTGGACATTGCTGCTATAAACATTGGGGTGCACGTAGCCCTTCAGATCACTACATTTGTATCTTTGGGGTAAATACCCAGTAGTGCAATTGCTGGGTCCTAGGGTAGCTCTATTTTCAACTTTTTGAGGAACCTCCATACTGTTTTCCAGAGTGGCTGCACCAGCTTATATTCCCACCAACAGTGTAGGAGGGTTCCCCTTTTCTCCGCATCCCTGCCAACATCTGTCGTTTCCTGACTTGTTAATTTTAGCCATTCTGACTGGTGTGAGGTGGTATCTCATTGAGGTTTTGATTTGGATTTTCCTGATGCCGAGTGATGTTGAGCACTTTTTCATGTGTCTGTTGACCATTTGGATGTCTTCTTTGGAAAAATGTCTGTTCATGTCTTCTGCCCATTTCTTGATTGGGTTATTTGTTCTTTGGGTATTGAGTTTGATAAGTTCTTTATAGATTTTGGATACTAGCCCTTTACCTGATACGTCATTTGCAAATATCTTCTCCCATTCTGTTGGTTGTCTTTTGGTTTTGTTGACTGTTTCCTTTGCTGTGCTAAAGCTTTTTACTTGGGGCGCCTGGGTGGCTCAGTCGTTAAGTGTCTGCCTTCGGCTCAGGTCATGATCCCAGGGTCCTGGGATCGAGCCCCACATTGGGCTCCCTGCTCAGCGGGAAGCCTGCTTCTCTCTCTCCCCGACTTGTGTTCCCTCTCTCGCTGTGTCTCTCTCTGTCAAATAAATAAAATCTTTAAAAAAAAAAAAAGCTTTTTATCTTGATGAAGTCCCAATAGTTCATTTTTGCCCTTGTTTCCCTTGCCTTTGGTGATGTGTCTAGGAAGAAATTGCTGCAGCTGAGGTCAAAGAGGTTGCTGCCTGTGTTCTCCTCAAGGATTTTGATGGATTTCTGTCTCACATTTAGGTCTTTCATCCATTTTGAGTCTTTTTGTGTGTGTGGTGTAAGGAAATGGTCCAGTTTCATTCTTCTGCATGTGGCTGTCCAATTTTCCCAACACCATTTGTTGAAGAGACTGTCTTTTTTCCATTGGACATTCTTTCCTGCTTTGTGGAAGATTCGTTGACCATAGAGTTGAGGGTCCATTTCTGGGCTCTCTATTCTGTTCCATTGATCTATGTGTCTGTTTTTGTGCCAGTACCATACTGTCTTGATGATTACACTTTTGTAATAAAGCTTGAAGTCTGGAATTGTGATACCACCAACTTTGCTTTTCTTTTTCAACATTCCTCTGGCTATTCGGGATCTTTTCTGGTTCCATACAAATTATAAATAACTTTAATACATCAATTTATCTTAGGCCCTTGATTACACTAGATCACTGATGGCTCCTATAATTACTTTCAATGAAAATGAAAGTATTCAGGGTGTTTTTTTTTTATTAAAGATTTTCATTATTTATTTAGAGAGAGAGAGCAGGAATAAGAGTAGGGGCAGAGGGAGAGGTAGAGAGAAAATCTCAAGCAGACTCCGTGCTGAGCGCGGAGCCTGATGCAGGGCTCAATCTCACAACCCTGAGGTCATGACCTGAGCCAAAATGAAGAGTCAGATGCCTAACTGAGCCACCCAGGTGCCCCCAGGGTGATTTTTTGGTAGTAAATACTAATTATTTCTCAGGTGGCTATATATCTATACCACAACTTACAAGACATTAAAGTACTTAAATATGTAATAAATATTATATGCTGATACAGTAGCCACATGTATTATCTACTATCTGCCCAGTATCTTATATGCTTATATACTTTCATGACACTCCAAAGCAATCATATGAAATGTTGTACATTTACTTATTGCACACTTGCATATTAGTGCACAACTATTATACTACAAATGCATATGCTGAGTAGATGGCCTAGCTTTGGCAAGTATTAGGTTAGGCATCAAAAACATGGGCTGTAGGGATATATCACTTTACACTTGTACAGGCAGGAATGACTTTTAAAGACCAGTAAGTGCTACAATAGATATAATCATAGATTTAGACAGAGGAATTTTGTTTCCTTGGTATTCATAAATACTAGATAACTTGGCAGTAGAAATAAATTTCTACAATCTCATCAGATAGATCAGAGTTCTATTGTGTTGAGTAATGTTTTCAGTGAATTCTCCAACACGGTTCATCAAATGTTTATGTGGCCCTTGTCTTGTGATAGTTCTTCATATACAAAAATTATTTAGTCAGAAGTTGTTACATTAAAAACATTTAAGAGTGGAAGAGAGCTGAATTTTTCAGTGATATCATTATGCTTTTAATAAAATAAACTCCAGTGTTGATTTAGAATCTTAACTACTCATAAAACTAAAAATGTGATAAAAAATATTTATTAAGCATTTAGTATATCATCTCTGTTCTTAAATCTTAGTGGATATCAAGGAATAATTAATTCATGAGTTTAATTTTATACTTCATCAATGAAAAAGTCCCTTTTTGCCTATTGGCTTCTATCCCTAAACTTTAAGAATGAACGACCTAGTCACAAAAACAAGGACATATTTCAAACTGAATGAAGAATGATTTTGTTGGAGTCATGATATTGGTACAGGTGCATAAATGATATTTCAATTTAGTCACAGATTTTCAGAATTTTTACAAATGGAATGATAAGTACTTCCTTTATTATCAAGGATGGAACTAGTCCAAAGGGGTAGATTACTTAGAATCACAAAAAGCAATGAAAGTGGAAAAATTTCAAGAGTCCTAATTCCATGCCCAGTTTTCTCATCATCATGCACCCTGTCTTCCCTCAACTTTCTTTTAAAAGTATATAAGAATCATATTAAACAGACTATATTGGGCGCCTGGATGGCTCAGTTGGTTGAGCATCTGCCTTCGGCTCAGGTCATGATCTCAGGGCCCTGGGATCGAGTCCTGAGAGGGGCTCCCTTCTTGGCGGGAGTCTGCTTCTCTCTCTGCCCCTCCCCCACACACTTGTGCTCTCTCCTGTGCGCTCTCCCCCCACTCTCTCTCTCAAAAATAAATAAATAAAATCTTTAAAAAGAAAAAGACTATATCATGTTTACTGTGTGCCAGATTTTGAGTTCTTACGTTTAACAGTCTATGAGGGAAGTACTAATATTATCCTCATTTTATAGACACAGAAACTGAGACATGATGAGGTAATTTGTCCCAGTTCACAAAGCTACTGAGTATTAGAGCTGAGATTCAAATCCAGACAGTATGGCTCCAAAAATTGTCATACACTTTTAACAATCTGTATTTCAAATAAATACTTGGGGATTGCCTTTCTCTCCCTCTCCCCTTCTTAGGGGCACAGAATAGAATTAATCATAATCCTTGACATATGAAATACTTTCATTTTTGGTCCATAAATGAATACTTTTATTTAATTACTTTTTTTTTTTTTTTTTTTTTTTTTTTTAGATTTTATTTATTTATTTGAGACAGAGAGAATGAGAGAGAGAGCACATGAGAAGGGGGAGGGTCAGAGGGAGAAGCAGGCTCCCTGCCGAGCAGGGAGCCCGATGCGGGACTCGATCCAGGGACTCCAGGATCATGACCTGAGCCGAAGGCAGTCGCTTAACCAACTGAGCCACCCAGGCGCCCTATTTAATTACTTTTAAATTCCTTGAATATAGTCTATTCTGTTGTTGTTTCTTCCCTTTGCATTGTTAACTATTAGAATATCTATGCTTTACTTTGTTTTTCCAAGGCCCTAATTCCTAGAATAACCTGGATGGGCCAGGCATGCATTTTTTTTTTAATTGAAGTATAGTTTAATTGACATACAATATTATATTAGTTTCAGATGTATTAATAATGATTTAACATTTATCTACATTATAAAATGCTTACCACAGTAAGTATAATTACCATCTGCCACCATACAGTGTTATTACAATATTATTGACTATACTCCTTGTTATTTCACTTTACATCTCCATCACTTATTCATTTTATACGTGAAAGATTGTACCTCTCCATCCCCTTTACCTGTTTCACCCATCCCTCCACCCACGTCCCTTCTAGCAATCACCAGTTTAATCCTTGTATTTATGAGTCTGTTTCTGTTTTGTCTTGTTTTTTAGATCCCACATATAAGTTAAAGCATATGGTATTTGTCTCTCTCTGTCTGACTGACTTAATTTTGATTAATACCCTCTAGGTCCATCCATGTTGTCACAAATGGCAAGATTTCATTCTTTTTTACTGCTGAGTAATATCTCATTATATAAATGCCCCATCTTCTCTATCTATTCATCTATCAGTGGACACTTAGGTTGCTTCCACATCTTGGCTATTTTAAATAATGTTGTAATGAACATAGGGGTGCATGTATCTTTTTGAATTAATGGTTTTGGTTTCTTTGGTTAAATACCCAGAAGTGGAATTGCTGGGTTGTAGGGTATTTCTATTTTTAATTTTTTGAGGATCCTTCATACTGTTTTCCATAGTGGTGGCACTAATTTACATTCCCCCCAACAGTGCACAAGAATTCCCTTTTCTCCATATCCTCACCAGCATTTGTTATTTCTTGGCATTTTGATACTAGCCTCTCTGACGGGTGTGAGGTGGTATTTCATTGTGGTTTTAGTTTGCATTTCCCTGATGTTGAGTGATGTTGAGCACCTTTTCATGTCTGTGGCCATCTGTATGTCTTCTTTAAAAAAAAAAAAAAAGGTCTGTTCAGGTTCTCTGCCCATTTTTTAATCAAATTTTTGGTGTTGAGTTGTATGGGTTCTTTACATATTTTTAATATTAACTTCTTATCAGATATATCATTAGCAAATATCTTTTCCCATTTAGTAGATTACCTTTTTGTTTTGTTGATGGTTTCCTTCACTGCAAAAGCTTTTCAGTTTAATGTAGTTCCAATTGTTTATTTTTACCTTTGTTGCCCTTCCTTGAGAAGACAGATCAAAAAAAAAAAAAAATTGCTAAGACTGCTGTCCAAGAGTTTACTGTCTATGTTTTTCTTTTAGGATTTTTATGGTTTCAGGTCTTACATTTAAGTTTTTAATCCATTTTGAGTTTATTTTTTATATATGGTATGAGAAAATGGTCAAATTTCATTGTTACGCATGTAGCTGTCCAGTTTTCCCAGTACCATCCTTCGAAGACACTGTCTTTTCCCCATTGTATATTCTTTCCCCCTTTGTTGTAGATTAATTGACCATACAAGCACAGACCTATTTCTGGGCTCTCTATTCTGTTCCATTGCCCTATGTGTCTATTTGTGTGCCAGCACCGTACTGTTTTGATTACGATAGGCCTGCAGTATAGTTTGAGATCCAGGCATGTGATACCTCCAGCCTTGTTCTTTTTTCTCAATATTGCTTTGGCTATTTGGGATCTTTTGTGATTCCTTACAAGTTTTAGGATTATTTGTTCTGTGAAAAACACTATTGGCATTTTGACAGAGATTATGTTGAATCTATACACTCTTTTGTGTACTATGAACATTTTAACAATATTAATTTTCCAATCCATGTTCGTGGTGTATCTTTCCATATGTGCCACCTTTGATTTCTTTCATCAATGTCTTATAGTTTTCAGAGTATAAGTCTTTCACCTCCTTGGTTAAATTTATTCCTAGGTATTTTATTCTTTTTGATGCAATTATAAATAGAATTGTTTTCTTAATTTTTTTGCTAGCTCATTATTAGTGTATAGAAATGCAAAATATTTTTGTACATTGATTTTGTATCCTCTGAATGCATTTATTAGTTCTAATAGTTTTTATGGTGGAATCTTTAGGGTCTTCTAAATATAGTATTGTGTCATCTGCAAATAGTGACAGTTTTACTTTGCCTCACCAATTTGAATACTTCTTTTTTCTTTTCCTTGTCTGATTGCTATCTGGATTCAGAAAAAACACATGATATCTTTTTCTCTACCTCTGCCTTCATACTTCTTACAATTTACTTCTTGGGTCCTGCCTCATGCTGGTAAGCCCCTTGAGTTCAGGTGTACGTCCCTACATCTCTAGTAGCCACCTTCATGCCAGCATAGAGTAAGCATTCAACAAAATATTTGATGAAAAAAGATCTACCTAACTTTTCGACCAAAGATCATCCCATTTACTTATATCCCAATAAATTAAATACCTATTCTTTGTGCTTGTTAGTAAAAAAAGACTAAGTCTTCTATTTTCTCTTACATTATAATTTTTTCTTCCTTGGTTTCTCCAATTTTATATATAATGAATAATAAAAACTCAGAAGAAAAAAGAAAACAAACACAGCATATGTCCACCTTTCTTTCCAACTCCCTGCTGTAAGAACTTTTATGCTTTCCTTCCCATAAGGAAGGTAGGAAAGATCCCTTTAACTTGAAAGCATAGAGCCCTAATCCTTTTATTCACCAATAAGAATGAAGTACTTTTCAACCACTTTGCTCCCTCTTCAGGAAGAGAAAAAAGTTGATCGACCAGTTAGTAGTTCCAAAATCAGCCAACAATGGGCTTAACCTCTGCACTCAGTCAGCTGGAAGGAGCTCTCACATAGATGCTTGTAACCAAAAGTTAAATAATTGTTTTCCCATTAGACATACAAAATGTATACAGTCCCTTGGCTCTGAGAGCAGGAGTACACATTAAGCAATATGAACTTACCCATTAAACTGGTATGGATAATAAATGCTGAAAAAATTTAGAGGAAAGGAAGTCATTGCTGAGTAGATTAGAAAATTTTAGTAGACTTGAGCTAGAAAGCTTCAAGGATAAATAGAATTTGGATATGGGTACAGGTCCAGGTAAGGTACTCATGAGAACATGAGGAAATCATCAAAATGAAAAGTCATGATGTGTTGAAAGGACAATGAGAAGGAACAATTTGGCTGAAGAGAATATTGGC
Organism: Phoca vitulina; assembly: GCF_004348235.1. Taxonomy (NCBI): domain Eukaryota; kingdom Metazoa; phylum Chordata; class Mammalia; order Carnivora; family Phocidae; genus Phoca; species Phoca vitulina. Next base: position 71,339,804 of record NW_022589706.1, read on the forward strand.
GGGTGAATACAGGTAGAGAAACTAAAATTAAATGTGACACACCAGGGTACTGATAGATGCTATTTATTAGGTAGCCACTATGCTTAACATTCAATATATTTCATGTAGTACTTGCCACAACTCTGTAAAGTGGGCATTTATTCATTGCATTTTATAAATTTGAGGAAATTGAGACTCGGAGTTAAGTGTCTTACCAAAGTCACACAGTAATGACAAGTGGAGCTAGGACTCAAACCCAGGCCCGGGCTTGTGTCCTCACTCAGGACCCCACACCAGCTTTGTGAGGCTCTGAGGAGAACATCTGGACACAAGAGCATTTGAGGAATCCAAGGTTTTGGGTGAAAAGACAGAGCTTAATTGAGAAAAGCCATTACAAGGCTCTTGTAGTATTCCAGCTGTGAAGCAGTGAGACTATTCTCAATGAGATTGAGTAGAAATGGCTAGAAAAAAGGTACCATTTGAAGAGGTATAGAGAGGACTTGGTGGCAATCAGAGGATCCAGGAAGCTTTAAGCGAAAGGATGTCCAGATTCAAGTGCTCACAACAGCTTTCCCTTGCATTCTCCTTCCAACTCTCATTTTTCCTTTTTGGTCATTTATTGCAAGTGTTGCATCAGCTCAATTTCACCTCCAGGAAAAACCAACTGGAAAATGATTTCTAGAAAAGTGTTGATGAGGGATGCCTGAGTGGCTCAGTCGGTTAAGTGGGTGCCTTCGGCTCAGGTCATGATCCCAGGGTCCTGGGATCGAACCCCGCATCAGGCTTCTTGCTCAGCGGGGAGCCTGCTTCTCCCTCTCCCTCTGCCTGCCGCTCCCCCTGCTTGTGCTTGCTCTCTGTCTCTCTTTCCCTCTCTCTCTGACAAATAAATAAATAAAATCTTTAAAAAAAAAAAAGAAAAGTGATGATGATTTTTAAAAAATGTAATTCATTACCCAGGGGACATTTACTTCAAACGACTTTTCAGCTTACAGACTTTTGTTCTATAGTTGCTCAAATTACATTAACATATCCCTAGTGGTATTCTTCTGTCACACATCAGATACTATTTTTAAAAATAAATAAGTAAATAAATTTTAGAAAATACATACACACACACACACACACACACACACACACCACTGAAACCAACAAGTTTCATCACATCTACATTTTCTTTTCTGGACCAAGAAAACAAGATAGTTTAGATGGTCATGTTTATGTAAAGTAGTAAAGAAAAATGTTTCAGGAGTTGCAAAAAAAAAGCAAGAGGACATGAAAGATTCACTTTCAAATAGAGCCTGGAGTAGAATAAAATAATAATATATACTTGTACATATATTTTTATTTAAAATAACAACATATTTTAACCTATAAAGTGTTAAAGGAAATTATTTTCTTTCCTCATATCATATACATATATTAAATAAGGATTAGCCTCTGGAAACCATAAAATAATATACTATTCTTATTTCAGAGCACTCCCTTTTAAAACATTTGTTTTGAATTTAGAAATTTAGAATTTTGAATTTAGGGAACTTTGACAAAAGAAAAAAAATTAAGTAGCTTATTAGTCAGTCATTTTTTCTGTTTCCTGAATCCTCATGAAGCTATCTTTGTGCCTAATATTCTGTGGATTTTACCCATCACCCCGACTGCTGCTTCTAATGGAGAACCTAAGTAATTTACATTTGTTTCAGTGTTTGGCCTAATTAAATGGGGGCATAAGTACAATTGGTGATATTTCCCATATGTAAATATTTCAAAAGCATTCTTCAGATGGGCACTATATGACTTGAGATTAGTTTCATTAATCTTGTAAAGCAGTAGCCAAATTTTAAGAAAATTGCCAGACTTTACTCTCAAGGAGCAGACAGCATTCTCAATGCTGAACACAATCCCAACCATCAGGCAATGCAATCCCATGGAGCAGATTTTGAAGTGTTACAAGATTCTATTTTCCTTGTACTTACATCATATGGCATTTGGGGAATACTTCATCCAAGGTACAAGAGTATTTTATAAACAAGCATCTTTATTAGACTTTTCTGAAAAAAGTACCGAGGCACAGGGAAGATAAATGACTAGTGCGAAGTGCAGAGCAATATTTCAGCTGAATAATGAGCCCACGACGTTAGACCAAGCTGCTTGGCAAGAAGTCGGATCAGCCTTTCATTATTTTACAAGATTTGGGCTGTTTCTAGATTTTAGTAAGTATGATTTCATTCAAAAAGCAGTTGTTTTACAAAAAGCATAGTTATTGTGGTGGTATAAAGCAGGTGTGACTAAAGGCTGAGTTTTTAACAAAACGTTTCAGAACTTAAAGCTACAAATGTGTATTGCACTTCAAAGTACACATACCCACACGCACATGCCTGAGAGTCAATTATAAGCCTCTCTCAGAAATACTATAGAATTCTATTATACTTACATCACATTTTTCTATTCAAAACACTCATCTTACTCACAAGACTTAGCCCCAACGTATTTTTTAAAGGGAAAGTTTGATGTGATTGAGGATAATCAACAAATGTGATTCTTTTTTTAATAGACCCTTAAAATATTGTAAGACTAGTAACACCATGGGAATAAGCACATGGGCTTGCATGATAATTTTGTTGATAGAAGGAACAACCATAGAAGATGAGACAGGAATGTGACTTTGGCATGCATTTAAATGAATTCCCTAATTTTACAAATGTAAAAACCAAGAAGGCAAGTTGGATCACCTGCCCAGAGTTGAAACTTAGGTCAACAAACAAATAACGTAGGTCAGAACATGGCCTGGGGATCACAAATCCAGGCTCCCAGGCCAGGGTTCCACCCCTACCCTGTTCTGCCATTCTCTTTGTTTAAAAAAATCAGGTTTTTATCCCTAGAATTTACTAATAAAATAAATGTTTTCAGAAGCATAGTTATGTCTAATATAAAGAAGCAGGAGTATTAGTTAGCAAATATGTTTAACAGGGTCATAAACATAACTAGAACACCTGTTTAAAAACTGTCATTACTTTATGGACACACAGAAAAAGTAGCACAAATAATGGATAGTGTTATCCCTAACTTATAGAGAAACTATACTGTAGCCTAAAATAATAGTTAATAATCACTGAAGACTTACTCTGTGCCAGGTACTGTTCCAAGTGCCCTAACTATATTAAGTCATTTAATCTTCACAATAAACTTATGAGGTAAATACTATGATTAGCCTCATTTTACAGAGGAGGAAACTGAGGCAAGGAAAATATTTTCAGGTTTCCAAGGTCATAAAGCTAATAAATAGCAGACCAGGTTTGAACCCATGCTGTCCAACCGAGGCTACCGGAGTTCCTACTACCAGAGCTCTAAGCACGTGCACCAGCGTGCCCCGGGATAACAAGCATCCAAACGGTCTCCATGCCCGTGCAAGTAGCCACCTTCCTACACACTACAATGCCTACGGGTGATTTCCAGAGATTTAAACAGCATGCCAACAGCAAAAGTCCTCCTCTACCGCGAGGGGGCAGATCCATTTGAAATTGAAGCTGTCTTGTATCAGCTGATCAGAAGGAAACGATAAAAGTATTGAAAACAGAAAGCTGTGAAGGATACTATAGTTATTTTCCCTCTCTTATCTCCTTTTGTTACGAACAGCTTAAGACTGTACTAGACCAAAACTTCAATTCTCCCTTCATAGAAGTTTTCATTCATCATGACTTTTTAATTGGTGGAATCCATAATCACCTCTTATCTATCTCATTTCATAGTTCTTTGAGCAGCTCAAAAAAAACTAACATTATACTTGGTCAGATTGTCTATTCACATGTCAAATGCTTCCTAATATGAAATAGAGCCTGCTATTTCTAAAACTAAAGTATGGGTAAGATAAAAATATACGATTTCCATATGGAATGACATTTATGAGTTCATATAGCCCAGAATGACAAGTCTAACAGAGGCATTAATGATTTTTGTCTTAATGGACATAATTTCCTGCTTTAGCACCAACTTCAAAAAGAGATGGATAGCTATACCTCAAAGTGTACATTCATTTTCTTTTTCTTAATAATCCATTTTACAACTGTCATTTTCTGAAGCTATTTATGTTTGAAATAATGTTAGCAACTATTGAAAATAATTGAAATCCTACATTTTTATTTTATATATAACTGACCTCAGAGTATGTATATAATAATTGCGCCTTCATGATATTCTTACCAATGTTCCAGGGTCAGACGTGGAGATATGATGGGAGGAGCCAGCAACCTGAAAAAAATATGATAGGCTTTCTGTTCTGATAAGGTTTCTGTCTTTTTCCAAAATAATATTCTCTATAGTTATATTTTAGTTCTTATGATTTTTATCCATTTTCTGGGGGCTTTTTTTCCATTAATTAGCAAAGATATCTATAGCACTCCCCATAAAAGTAAGCATGGTCCTTCTAGGCAAACTCTCATGTTCTTTGAGCTAATCAACATGAATTTTACTAATGTGAATTTTTTCTTTTCTATTTTTTTTTTTTTTAGCAACCACAGAAATCTGCCAAACAAATTACCTCCCAACCAGAATATAATCAGTAGAATGGCAGTGAATAGTTCATTAAGGTTGATGAAATAGAAGAGTGCAAAACTTGGGGGTCCTGAATATCAGGCCAAGCTGTGTGGATTTAGGACATGGGGAGTCACTGAAGAATTTGAGAAAGACTAGTTATAATCAGTAGTATGCTTTTTGATCAGTCTGGAAAGAATGTATGCAATGAAATAAAGGAGGAATTGACCAGAAGGAAGGCTACCAGTTAGGAAGCCATTACCATATCTATAATATAAACACTAAGAAGGCAGGGGTTTTTCTCTGCTTTATTCAGAGGTATATTCCAAGCATCTAGAAGAAAGCGAACCACATAGTAGATATTTGATAAGTATTAATTGAATGAATGGGTGAAGGAATCCTTTAGGAAAAGTGAAATGCCTGAAGTAGACTGAAGGCAGTGGAAATGGAAGTAAGGGGAGAGATATTGTAAAGGTAATGTTGGCCATTAACTAGACACAGAGATGGGGCAAGGGGGAACCAAACATACATGAAATCCTTAGCCTTGCTGGCTGGGAAATGGAGAAATCACAGAAGAGAAGCCAGGAAAGGAAGCTGGCTTGAGAGTAAAACCAGTGGTAGTAGTGAACTAATTTTGAACCTATTTTGTCTTGACATGTTGAGTTTGAGGTACCAGAGGATGATGCATTCATATAGGGAAATGTAGAGACTATAACAGACTAATGACAACGCAGGGTGGAAACTTGAGGAAAAGGCTAGAGCGATGGATATAGACTTGGGCACATTCTCCATTAAGATAATGAAAACCAGAGACGTAGCTTATGGAAAGAGCATAGACATAAACAAGAAAATGTTGAGACAAATTGCTTTCAAATGTCCCTTTTTTGCTTTCCCCTCCTTTTCATTCCACAGTCACAAACCTAATTGAATCTTAGCATATTGTGGCTAAGAACACAGTTACTCCTTTCTTTCTAAACCTACTCAAATCTTATGCATTCTGTGGGTTCCAGCTTATAATCCATCCTCAGCATAAGTCCTCCCTAGCAAATTCAGCTCTTATCAGACCCCTCATTGTGTTTCTTATTTTATCTTCTCTGTACCACATTTGTCACTTTTATTCATTTCTTGTGTCTATACCTTGACATTTCAAATATGTTCTAAATTCTTAGCTTGAAAAGAATAGCAAAACCTCTCTTATTCATCCTTTTTTTATCTTCTATGAATAGGTAATATATACTTAATAGGTATTCAATAAATTCTTGTTAAATAAAGTTTGAAGGGGAAAGAATCCTATTCTCACTTGTGATTACTAAGGCAAGCAACATATTAGAGAGTAGGACTCATGTTTCTTCGTTTGATCAACAGATATTTGTTGAGCAACTACTTTGTGCTTAGTGCAATTTTGTTCTTCTAAGAAAAAAAATAGTGGGCAAGATTGACAAGGTAATTTCTTTCCTGGAGCTTACATTATGCTGGAGAGTTGGAGGAGAAAACACAATAAATAAGACAACAAATAGGATAATTTCACATTGAAAAACATGCTATGAAGAAAACATAACTGGGACAGAGAATAAAAACAGATCGATGTTGGGATGGGTCACAGAAGATTTTTCTGAGGAAGCAACATTTGATTACAACCTTGAATGCAAAATATGAAGGAAGAGTATTCTATGTATAAGCAACAACAAATGTAAAGGCTCTAAGTGAGAACGAGCTTGGAGTATTTAAAGAATGGCGTCCAGTTAAAGGAGTCCTGCATGGCAGGGCAAACAAACATGAGAATAGTATGAAAGGAAATTAAAGAGTTAGTCAGGCCCAGATGTGTTGTAGAACCTAGAAAAGCATAATAAAAAAAATATAGATTTTTTTTCCAAAAAGCAAAAGCAAGCTGTTCCAAGTTTTAAAAAGAGGAGTATTCATTACCTCTAGCTGTGAAGGTAAAGAAGGACATATGGTAGAAAGATGGAGAGCAACAGAGGCAGTGAGCAAGAGTAAGTGTAGGAAGATCGGTTAGGAAGCTAGCGCGGTCATCCAGGAGAGAGGCAACAATGGCTAGGTGTAGGGTGGTATAATTAAGATGCTGAAAAGAGACAGATTCCAGTCTATAATAGCTATAAAACTGATAGGACTGGCAAATGATATGGATGTGATGGGTGAGGTAAACAGAGGAATCAAGATAACTTTTTCTTCTGAACAAATAAGTGTACGGTGGTTGGTTCCATTACCTAAGTTGGTCAAGCATGTGCCAGAAGCAGGTTACGAGCCAGGGGACTTAAGACCTTGGCCTTGGGTTTGGTTAACTTGACATTTTTATTAGACAGGAACTTAAATATATAAATGTGAAATTTAGGAGAGAACACAAAATAATAAGAATTACAATTTGGTAGGTAGAAGGTACTAGTTATAAAAGACTTGTGCACTGGTTGAAGGACTCTGGCCAAAGACCAAGTTCCTCCCTCATCTCCACCCATCCATCCTTGGTGAGTGAGATAGAACTGCCCTCAGACTGACCTGCCTTATGACAGAGGATGCTTATGGCAGCAACAGGGGTAACATGCTCCTCTGTTTCCATTCAGGGGAAAAAAATGAGAACTCTCTCCTCTCAAGCATGAATATAAATCTATCCCTTCAGCTTAATTAGTTCATCGTAGATCATGTGTTTACCCCTGGACTGAGCAGATCCCCCAAGAATATACACTTACAGCTTAGACTCTCTGTCAACGGGATGGAAGAGACATTGAAGAGTCGACTATAATGTCCCTTACAACAAATCTGAAGAAAGAATTAATAGGTATTAGAGAATATAAGGAACAAAGGAGAATGAATTAATAATACCCATAATAATACAATCATTTATTGTACATTTATTTGTGTTACTCCTCTAAAGGTTTTCCATGGACTAACTCCTCTGATCCTCACAACACCCCAAGAGAAAGCTGCTATTAAGTAAACTGCTCAAGTTACAGTTAATAAATGGCTAAACTGGGATTTCAACCCTCACTCCAGAGGTCACAGTCTGAACCAATACACTCTGATTAAAGGGGGAAAACTGAAAGAGAGATGATAGCAAATGCTCAGTTGGAAAATTTTAACCAGAAACTTGGCACGCACTGAATTTGTAGTGACGTCAAGAGGTCTATCTGAAAACTGTTGAAAGTATGAGACAGGAGAGTAAGTTAGACGGGGGAGAGAGATACAGATGGAGGACTTATCATTACAAAGCAACAAGGGGTAGGGGGAATCAAGAGAAAATATATGCAGTGAAAAGAGAGCCCAGCATCAAGGACTGATATTAGAGGAAAAACAGGAAGAACCACTAGGAAAGAAGAGACTGGAAAAGTGCGCAATAAGTAATGACAGTAAATTACACAATTTCTATATCCTCAAGATCTAGAGCAATTGTTGCCACAGAGTTGGTGCTTGATAGCTATTTCTCTTGTTGTCGTTGTTGTTGTTTATCTGTTTTTTGTGATAGTGATTTCTTAAAAGACTTCACGAGCTGCTGCTCTGGACCTCCTCAGCTATACTCTGGCTCACTCTACCTCGGTGCTTCGCAAACTTGAGCGAGCATTAGCATCACCTGGCGGGACTGCTAAAACACAGATCGCTGGGCCCCAGCCCCAGAGCTGCTGATTATGTGAACGTACTCTGCATTTCTAACAAGTTCTAGATGAGGCTGGATGCTGCTGGTTTGGAGGCCACACTTGGAGAACTGCTGCTCTAACAAGTGGTTGTGACTTCCTTACTGTTTACTCTTCTCATGCTCTCCCTAGCGTCCGTTTTCTGCTTCTTGCCCGTGTCTGCAATATTTTGGTCTTCACCTTCCATCATGTACAGATCATTCCCAACCTATATTACCTCATTTAATTCTTGCAAAACATCATTAAAGGAAAGATTATTGTGCCTCTTCTATAGATGAAGAAACGAAGGTTTGGAGAGCATAAGGAAAAAAACACTTTAGTGTTGATTCTATAAACCTAAATTATACAGGGCTAAGCAGTTAAAGTTATTAGGTCCTTTTGCACTTCGTCTTCAATTCCACTTGTATGATTTCTTCTGCCTCATCAACCAAGAGGTCTTCTTCAACAACCAACAGCACTTTTCCTAACTGCTACATTGACCATTATCAAACTATCTTTCGAATCCTTTTGTGGTGGTAGTTGGTTTTTTTGTCTCTCTTAGAATCCTTGCAATTAATCAGTTGGTTTTTCCATAACCTGATCGAGTCTCACACAGTGCTTTGCCTACAGGGACTTCAAAAAATGGTATTAACGGGTGTATTGAATAGAAGTCTTCCAGATTGCTACCTACACCTACCTTCTACTTGGCTATTATCCCTATTCCAGTAAAATAACATATTTCTTTTATTTTATCAGCAAAATAATCCCTTGAAAGTAGAAACTTGGTCTCTCATTGTCATTAAATCTTCTCTGGTTGTCATGGAGGGTGAAGAAAAATTTACTAATAAAGTAAGTTGTTTGTTGTTTTGGTTCGGTTTTGCTTAAAGAAGGAATCAAGTTTCCTCCTATATTCTCAAGGCTATATTCTTAGTGGTATTCTTTCCCTCTACATTACATTATAAACTCTATAGGACCTTTGTTAACTTAAAATCAGAGAACCAGAGATTCTTGAAACTCAATGACAATTTGTCATTTGTTTCCTAGCCGTCCTTATCCAGGTCACTGTGAGGAAATACGGTGCCTAAGAGGAGAGCTGAATGAGCTATAATCATGTAGTTACACCCTGGCAGAGTTTAGATTACAGAAAAGTCCAGATTTCCCTACTCTCAATCTTGTGTACTTCCTAATATCCAATAAACTAGTAACTCTAAAATCCTAGTCCAGCTCCTAAATTCTAAGATGTCCAAACTTGAAGTAGATATGTGAATTTTTCTTTTAGAGACCAGATATCTTTTTTTTTTTTAATTTTACTTATTTATTTGAGAGAGAGAGAAAGAGCATGAGCAGGGGGAGGGGCAGAGGCAGAGGGAGAAGCAGACTCCCCGCTGAGCAGAGATACACCCCCTACCCTGCCCTGACGTGGGAATCGATCCCAGGACCCTGGGATCATGACCTGAGCCAAAGGCAGAGGCTTAACAAACTGAGCCACCCAGGGGCCCAATGTGTGAATTTTGAAATAGACATTATGAAGACAAAAAGAAAAACAGAAGGGATTAAAAAAAAAAAAAAAAAGGCCCCTCTGAGACTCTCCTTGTCCGGCCTCTCCCTACCCCTCCTCATTTTGTCACTCTTCCCCACTAACTGCATCCCAATTGGTCATCCCAGTGGTCTGCTCCTGGTGCCTGCTTCCACCTCAGGGCCTTTGTGCCCGCATTCCCTTTTCCTCTGGCTAACTCCGGCTCGACTTCCCGCCTCAGTCTAAACAACCTTCCGTAAGGTGAAATCCAGCCCTGTTATTGTCAGCTGCCGATGCCTTGCCACAGATACCAGCTCCAAGAAGGTGTTCACCAGCCTGTTGTGAAGTGAGAGAAGAAATAAAGAAAATAAGGACAGTGTAGTCAGATGTTAACTCAATGAATTCAGTTCAAAGAACTATATTTTGTTCTGACTTGGTATCCATCTTATATTCAGAGAATTAAAATATCTTTTCATTCAGGAAATTAGCACAGATGGCTTAATGTCCTTCCTTCCTGAAACAAAAATTTAGCCACCTTGATCAAAACCCCTAAATACGTTTTTCTCTTCCTGAATTCTCAAAGTCTTGGAATTGCATATCCCTTATTCAGAATTACTGTGGAGGAGTGAAGAAGGGGAGAAGGAACCAAGAAACATGAGTATGTAAGCAACTTGCTGGAGAAGACCCTCTGTCTTTCTTCCTTCTTTAAGCAACTCAGTGCTTGGTGTAGAGTTTGAAACACAGGAGTTTCTAAGCTGATGCCCCTGACTCTGCTTTCACGTTCCTTACATAAAAAAAAAAAAGTCCTTTGGGATGATTTATGCAAAATTCTATGTTCTACTTTAAGAACTTTTTTGACCTTCTGTGCATGTAGAAAAATGTAAAAAATAAATGAGAAAGTGACGTGTTCAAAGAGAAGCTTTTAAACAAACGTTCAAGCAAAGTTTTTCTGTTATCATTGATTAAAATAAAAAGTAACAAACCGAAAGCTTTAAAAGGAGTCGTCCCTTGAAACCTTTTATATACATACTGCAAAAAAATTCTATTCTGAAACAAAGGCTGGTCGAACCCGCATACTCATTACAAAAATGGTCAGACCCTGTGTCTTATTCAGATGGGAAGGTGACCATTTGAGGTCTCAAGTAGCCATTGTGACCACCATCTGGAAAATCATTTCTCTGAAAACTGGCTACCTCTAGGACACAGATTCTGCATAATCTCACAAAAGATGGTAGAAAAATCCCTTTAGGAAAGATTTAAATAACGAGCCATTGCATACCACTTTCAGAGTTTCTCACATGCTTTGCCAACACTGAAAATCTATCTTAACAACCAATTGATGTGTTCCCACGGGTTGGAATATTCCTTTTCTTCTCCACCAAAAATGGTCTTATGCATACGACCAGTTTTGCAAGTAGCACAAGGGATTCATTCTTTTGATAACACAGGATTTCAAATTCAGAACTGTTGCATTGCACAGGAATTGTTCCAAAAGGATTCGGTCACTTGGTGCAGCTTATACTGTACACAACAGATAGGCTCCACAATGAAACACCTGGTAAAGAGCATATTTGAATGGGTAAGCTTTCCTTTCTTCTGTAGTTTTACCCTCTGGAAACCCATGCAACTGCTCTTAGGCAGAACATGTAATGTGGGGCCTTACATCACCTCAATATTCCCGTTTCTATGCCTGTTTTGTTACAGTCACACTACAAGGCTACTATGAAAAATAAGTTTAGAAATGCGATAAAAATTGTGTAGTCAACTAAAAGGAAAACTTATACTGAAACCAGTGTAATCAACCAGATAGACTATACCTACTATGTTTCAAGTTAATGTAAATTGATTTGAAAAGGGAAGGAAACAACACATGAGACAATACTTCTTCTCACTCAACAAGTATTTATTTACCACCTACTATGTGCCAGTCTGTCAGACAGTGGCTTTAGAGCAGCGAACTACAAACAACCCCAGCCTCCACGCTGCTTAGTCTCCAGGAGGGAAGGTAAACGAATGAATAGGCCATGTTCTATTCGGTGCGAGATGTGTTCTGGGACCACAGGGAATCAGCGTAGAACTCATATGGAAAGTATCGGGAAGGCTTCCTAGTGGAATGGAACTGAATAGACAATTTAGAAAGCAGTCGAAGTTGGTTGATGTTATGGGCTGAACTGTGTCCCCGAAAATTCATATGCTGCATTTCGAAACCCCAGCACCTCCGAATGTGGGTTGGAGATAGGGTCTTTAATGAAGTAATTAAGAGGTCACTAGGGCCAGCCCAATTCAATCTGATTCATGTCCTCATAAGATGAGAAAATAGGACTCAGAAGACACCATGTGAGGACACATCTACAAGCCAAGGAGAGAAGGGTCTCGGAAGAAATCAGCCCTGCCCTGCCAACCGCTTGATCCAGGATTTCTAGCCCTCAGAAGTGTGAGAAAATAAATTCCTGTTGTTTAAGCCACCCAGTCCATGGTTCTTTGTTATGGCAGCCCTCGCAGACTCCTTCAGTGGATAAAGTACTTTCTAAACAGAAGGAACAGGAGGAGAAGGCACCCTGCGGCTTGGAGTATGAAGCAGGGAGCGGCAGCAAAGGACCCTAGGGAGAGCACAGGGTCGTGCAGTCCCCTGGCCTCCTCCCGGCGGGCCAGGGTACCAGGTCGTGGCATTCACACTTGACCCTGAGGGCGAGAGGGCACCGTCAGAGGCTTTTAAGTGAGATTACATAGTAAAAGCTTACGTTATATGAAGTTTACTCTGCCTGCAGTGTTGATTATCAATTATCTTAAAGCAAGACTCTAGTAGCTGAGAGGTCAACCAGAAATTTATGGCAATAATTCAGATGAGAGATGACAGCAACCTATAATACAATGGAAATGAGGGGGGGGGGAAGTAAACTTGAGACACGAAAGAACAATGTAGTACAAAATAAACAAAAAAAGCTGTAGAACAGAAGATGAAAACAAAGTTGTTCAAGCCATCTCTGAACATCTCCCCCACACTGTCACATTTCCATCCCAGTGGTTAGTCTTCCCAAAGTAGTCACATTTATAATGGCAGAGAAAGCAAACTCCATTTTTATTAGTTAATATATTTGGCAGCATCTCCTAAGGCACCTGCCAACACCAGTGTATCTCAAGCTTATACTCTTGAACTCTGAGACCCGGGAACACTAAATTCATTCACACTTCTAAAAAGAACATGGATTGAGGCATATTCTCTAAGACCTATATTTATAACACTGCCCAGAAGTGTTCTATTTTGTATGTGTGAAAATTGCCAACAGAATACTCACACACCCTCTTAACTTGTACCTCCAGCCTTGACATCCCTGAGGAAGAATAAACTGCCTTCTAAATATAGTTAGCCAAGAGAAAGCAGTGGGGGAGGAAGTGAGAAGGGGGAAGGAGGGGAAGTGGAGGGGGAGAGAGAGAGAGAGAGATTGTTTTTCCCCCCACCAGTTTGACTGCTTAGCCAATCTCTATCTCTAAACAACCTACTTTTAGTGCAAAAGAATGAGGTTCCTCTCTCGGATGAGAGTCCAATCCCTGCTGAATCTGTATGAAGTCAACGTGTCTGGTTTTGTTAGGCCCTCTGCACACCGACAAGCAGGAGTTAGCAAGAAATACAGAAAGTCGGTGAGTCTCACACATGAGAAAACTCTATTTGCCAAGTTCAAATATTGGAAGGATTTATTTTCATTATCCCTCTCTTCAAAGCACTCCATTTTAAATGTCAGTATGCTTTTCAAAAATAAGGACAGGTTTTAGCAAATTGCCAATCAAGATTTATTCTTTTATGTCCTGGGTGTTTCTTCGTAAGTGGATTTATTGTAGCCCAGATGTCTGTCCATCCAGAAGCCAAACTTCTCATGTTCTACATTTAGTGACCACATCCTCTGTCTTACCATATTTCCCAACTGTCGGCTAGTGCCTTTGTCTTCTTTTTAAACACTGCGTGACTTCCCAAACCAGAAAGTTTTTAAGGGAACATCACTTGGTTGTGCTTCCTGCAGAAGCCTAAGCACAAAGAGAAATGATAAAGGTCCAGCCCCTGCTTTATTCATAAAACACTTTGCAAAGTGCATTTAGTAATTTGCCATTGTAACCACTGACACCCAGAGCTTTCAGGGCCGAGTTCTGACACTGTATTTAGTTCATTCTTTGACTGCTCAGCTAAAACTTCCATTTGTATGCATTTATTCTGCTTCACACATTATGTTATCAGTCACTTTCAATATTTCAAAGTCACAGCAGGCTTTTTCTGACACACATTTGTCAGAATGAACTGACTTGATTGCTATTATTATAGACTACAGTGCCTGAGTAAGGAGAAAAAGCGTATGTAGTACCAGAATATTAAAACTGCCTGATAAAACAATAGATACAAGAGAATAAAAATAGAATAAATGCATATAAATGGATGCTTTAAAAGACCAGCAAAATGTAGGATTACAAAATAGGCATATAGAATTCAAAAACCCATGAAGAAAAATGTAATAAAAACTTTTTTGCAGCAGATAAGGAGCCGATTGAAAATTCCACTGCCCCAATGTCAGCAAATAAGTGGATATTGCATACTTCCTTCCCAGTAAACAGAGATTTAAGTAGGCTCTCTAATGGAGGCTGTCATTGAATTCTAGCATGAAATCCACTACTGAACAACAAAGAATGTAATAAAAACACATGCTTTGACCAAAAATAAACTTAATGAAAGCTCTAAGGAAATAACCAGAACTCCAGATCCATTACTCCTTTATCATTCTTGAATTTGTCACCCAACAGAAGACCTGTGTCCCATTTGCCGGCTCTTTGCTCCACCTTTTGACCATAGCCATATTTCAAAACTGCACACTCGGGAAGCACCAGAGAAATTGATTTTAGAATCAGAGCACATTAGTGTCTATAGGGATGGATCTCCTTTAGAATTACTTAAATTTCAAGTCTTGCATAAAGCATAAGATAAGAAAATGAAATAAACCATAATAATTAGTTTGTCAAATCTCTTCTTAAAAATAAATTAATAAAATACGTAAATCTAAAGCATTTTTATTAATGTCACAGATGAGAAAAACAGAAAAAGCATAGTTGTATTGCTCTTTTCTTCGGGGCATTTATATAACTTTGTAATTTTTTTCAGCCCATATATTTCTCTACATATTTTTCTAAAGTAATATTCAAGAAATTATGGGGGATTTAGAAAACCTCTATCTAAGAGACCCACAGTTTGGAAGAAATTATAAAGCCTTTTCTCCAAAAGCCAAAAGATTTAGGTCATATACTTGCTTATTCTGTTTCCAGAAGTAAGATTTAATTCCTTCTAAAGAAATTATCTTCAATGTGAATGTTAATGAAAGTTCTGAAATGAGGGATTGTAACTT
The DNA here is from genome assembly GCF_004348235.1 of Phoca vitulina. NCBI lineage: Eukaryota > Metazoa > Chordata > Mammalia > Carnivora > Phocidae > Phoca > Phoca vitulina. Next base: position 71,354,824 of record NW_022589706.1, read on the forward strand.
AATTTTGCTTGAATCCTCATAATAAAATGTCAAACTCACATTTGGAAAACTTTAGGCTGATCAAATTTTTCTAAGTCACTCATCATCTCACCTACTCATTGTTATGAACTTTTTACAAATATTAATAGTTTTTTGGTATTTATTGATTCTTCATGGACCATCTGATTATTAGCATAAGTCTAGATTTATAGGCAAAAAGTCATTACAGTGAAATATACATGGATGGAGTTCAGAAAAATTTTAGAAATATGTTTATTAGTATAACTTCCATATTCATAAACAAGTTTTCTATTAAAAGAATACCCTGTAGGATATTAAAATAATTCTTGAGATTTTTAAGTTATAAAATCATTATGACTCAGAAGGTATGCAAAATATATTGCAAAAATATTTTAAATACATATCTTCACTGCATCCAAAGAAATTTAAAACATTAAGAATTTTACTAAAATATCAATTTTATTTTAGCAGAACAAAATAATTGTTTCTAGGAGTCAATTATTACTCTCTGAGGAAAAAAAAGAGTTGTTTACTGGAGTCAATAGTCATTCTAGTGAAGTGTTTTTCTTCCTAATTAATGTGTTAGAAGGGATAAATATATTCTAGCTATGTGGGAACAATTTAAATTTATTTTCCATTGAAGAAGTAAATATTTTCAACCTTAATTATATTTCCCAGTGTATGGAGACATTAAAAATAACAAGTGCCATAAAGTGTGAGGATTCGAGGACCAAAAAAAACCTAATATGTATTAAATAATTTATTTGTATTAATTAACCCAGTTAGTATTTTTGAAAAATCGCTGTGTCAGCTTAGAACTACTATAGATGATTATGTTTAAGTGGCCGAATAAAATAAATCGTCTGTTCACCAACATATAATTACCTTTACCAAGTAAAGTATATGTAGAGTAGATTACACAGTGGAAATTTTAAGATAAATCACCGAAAAAAACAGAAAATTGATATTTTTAGCAGATTTTCTCATTACAAAATTAAATTCCTCGTCTACATACACACATCACACTTTACACAAACTCATATACCCTCTTTCACACACACACATGCACGTGCGCGCACGCGCACACACACACACACACACACACACACACAGCTCAGTCATGCATTTCCACCCCCATATTTGATTCATAATTACCATACCCAAAATGTCAAGGAGACAACCAATTCTAGCTGTCATTTCAATAAAATATCCCACAAGAAGGTCAGTATTTCTTGGACCTCCTTTTTACACTACGCACTGTTTCAGAAAAGCCTATATAATCGAGTTCTTTGTTCAGGTAGTTTGGAAAGTGTCACTCTTCTCGTAGATCTCTTACTGCCCGGGGAAGGGACCGTACAGTATCAGCCGGTGTGCCGTGGGCCTGTGCTATGTAGAGGAGTCCGTATCCGAGCGACTCCCTGCCTGTGCATTGATGAGATACTTCCTTAAGGATACATTCCTCTTCAGCTAGTCCTACCTTCAGGTAATGTTTCATTCATATTTTTATCCCTTTATGCCCATTCACTTCCCATATCCTTTAACTCCCATTAGAATGTAGGCCTAGAAGGATAGAGATGTCTATTTTTTGCTTTACTCACTATTGTATTCTTAGCATGTGCCTGTCATTAATACTCTTTTGAATGACTGAATAAATATCTGAATTTCTGCTATTTTCCTCTAAGTATTATTATTTTGGATAGAAATACCACTAAGTCCTAAATATTCCAAGTTTAATTTTATATGGTTTTTCACTATATTCTGATATTTAATTAGCTCCAACTTATATGTATTAAATGCTTTTATATCCTGATAGAGAATAAGTCTTCTTATAAGGTTCTGCTAACATTTAACATTACTGTTCTTGACAATATTGTAACAGGAATGTGACTGTATCAAACAGAGTTTGTAAAATACCATCATCATCTTTCTGAAGTCAAATATTAACCAAGCTCTTCAGTTCAGTATTTTGTAGACTTCATACATTTGATATAGCCAATCACTCTTTACGGTTTGCAATATGCTGCATGTCAAAACATGTTCTTGATCATTTTCCTTGAGATAACCGCACTTACAAAGTACTGTGTATCTAGTAAACTTTTAAAAGTATTCATGGAATAGAATTGACTCTTCCATGTGGCTATGCATTGTAAGATTCACTTTGGTGTTAAATTTAGCAAACTAATGAAGACTTGGACAAACAAACAAACAAAAAATACTACCCAGCACTCATATTCAGAAAGCAAAATGTTCTACTTAAGTCTCTCCTTGGGGGACTATCTGAAAACTACACTGAAGGCAGAAATCTATACTTGGATTGCCTAAGATAACAAATTTCTTGTAGAAACTAATACAGCTGCCAATTTACTTTTGAGGGCAATCAGGATGTTCATTAGTAATTGAGTTGAAGCAGAGAGGAACTTCATTTGTACCGAGTCAGTGACCTGGATCGTTTTCAGAATGAGTATTGAGCTGAAATGGACCATTCATCCCTACTTCCTTTGGGATCTGGTACAAAAAGGTTATTGCTCTTACCTTCTACTAATAGTGATAGGGATTTTCAGGAGCAGAAAACAAGGCTTTTTGTTTACTATTTGTAACTTAGGGTGATATTTATATGTGATTTTTGATTACTCTTAGAGCATGAGATAAACCTTATCATTTTGAACTTGAACCTATTGAACTGATTCCAACACCTTCAGTGGGTAGGTAATTGAAATATGTTGATGGTACACTGGGGTGAACCAAAGTTTTCAGAAGTGGAGAAAGGAGATAAAAATTAAATAGATATATCTGGAGCATGGTCAATAGAAGTTGGTATAAAATTACAGAAACATTAGCAAATTTTAAAGTGGTGTTTTTATTGAGTGCTGAAATAATACCACTCTAATAATTTTAATAGCAAAAACCTATATAGGGCATACTATACCAGGTCCTATTCTAAGACCTTTACATGTATTATCGTGTTTATCTTCACAACTATCTTATTTGCAGAAGAAAAAAAAATGGAGATTACAAAGAGGTTAAATAACCTGCCCAAGATCCTAGGAGTAGCAAGTGATGGATCTGGGTTCAGGCCTTGAAAGTCGGGCTCCAGAGTCCGTGCTTTTAACCACTAGACTCTCTTACCAGTCTGGAGGGGTGGTGAGATGGGCCACCAAGATTATAGTGCCTTCAGATTCAGAGTTACCTCCAGGGAAAGAATTAGTCGTAAGGGATGAAGATGCTCACCTGAATAGCAGCATCCTCACCATCAGGGGGCAAGAGCAATTTTAGTATTTCATCATGCCCCATGTCCAGTGAGTTTAAATAGAAAAACTGAACAGAGCAACTGAAATAACTACTTTTACCCAAAATTTGTGCAAGAACTTGAATTTGTGCAAGAACTTGAGAGCACATGTTAAAGCTCTGTGACCAGTTAACAGAGACTAGCACAATGGATCAAGTGTCCTCCACACTTCTCTGGCAACCCCAGGGCACTGGAGCATGCCCTGAAATGGGGGCCCTAGCAGGTGTAAGGGAGAGCCCACCTCGCATCAGTAGCAGCACTAGCAGCAGGAAGACATTCTCGCACAGCAAATTAGACACCAGCCCTGGCAGCAACAACAGGGTGAAGGAGATACATTCTTCGGACTTCCATGGTTCTGAAGGCCATTAGGATCGGGCAAAATGTGCCAAAAACTGGAGAACTGGAGGAAAAGGGCCACATTGCCTCTCAGAGTCCAAGAGGTCTTACAGAACTTTCACAGGTGATTCCCAAAACTAACTGAAAAGAAACTAAGAAGCTGGAGGATGAACGAGGTGAATCCTGCTTGAATCCAAAATTGTCATCACACCTTCCTTGCTGGGTATAAGGGAAATAAGATGGGTGGGTATAAGCTGAAAATAACAAATTACATATTCACCCACAAGTCATTAATAATCTTTTTTGGTGTATTTGGGGGATAGGGCCATCCTATCGTATTTAATAAAAAAATAAATATTATACATACAGAAATTCAGGTTGTCAAGTAGAAAGTTTTGATATGAAAAGAAAAAACTTTTATCTGATAGATGTCATGCCTTAAGAAGGGGTGATGAATGCAAGCTTGCATTCCATCTTTTTAGACTTCTTAAGAGTTCGCGTTTTGCCATAAATTTCTCTGCACTAGATGATTGGCAGACGAGAGTAAGATATCAGGAAGAGGAGATATAAAGTAGGCAGATTGCAGACCTAAACACAGCTGAGTCATCAGTGAGGATTTCCATTCCTTCCTCATTCTCTTTTAAATTTTAAATTAGACTTTACAGTTAAAAGGACTCAGTACTGGGGATGTGAGTGCTAGTTCTCAAATTGAAAACCTTGTCAAGATATGAGAGTTGACCCTTTTGTACTATATGATTTTAAATTTAAGTTTTAATGGCCTCTTTTCATAATAGAATCTCTGATTTACTAAAAAAAATAGCTTTAATATATGATTCATCATTTCACATTTACATTATCTGCATTGTTATGATAATAGTGTCAAAAATAAAGCACTATCAGTGATTCTTTTTTCTGATCCATAGTTGGAGGTCTTTCTAACAAAAAAAAAAAAGGTTCTGGAATAATTAGAGTTGAATTTTAGAACATTATCCATATGAATTATTTCTAACAAAGGGTATTCTCATGTGAGAAGCAGGGGAATCCTGTAATTCCAGCTGCATTTACTCAGTGTTTTAATGTCAGTTAGATTGCTATCCCAGTCAAAATAGCTTCTATATATGTAAAATTATGGTTATTTCTCAAATTATACTGTTTTTTTTTTTCCTTCGGTGAAACTACATTTAAATAGTGTTATTTTGACTTACCAGGAGACACATGTAGTCACCTAAAGGAGTTTTATATTCCAAGACAGTGCTTGAAGGAAAAAGAACATTTTCTGTAATTTTGTAGTAAGGAAAACAAAGTAAAAGGGAGACTATTTAATTCAAGTGGATATTTGTGTATTAGAAATGACTGTGGATGAAATAACTTATTTTATTATTTTGGTTGAAGCTCCTATCAAGAAATGTGAGAAACACTCTTGTTAAATGAGACATGCCCCTGCCCCCCAGTGTGTAAGCAACAATTCTAACAGATGTTAAGGATCAAATTTTTAAATTAAGACTATGTCAAGAATTGTAAAGGGTCTGAAACTTTATATGACTTGCAGGTACCAACCTAGCCTGCCACGTGTTCACAGATGCTGGCAGAAGACACGAGACTTCTGGATCAGAAGTGAAGGATTTTATTACTCATGGCAGAAGGAACAGCATGAGCTGCATGCTTTCAAGTTTTCCTTGCTCCCAAGTCCAATGGAAATAACGCAGAGGCAGGCCCAGATGGATCCTGCTCACAGTGGGATTAGGAAACCCTAGTCTTACACAGGGTCTGCTAGAAAACCTGCCCAAACTCTGCCCAAAAGGGAGGCATTAACTCTATTAACCAGTCAGGAAAAAAATCTGCCTCTATCCCCAAGCCTGTTCACTAGGCAAACATCCTGGACAAGAGTCCAGGGCAGAAGCTGTTACACGGCATGTGGAAATCAATGGAGAATTACCCCTCAACAAAATATGACAATAGTGTAAAATATGGTAGTAGAACTTCAGTATTTACAATTCTGTATTTGAGAATTCACTTACCCACTGGCATTTATTTGTGATCCTAAAATCAACTCCGGCGACACTTTCAGACGTTTGCAGACATGTGCGGAGCTGCCCTGACACTCGAGTTCCCAGCTAAGACCAAACAAGGGAACTCGCTGCCTTCTTGTTTTAGCTCGTGTTCTTTCTGTCGTCTTCTAAGTGTCATGTTGTTTGCATTTTTGTGTACTTTGGTGAATTTTGTTATTTAAAATGGCTCCGAATACTGCTGACATACTGTCTAGTATTCCTAAGTGCAGGAAGGCTGTGGTGCATCATAAGGAGAAAATGTGTGTGTGTGAAACAAGCTTCATTCAGGCTCAAGTTATAGCGCTATCAGCCATGAGTTAAAAGTTAGTGAATCAGTTAAGCCTTCGACTCAGGTCATGATCCTAGGGTCCTGGGATCGAGGCCTGCTTGGGGCTCCCTGCTCAGCACAGAGTCTGCCTCTCCCTCTCCATCTGCCTCTGCCCCAGCCCATGCTCTCTCTCTCTCTCTCTCTCTCTCTCAAATTTATTATAAATAAAATCTTTTTTAAAAAGTTAGTGAATCAAAAATATATATTACGTACAATGTCATTAAACAGAACAGGCATAAAATAAGGTCCCGTGTTTCATGTTTATGAAAACGTGATTACCAAAGGCTCACAGGAACCTAACGCTGTATTTCCCCTAGGAGCAATGATTCAGTATGCACTAATTCAGTGTATGCAGCAACTTTACAGAGCATCACAGCCATGAATAATGAGAATCAACTGTACATGACAGCAACCCTGCTTCCGCTCTTGTTCCCTCATGGCCTATCAGCAACAAAACAGCAAGAGTGAGCCTTATAAAACTGAAGTGTAATCATGGCTCAGCTCTGCTCAGAGTCCTCCAATGACTTTCCCGTCTGAGGATTAAAAAAAAAAAAAGTGCTCTTAATGGTTCTACAGCATCTGAGCTCCCCTTCTTGTCTCTGTGGCCTCTGGCCTCAGCTTCTTCCACTGTCCTTCTCCCTCTTCTGCTTCCTTGCTGTTTATGGAACACTCCAGGCAGGTTCCTGCCTCAAGGCCCCTGCCCTTATTTTTCTTCTGCTTACAGAGCTCTCTTTCTTTTTCCAGATATCTCAATGACTAATTTCCTCATCTCTTTCAGGTGTTTGCTAAATTGTCACTTTCTCACGGAGGCTATCACTGACCAACTATTTTTTTTCGAAGATTTTATTTATTCGACAGAGAGAGACACAGCGAGAGAGGGAACACAAGCAGGGGGAGTGGGAGAGGGAGAAGCAGGCTTCCCGCTGAGCAGGGAGCCTGATGCGGGGCTCGATCCCAGGACCCTGGGATCATGACCTGAGCTGAAGGCAGACGCTCAACGACTGAGCCACCCAGGTGCCCTTGACCAACTATAAAAGTCCCAAACCTGTCCCTCCCAACCCTCAGACTCCCCGTCACCCATCCCTGCTTTATTGTGCTCCATAGCACGGCCACCATCCGACATAGCTTAAATAGTATCTATATGTTTGTTTATCTGTATCCTTTCCACAATATGCAGGGATTACGGCCTGTTTTATTCATGGCTATATACTCAGAATCTAGAACAGTACCTGCCTCATAATAGATTTTTAATAAATATTGGTTGAATAAATGAAATTTTCAAATCCCTTGGACTTTTCCATGACTTTTTTTTTTGCAGTACTGTAAACTCTACCTGAATCTGCTTCCAAAGAAAATTCCTGAGAACATTTCCTCAAAACAAATAAATAAGCATTGAGAGAGGCAGAGCTTGAAAATCTTGCTCAGGTTCAGCAAGGCTAAAAAGCTTACTAGGAAAAGGTAGCAGCGTATTTTCAAGCTGTCTTGAAAAGAGAGGAATGGCAAATCTTTTCATTTTTTCCATTGACAACAATGTTTTCAGTAGCATGAGAGTTGATATTAGCCTATCAAAATAACAATATTTTTTAAAACCCTGCTTACTTACAAATGTGCTGTGTCTCTATAATATCTTAAAAAGTGCTTTTTCTTTAGAAAACAAAACAATTAGAGTCTAGCTAAACTGCCCAAGAACATGAACAGTTTCATTTAACTAACTGAGAACACATAGTTTAATTCCTAAATAAAGAAGCAATCTCTGTTAATAGAAGGCAGGTCCCCTATAAGCATGTTTCTCTCTGCACCTAAACAGATAGCAAGAAAACTCACTGTGCTTTAGCATGTTGCCACAGACAACCACAGATAAATGGAACAAATACCAAGCAAACTTTGAAACAGACAGTTTGGTTTGGTGTTAACTCTGATTCTGAGTTTCACCATCAGGTGGTTTTCTCATACTATTTTAATCCAAATTTCTCTGAGCCTCACCGATTGGGGAGTGCAAAAAGGGCCACATCATCTACCAAACATTCAGATTCAGTAGCTCATGCCCTATAGAACAGAGGACCTCCAACCTCCCTCCTATTTCACATCATTATTATATGTGGGTTATTTGGGGTGTGCATGAAGAATCCTGTCAAGGTTTTCTATCTGCTCATGTCCACCAAACCCATCTGAGAGCAGCATTTTGGCTGCTTAAGATCCGTCATAAAAACACACATCTACATTAAGGGTGCAAACCACTGAGAGCCAGAGCTGAGACAATTTTCCCATAGTCCTCGCTAGGCTCAAACCATGCTATAGCCCAAGTAAGAATTCTGTTCTCCTGAGCTGGGTCACACTTGGACACTTTGTGAGAGCAGCACTTCTGTCCACTTCTGCTGTCATCCTCTCTGTGTAAAGGGTTCGAACAGGAATACATTTTGGCAAATTCAGAAGCACACATACATACATACATACATGTATATAACTATAATATGGCCACGGGGTAAGAGCCATAAGATACAAAGCACTACTGGAATATGGAGGAGATAGAGGACTTTATAAGGGAAGGTCTCATGATGGAAGGACCTCAGTCAATGGGTAGTCTATATGTATCATCTTATTATTTAATCCCTGGCTACAAAATCCCTTTCTTCAGTTTTCCTGATTCCTGTATTTCAAGACGGCAATCTAAAACTTTAATGTATTACTGGACTCAATTGAAAAATTTTCTCATATAGAAAGTAGTTACATATGGTGTCTCACTGAGAAGATATTAGAGTCTATGCTTTGGTTTATGCTATTTGGAATAGTCTTTTTCATACATCACCTAGTTTAAAAAAATATTTCTGCTCAAAAATATCCTGCATTTATGGAACCCGCATTCTAGTGCTATAGAGGACAATACTGCAAGATACGTAGAAAAACGAGTGGGGTGGGGTGGGGGTCAGTGATTACTAATTTATTTACAGTGGTCAAGGATAGACTTTCTGAGTGACATATGAACAGAAAACTGAAGGCAATGAAGGAGCAAGCCACTCAGATATCAGGGGAAGAACATTCTAGATGGAAGGACTAGCCATGCAAAGTCCCTGAGTTGGGGAGTGATTGGTGTGCTCAAGATAAAGGAAGGAAGTAGAGCAAAATGAACAAGAGGGACAGTGGTAGGAGTTGAAGTCAAAGAGGTAGCCTGGGATCAGATCATTCACAACTTTATGAGGCCTTTGTCAGGACTTTGCTTTTAATTTAAGTGAGATGGGAAGACATTAAAAGTTTTGAGCAGAAAAATGGTGCTATCTGAACACAGGCTTAAAAACCTCACAGTGAATGCTTTGCTGTGGGCAAACTGAGGTGGACAAAGTGGAAGCACGGAGACCTACTAGGAGGCTTCTGTAACATATAATGGTGACTTGTCCATAATGGTAGTAGGGAAGGGTATGTGAAGTGGTCCAATTCGGGAATAAATAAGAGAGTTTGCTCTTAGATAATGGGATTTGAAAGCAAGAGAAGAGTCAAGCATGACTCCAAGGCTGTTGGTATGAAAAACTGGAAAGGTAGAGTTGTTATTTAATGAGATGGGAGACCCACAGGAAGAACATGCTAGGGTGGGTGGGGATGTAAAAATTGGAAGATCAGTTCTGGAAAATGAAACCTTTCAGCTTTGGGAGTTTACCTGATTTGGGTTAGATTTGCCCTTGCTCTGCAGCTGGTTAGCTATACGGTCACTGGCATTAACTCAGCTCTTCTGAGGCTCGGTTTCCTTATCTGTGTCAGGAGGATAACAGAACCCAATGTGTAGGATAGAGTTGGGAGGATTCAAAAAAGGAGCGTAAAGCACGTAAAACAAAGTTGTTTTAGAAGCTGAAGTTGTAATAGAGGATAAAATGAAACAAAACCAAATATATATAAGTGATTAATAAGTGGTATTTATTGTAATCTCCTTCATGAGATTAGGTGTGAGGTTTCTTACAGCATTATGAGAATTATTTGCAGAAAACTTTCTAAGATTGTGTTTTAAAGAGATGGATTCTAACTAAACACTTAAGAAAGGGGATCCTCATCCCATATCATCCAGTTTCTATGTTCATCATAGCAATTTATCCTTTATTTTTTAACTCCTTTTCTGGTTTTACTATTGTCAGTATTCTGTGCTCTTTCATAGATGTTTTATTGTTTTCTCATCACTTAAGCCAGAAAGCGAAAGCATCAACCAGTTTGGTGGAGACTTATATACAAACCAGTAAATACTCTCTTGGTTTTATTCTTTTGGAATTTATATAATGCCTCAGATCATCAAACCATCAAAATACTATTCGGATTTATTTGCCTCATGTTGTTCTCCAAAATTACTAATTCATACTCTGCTTTCAAAACATCTCGTTTACTCCTAATAGATTATTATTACTAGTGGGATAGTGTCTAGTATAATTGGCTTGGATTAAAAACCAAACAGACATCTTTGTTCTCAGAAGAACAGACTGACCTGAAGTATTTCCCTGGAGGGCAACAATAGGGTTTGATTCCAGTTCAATCACTCCACCGCCAACATCAGGGCCTGTCAGCTGCCTACCTTTCCTAGATACGAGTTTCTTCAAACTGCACTTCACTATGTCTTTTCTTCAGTCATCTTTCCTGCTTGTTAACGTGACATCCTTCAGCCCACCTGAAGGTGGGGCTTTTATATATACTCATCTCCCATTCTTGTCACAAAGCTAGTCCACAGACAGCAGTAAGGACTGTTTCACTTCCGGTGCACTCTGTCTCCTCAAAACAGGTTATTTGTTGTTACACTTGGCACCTCAGTCAGGTGCCAGTGAAATACCTTTTAAAGCCTGTTTTGAGGGTGCTGGGTGACTGAGTTGGTTAAGCGACTGCCTTCGGCTCAGGTCATGATCCTGGAGTCCCAGGATCTAGTCCCGCATCGAGCTCCCTGCTCAGCAGGGAGTCTGCTTCTCCCTCTGACCCTACCCTTCTCGTGCACTCTCTCTCTCACTCTCTCTCAAATAAATAAATAAAATCTTTAAAACAATTCTAAAAAAAAATAATAAAGTCTGTTTTGATAACTAAGTGTTCCGAGTTTCACACTTACTGAGTTGTTTGTACCACATCTTTTTGTGTCTTCTTGGAGATTCCTCCTCTTAAATTTCCAGCTCCATTTTTCACCATAACCACATTGAAGCAACCACTGACTCCACTTTTGGAGGACATTCAGTATTCCTGAAGAAATCCCTGAATTGACATGTCATCATATTTTTTGCTACTGCCTTCCTAAAATATCTCGATTCCTCACCCATATGAAATTTTACCATTTCCAAGATTCAGTTCTAATATTGCTTCTTCCTTGAAGTCACTTCATTCTACACTGATTCATCCCTACTGCACTCATCAGAGGAGATCTTATAACAGAGTACTTGTGTGCATGTCCTCAATTGACCATAAGCCCTGCGGGGCAGGCACAATAACTGGCTTATGTTTTCCTTCCCAAAATGCCTTGAATGTAATAAATGGTCTGCAAATGTCTGTTGAAATAATACACTTCTTTTCTTAATACTGTCATTTTTTTATCTGCTATGTCTTCATTGTCAACATTATTCTAGCATAACTGACAGTCCAGGTCAGTTTTATGCTGCTAAATGCAGTTTTATTAATTCAACAAATTGGAGCATTTTTATATGACTTTTAATGAATTTGGACTTAGGCATGTATGAATTAATGTGTAATTCTTTTCATAGAGGAGCTTACAATATAGAAGGAAAACCTGGCAAGTAAATAACATATGATACAACATGCTGACAACTGATGAGTAAATAATTAAAATATTATGCATCATGTATATTGGGACGGTAGTGATAGTTTTCAGAGTGGTATTTGAGCAGCTAAAGAGTTTCAGAGGAAGATGGCGCTTGGGTGTGATGTGGGGTTTGGCCAATTGAGCAGTACAATAAATATTTTAATCACCTGAAACCTTGCATATGCAAGGCACTCAACCAGTGCTATGTATTGAATTAATTATATGGTGGCAGCTAGAATGGAAGTTTAAAGGACAGCCCCCAGGTGTGGCTGCTAAGAAGGCTCTATGAAATGCACTATGATGTTGATACAGTTTTCTTGCCTTACTGTAGACTACAGCTTTCAGTCACTTGTATCCTCATCGGAGGACTCCCTGGGTCTCCTATAAATAAGGTGATGAAAAGAATGAGACCAAGTAATTTCCCAGATTATTAAGATGGCTTCCTAACAGCAGTTTCCAGAACCTTCCTTAAAAAACATAGCTACCTTTAAGAACGGACCTATAGCATTCATGTAAGAAGGAAACAAAATCATTATGAATTTTTTTGAAAATTAGAACACTTCTCCAAATGATTGTCAAATTTCAGGTTGGTATCAGATACTATAATTTTAATTGCAATGAAATAAAAACTTCTCATTCATCAGTCAGTAACTTACTTGTTAATTGAACAAACATCTATTGAAAGCCTGTTATGTGATGGTTTCTTTCCTAGGATCCAGAGATACAAAGACAAATAAGATGACCCTTACCTCCAGTTGGTTTATTTCAGCTGACTGAGAAATAAATAATTAGAACAATTCAACAAATCACAGGAAAGCTTAAGTTAGAGGTGTACATTGGTTTTTAAAGAGAACAGAGAAGAGGCTCTAAATCAGACTGGGAAGCAAAGGGAGGTTCTTGAAAGAATAGCGTGTTGCAACTGATTTTGAAATGCAAAGACAGGCTAACATGGCATAGCTATTAGACAGTAGAACCATTTGGCCAAATGCATGTAGATTCCCATGATAACTTAGATTTTCTTCTTCTTTAAATTTATGCTCTTTATGGCCTTAGTGATAACCAGGAGGTACCAACTACGTAGAGGGCTTATCTCCACTGCCTTTGAAGAATCATAATTCTAACATGAAATACCTTTTATGGGCTTAAATAATCAAAAGAGAAATCTGCTGAGATGGGTTTTGTAGAGCACAGTGGCTTTAAGGGTCATGAGTCCTAGGATAAACCATCTTGTCTTGTCACAGAGGTGCCATGAAAATAAATCAGTGTTATTTCTATTTCCAAAAACATGTATGCTTTTACCAGGGTTTGCATGAATATACTGATTAATGTTTTAGCCATAAAATTTACAAAGTAAATTCTCATACAAATATCATAAGAGCTTTTATTCTCTGATAAAGATGAGATCAAGCAACTGAATTTATTGAGCCACATAACCATTGTTTCTTTTGTTTAAACTCACCATGTGACCTGACACTTAACAGAATACAGAGCAGCACCAGCACAGTACCTGGAGATGGATGCCAAGGATTTCTCACAGAGAAATTGAAAAACAGTGGTACACTGTAGCGCTATTTCTTTTCAAGAGGATCAATGTAGCATGCCTTTCACCTTTATTATCTTTAAGATGTTTCCTTAAACTTGGGGTACTTAAAAAATGAGCATTTTTCTCTTCATACAAATCAATCATGGATACAATGATTGTTATGTACTAACTGTGGCCAAATAGCTTCTTATCATTTTAGTTTTCTGTCTCTCCAGGTAATTTGAACAATTTTCCATATACCTAAAGCTTTCCTTTCAAATATTCTACCCTTCCCTGTCTTTACAAACAGACTATTTTAATCTGGGATGATCATTATGAAAATGTATTCTTTTAATGTGTCTTTATACTATGATGCCATTAGGCATTACTGAGATGTGCATATTTTCTTCCACATTTGATGACCTTTGAGTTCTTTTTCTGATTTTCATATTGCTTCTTTTTCTTTGCTATCAAACAGTCTGCTCTCAATTCTGTAATTGCTATTGTCATCTCCCCCTCAGTGCTCCCTTTTATGAAAAAATGCTATTTCAAGTGAAACTTATTTAAGCAAACATTAATTGAGGATATACTATGTATTATTAGTCACTCTCCTAAGTGCTAAGGATTAAATGATAAACAAAACATGGTCTCAGCCTTCAAAGAACTATCAAGCAAGAAAGAAATAGAGATATTAAAAAAGTAATTACAATTCTTTGTGCTAATTGTGACGAATAGGATTTTATTCTATGGACAATGTGTTTCGCTTTTCCCTGGCTTTGCCATTGTGTTATGGCCCAAGGCAAGATTGAAGGGCTCAGCATCAGTGGACTAGGGCAGAATTCAGAACAGAGTTGTTTGTAATGCATCTCTCATGAAGAAAAATATATGCTATAAAATACAAACACATTTGTGTAAATTTTGTCTAAAATAAGAAGAAATTACTCTTAGTAAGGCCAAGGACACTATTCTAGTATATGAGCTTTGCATATTTACTTGTGACATCTGTTTTAAACATTTAGGGTCCTATTTTGCTAACTTTCTGTTTCTATAGCAGATATAAAATGGTTTAAGTGCTTAATGAATTACATCCCAGTGAGTGAAGTGTTAATGCATTTACTACGAGAATTTATGTTGTATCATGTCATATTACATTTTATTATAGTACATCATGTTTTATCGCTACTACCTTTGCATTATTATTTAGTATTTTCTAATGAAAAAATTTCAAAAATAGTATTAGATAATACAGATAGCCTCTGAATTAATGTGGGGACATATTTCTAAATATGCTTTCTGTATGAGATAGTTTGTGCTTATGATGGAATTCTGCTTGTAAACCTTATAATCATGCATGGAAAATATGCCCCTGAGCATTAAAGAGCCAACCTACCAAAAATTTCTGGTGGCAAACACATTTATTGCCTTTTCATATTTAATATTCTTAGCACCATGCATAGCATAGTAAATATTAGTTACTTAGAATTATCATCATTATCATTAAAAATAATATGCCACCAGACTTATTTTGGTACTCTACTAAAATTCCTACACATTTGGAAAAAAAATTTTAGTGATACACATGAAATTAATTACACCAATGTCAGTAAATTAAGAAAATAAACTGTAATATAGTCAGTCTTTCAGCAGGCTGAATTTCAATTTAACTTCAAGGTTAGACTTCTGTCTACTTTTTGCCCATTCCCTTACATAATATTCACATAATAATACTCCCACCAAGTACATCTTCTACTTCATGTAATGATTTTCAAAGGACTGGATGGAGAAGGTACACGTCAGTTTCTCTCGGTAGTGTGTATAGTTGGAAGTGATTCCTTCTCAAAATTTTTATATTCGCACTCCGCATTTCTTCCACTTGGTTCCCACTCTTCCTGAACCACCTCTTTTACACATGCACATAAGAAAATCATACTATAAAATCTGAAGATGATTTGGGACTGGAACTTTTTCAAAGCACCAGTTACTAATTGGCTATTGTGACTATTTTCAAATACCATTGATATACCTTGAAACATCTACTTTCTAGAAGTATAACTTTTTGATGAACTCCCCAGGATAAATTAGTGGCAAAATGTAACCTTAGTGATTAGAGTCATATAGAGTTTTTGCGTATAAAGCAGTAAAGTTTGCCAAAAATAATGATTTTTCACATTTGCAACAATTATCTCAAGTCATTCTTCCCTTGAGCCAGTTACAGTTCTAGAACAATTATTTTTTGGAGCCAATGATGCTATGGTTTTGTACTTCTCAGCATTGATATCTGATTAGGTCAGGAGACCATTTCTGTGAACCCTGAAAATTAAGGTGATATTAAGCCAAGTTTAAGGAAACTAAACTCCTATAATGAATTCACGTCTTTTAGCTTAAAACTGTTTCCTGTACAATAACAGAGACCCAAGGGGGAACAGCAAGAGTTATATGGCCTCGAACTTATTGATAAAGAGAAGAGCAACTATCTGTAGTGGCCAAACCATCACCAAACCTTCCTTGCCCCTCACAAAAAATCCTGGCCCCCTAAAACCTAGCTTGATGATTTATCAAAACAAAACTTTGAATGTCCAGAAATTGAATTACTTGCTTGTGTAATAAGTGGGCTACACAGATACTTTCACATAATATTCGGAAGAGTTCTAGGATATATCAGTGTCTGCCCCACTGCCACACAGTAGAGGCAAGGGAAGGTGGGGTGTATTAATCAGGATTATCCAGAGAAACAGAACTAATTGTGTGTGTGTGTGTGTGTGTGTGTGTGTGGAGAGAGAGAGAGAGAAGGAGAGAGAGAGAGAGGAATGAGGAATTAGCTCACACAATTATGGAGGCTGAGAAGTCCCAATATCTGCCATGTCAAGCTGGAGACCCAGGAAAGCCAGTAGTATAACTCAGTCCAAATCCAAAGGCCTGAGAACCAGGGGAGACGATGGTGTGACTCTCAGTCCAAGGGCAGGCAAAGATGAGATGAGATGCCCCAGCTCAAGCAATGAGGCAGAAAACAAGGCAAATTCCTTTCCTTTGCTTTTTTGTTCTATTCAAACCTCCAGTGCATTGGATGATGCCTACCCACATTGGGGAGAGGAATATACTAGAGTCCAGGGGTTCAAATGCTAATATCATCCAGAAACACACTCAGAGAGACACTCAGAAGTAATGTTTAATCTGACTCTGTGACCAGTCAAGATGACAGATAAAATTAACCATTACAGATGACTATACCAAGTTCTAGGCAATTCATCCCCATGTTTCTACCAAAAACAAGTCTATTTGGGGCACCTGGGTGGCTCAGATGGTTAAGTGTCTGCCTTCGGCTCAGGTCATGATCCCAGAGTTCTGGGATCGAGGCCCACGTCAGGCTCCTGGCTCAGCAGGGAGCCTGCTTCTCCCTCTCCCTCTGTCTCTCCCCCTGTTCATGCTCTCTCTCCCTCTCTCTGTATCTCTGTGTCTCAAATGAATAAAATCTTTTAAAAAAATAAAATAAAATAAAAACAAGTCTATTTGTATTTATTTTAGATGTACTCATTTTCCAAATAGGTTTCATTTTAAATGAAGCTAGTATCATTTGAATATGAGTCCATCCAATGCCACCATGTTTTAGAACAAACAATATGAAAAAATTAACAATGAATCAGAATCTTTCAGGCAGATCAAACTTTGATGAAGGCAGCCTCATGTGTATTTACTTTATAATCAAACATTCTGTGAGAATATATACGAATTTATGAGCACTAAGACCTGAGAGGAGCCAATAAGATAGCAATAGAAGGCAGTTATTTAGGTTTTATTTCTGGTTTTGCTATAGAAACATCTGGGGAGGGAATCAAAGTATCTAAGGAAAATACACCCCAAATTCAAAACTATACTTCGGAGTAATTTAACAGGGAAGATGCTGAGACTTTGGCGAGAGGGCATTATAGAACTGGGTTCAGAGTGCCCACTGTGTTTTGCTGAGGCAAGGCAGAAACCACTGTGAGTAGAGTGAGGTTCTAAAACCCTGTATATTGGGGCACCTGGGGGCTCGGTCGATTAAGCGTCTGCCTTCAACTCAGGTCATGATCCCAGGACCCTGGGATCGAGCCCAGCATCGGGCTTTCTGCTTGGAAGGGAACCTGCTTCTCCCTCTTCTCCCTGCTTGTGCTCTTCCTCTCTCTCTCACTATCTCTGTTGCTATCTCTCTTTCAAATAAATAAATAAAATCTTTTAAAAATAATTAATAAATAAATAAATAAATAAAACCCTGTATATTGAAGAGAATGGTTTAGGTCCAAACTTTAGACTTAGACAATTTGGTGTACATGGAAGGCTTTTTCCTTAATCCTGACAGCCTAAGAAAGTTAAATGTGTTATCCAAAAAACACTTCCCCCCATGTGAAACTTTCAGTAGTCTTAAGACATGAGCTCTACATTGACTGTATGGTATTGAACCCATTGCAACCTTGGCCAGCATCTGTCTGGGACAGTACAGTGGAAAGAATCCTACACTGATTTGCTTGAATAAACTGTTAAGAGACCATTAGCAGAGTCTTGATGATTAAAATCAACCTATATTAATTTTCTAAATTTTATTCAGTTAAAAAGATAAGTGATGTTATGACTCATAAACACCATTTTTTCAAAAAAAAAGAAGAAGAATCCTACACAAAAAATACCTGGGTATGAGTTCAACCACTGCTTTTGACTGGTTGTGGGGCCTTGATATATCATTTAATCTCTCTGAGACTCAGTTTCTCCATCTGTAAAATTACAGTAATAATTTCTTTCTATCTCACGGGGATGTTTGTCAAAGTTCAATGAGATTAGGAACACGAAAGCTAGCTGAATACAAAACACTGTGTACATTAGCCCTTATTAAGATCATCATAGCAGTACCATCCTTAAATGTAAGCAGGAAAGACCCTGCCCTGAGCTCTGCTTTTTCAAGTCCCCCTCCTGGCCTTCTTTGTGCTGCTTCCTTTCCCACCCATTAGGGAGTTTGCAGAGTCAAACAGTCATGTCCACCATGAACCAGTGCACCATATTCCAAGGTCCCATCTTCTGGGCCTGGAGGCCACTTCTCCCCAGTTCATTCTCCATACCACTGGTCCAACTCCCCTAGTCCCAAGGGGAGCTGAGGGAAAGCTGTCTGTCCAGGTATGGATGGAGTGTGGATGCGCACCTGGCATTTCACATGTATATTGGCAAGGCCCTCAAGGTGCAAGAAAGAGCTAGAAGTGGAAAGGGAAGAGATTGAAGAACGTATCTTATTTTATAATTTGATAGCTTGACTTATACCTTCAAATATTTAGAAATGCAATATGCCAGCCTTCGTTTCTACTTTTGCCTCAGGCTACACAAATATTAACTGTTTCACGGTTGCTGTCATAAATCATTCTGTGGATTTACAACTTATTCCCACAAACATTTTTTCTAATTTTAGGACTAATTATTGTTGTTCAATATTTTACCTTGGAGAGGAAAATACCCTACTGTGTGCTGAAATCTTTTTTGAGTTCCTTACTCTGGGCAAAATCCCAGCCATTTCTCCATTATTATGCCCCCCGCCCCCCCGCTGCACTCCTGTGTTCATGGCAGCTGCCTCACCAATTCCTAGGTATTCTCTGTTTCATCCCAGGACAGTGTTGCCTGATGGGCACAATCGCCTTCTCACATCAGCTTGAAAAATAAAAAATTATAATCTCTTTTTTTCTTTGGTAGCCAAAAGTAAACCCTTTATAAAATGTTACATGTTGAATGTAAAAGGATGATAAGGAGATTACATAGTTTAAGCTTCATAGTGGAAATTGTCTCTGTATGGAATCTCTGTAACAATTTTGTATAATATCCATAAATAGCATAGGATACTATTTATCAGCAGAAGAACTAGTCAAAATTACTTTCAGCTTTTTTTAAGATTTCATTTATTTATTTGAGAGAGAAAGCAAGCACGAGTGAGAGGCAGAGGGAGAGGGACAAGCAGGCTCCCTGCTGAGCAGGGAGCCGGATGTGGGGCTCGATCCCAGGACCCTGAAATCATGACCTGAGGCGAAGGCAGACGCTTAACGACTGAGCCTCCCAGGCGCCCCTACTTTCAGCTTTGATGACAAATGTGAAGAGACTGAAGTGCACTACACACCGGCATTGTACCACTGGTGGCTGGGCAAACGGCAACAACACCCACCTACCTGTATTCATCATCCAGATTACTAACATGAGATGGTAAACAACAGGATGTCCATTAGGCAGCTTCTTTCATTAAAGTTGAGACTATCATTTTTATTCTTCAGTACTTCCCTACATCAGGAAGTCCTTTATATACTACAAGCACCCAAGGAAAGTGGAAAATCTACTATAAATATTTTAGTAAGGCAAAAAATATTTTCGTTATCTATTATTTAAGTTGACTTAAAGGATTATGTCAAAACCTTAAATACCGTCCCATCTCAACGCAAAAACGTCACCATTACTGCCATATCCTGCTTTCACACAGAGACCTTTTGTTCCAAGATTTTGCTCTCACATCCCTTTTCTCCTTTTTTTTTTGCATCGTGATAACCCTCTGTTGAGTAACTCTTAACACAAATACCTCACAGTCACCTTACTGTTTTCACTAACCATCTTCTATTTTCTCTTTATCCATTTTTTCTTGACAATTGAGCCATTCCAAATAATTCTTTTTTTAAAGATTTACATATTTTTATTTTTGAGAGAGAGAGAGCGCATGCGCACACATGCGTAAGCACAAGCGGGTAGGGGAGCAGAGGGATAGGAAGAGAATCCCAAGCAGACTCCCGCTGAGTGCAGAGCCCGGCAGGGGGCTCCATCTCAAGACCCTGAGATCATGACCTGAGCTGAAATCAAGAGTGGGTTGCTTAACCAACCGAGCCACCCAGGTGCCGCGCCCCAAATAGTTCTGATGAATATAAACAGATCTTTTCATGTCCAAACCCCGAAGCTGTCCTTTGAGTAAGGCCAACCCATACATGAAACAATCCACAGACACTCGTTTCAAAATAGCCTTGGATAAGCAATAATCCCCGAGGAGTTGCAAATTCAAATGCCTTCAAAGAGGAGCAGTTAAAATGTATAAAGTACGCCATAAAATCCTAGGCTCGTCCTAGGCTCTTTTTATGTGATCAGCACCACATTTGCCTAGTTATACTGCTTTTTTAAATTTGAGAGTAATACACACCAACTAGTAACCCCGTGTCTCCAGCTGTCCTTGTTCCTGCTTTTCTTCTACACCTTCTTCTTCAACCCTGCATTTTTTTCAAACTCATGGCTTTTGATTTTATCTTCTATTTGGATGCCAGAATTCCTCCTTTGACTCATGGAATATTTGACTTCCATAGTTTTGACACTTTGGCTCTATCTTTCCAAAGGAGTTTGCAAGTGCCCTCTAGCTATGCTCCTGCTTTTGCTCCTAGGTGTTACCTTCTGAAGTATAGAGTCAAAATTAATTCTATCTGTCTTAGCTATAGGCTCCGACGGTGGGTCTGCCCTTTGCCCTGATCCCTGTCCACCACCCACACTTGCGAGAGAGAGATCAATCTTCACAACCGTAATTAAAATCTATCGTTAATTTAAGTGTTCAAGTTTATTTTCAATTACTTATATTTAAATGCCAGGCCATGTTTGAGTTATGTATTTTAGTGTACAGCAGTGAGGTACAATGGTCTACAGTCTCCAAGATTGATCCTTTTTCTTTAAAAGAGAAAAAAATTCCTGGGCACCAAATTTGCTCTATTTCAGACTTCAAAACTTTCTGTAATCAGTGATCAGCATGAATGTATAAGAACTCATTAACATTTCATTCCCTGTTTTGACTTGAATTTAAACTTTCCCAGCATGGATTATAAACAGAGTGATCACATTTGACCTTTCAGGATATAAAAGTGAGTTTTTTTCAAATTCCTCTAAATATTATAAGGCACAATAGGTCACCTTACTGTTATCTTTTCTTATATAAGAAATTTAGTTCACGTCAAGAAAAAAGTCCAAGTGATGTCTTGATAATCTTTAAAGAAAGATTATAATCCCAATAGGGATCTAAAAACTGAATTTGCAATTTTTAAAAAATATTCAGCTATATGCTGTATCTCCTACATAAATAGAGCTTTTTTATGCTGAAAGTTTCTCAAGCAACATTGAGGATAGATAGTTGGTTGGATGAAGGGATGGATGCATAGATTTATCTCAGTTTATCAGTATGTTTATTATTTCACATGGGACTTATCTATTACCCTATTATGACTGATAACAAGGGGTCTTATGTACGTAAAATATAAGTAATAAAGTCAAAGTGAATTTTTAAAGATTTTATTTATGTGTTTGAGAGAAAGAGCACGAGCAGGGGTAGAGACAGAGGGAGAGAGAAAGGGAGAAGCAGACTCCCTGCTGAGTAAGGAGCCCAATGCGGGACTTGATCCCATGACTCTGGGATCATGACCTGACTCGAAGGCAGATGCTTAACCGACTGAGCCACCCAGGAGCCCTGTCAGAGATTTTTGACTAATTTTTCAACTTTTTTAAAGTTCTCAAATAACATGGACCTATCACATGGTGTGTGTGTGTGCACGCACGTGAGTGTTTTCCTCCTACATACCAAGGGCAATAAATTGCTTAGAGAAGGAAATGAAGTCTAGAGTAACTTGGAAAAAGACTTTGACTTAAATAACTAAAATTATATCACATTATCTAATAGTCTTTTAATGGACAGCCTGCCACCTGACAATCACTTAAAACATAATAATAATTTGTGGCTAGCAGTTATCAAGAGTATCTTATACCATAATAGTACCTTTTCCATAAGAATTTTAATAAGAAAAGGTATCTGGCTTTTGAAGTTATACTGATAGGTGAGATTTATTGAGCACTTACTGTGTGTTAAATACTCTTCTAAGTGCTTCTTATGTAGGAATTTAATTTGCACAGCCACCCTCTGAAATAAGTACTATTACCACCCTCTCATCTCGTGGATAAGGATAGCAATAGTACTTATCTCAGAGGGTGGCTCGGTGGATCCACAGCTCAAACATCTAACCACTCTGCTCTACCATTTCTCAGGAGTCATGAAAGATTTCACTCTGACTTGACTTGACTTTTCACTGTCGGGGTGGGGGGGCAATTGCGGGGTGAGGGGGGACACGTCTCCAACTTCATATTAAGCATTACTCACTCAGCTTCTAAGTATTATACACTTGTTCGTGTATTACATATTATTTTTTCAAGGCTAAATTGCAAAGTAAAAACAGTATTGTACAAGCAATAATAATGGCTTATACTTTCCACCCCAAAGCTTTTCCTAACCAGAGGTTGGAATATTTTGCACGCATCACTGAAAAATAGCTCCCTTCAACTGAATAATGCTAATGTTTATTAGCACTTAATAGCCTAAGACAGGACAGTATTTTGAAATTCAAGAGTAATTTGAAGTAAGCAGAATGTGAATACACCACAGAAGAGTTACCGTATTTCAAAATAAATTGTCCAGCACCTTGCACATCACAGTTCATCAGTATTGATTGCTACTTATGCTAGAGCAATTCAACAGACCAATGGAACTTTTATTCTTATGCATGAAAATGGTTCTTGAAAACCTGTGACTTTGGACAAATCAATTAACTCTCTATGTTCACCAATCACCTAATGCCGAGAAATGTGTTGAGTAAATTCCTGTTTGTAAAGGTATAAAATTCTTAAGTGTGTGCTAAAATGGAAATGTGAAAGCTTATTAACTTCAAGAACCAAATGACAACAACAAAAAAATCCTATCCTTAATAGAACTTAACATTTCAGTGAGGAGAGGAAAGAAAGAAATTTTGAACGGCACAAATAATTATATAAAACATGAGAAGGTAAAGTACTGTTAAAAGGAGAAGTAAAAAGTAGGGCGTTAGGGAGTAGGGGAGGTAGTTTGCAATTTTAAAAAGGGTAGTCAGGGAAGGTCTCCTTGATATGACGGCGTGTGAATAAAGACTTGAAGGAAATGTGGGGGTGAGACTTGCAGATATCTGGGGGAAGCCCCAGAGGACTCACCCAGTGAGGTGGGAGTATACCAGTGTGCCAAAGAAATGGCAAAGGAGTCAGCACACCTGGAATGTAGAAGGCAAGGAAGGAGAAAAAGAGAGAATAAGGTCAGAGAGGCAATCAGGGACCAGAGAATTTGGGGCCTTGTAGACCACTGGAAGAACATTGACTTTTACACTGAGTGAAATGGAGAGCCCTTGCAGGGTTTTTCTCCCCTGTCTATAAAGCCACAGTGTAGATCCCTAAGCTGGATGGGATAGTACTTCAACCTGTGGTGGAAGAGCAATAAGGGTTGTGTTGAGTTTCCTTTACCCAGATACATATTTCCAGGCTTATCTCTGTGCTACCAGATCCAGTGACACTGTACTATTATCTGTTCCTCTAAGCACATCATGCTGTCTCGGATGCTTCCATATCTAGACTAATGCTGTCCCATCTGCCCGAACTGCTCTCTCTCAACAGTGCCTTGTACATGCAGAAATTTTCTTCTGCTTCTTCATGTATGTCCCCACTGCTACTTGATATTTCCTGGGATTAATTGATAATTCTATATCCCTGGCACTACAAGAGGCATTTTATATGTTATCTCATTCAATCTTTATAATAACCTTGAAAGGTAGATTATTTTATCCTAATTTTGCAACATAATTTGATACATTGGCTCAGTAATTCAACATCTTGACACCTCGTAGAAAAAGTACAATGCTTTGTCCTTCAGTAATGGGAGAGGTAGTGTGTTAATTTACTAGAGTGGTCATACAAAGTACCACATACAAACCCACACTGGGTGGCTTAAGCACAGAAATTTATTTTCTTACAGTTTTGGAAGTTAAAAGTTCAAGATCAAGGTGTTGGTAGGACTGGTTTCTTCTAATGCTCCTCTCCTTGGCTTGTAGATAACTACTTTATCCCTGCGTCTTCATCTGGTTTTTCCCTCTGCACGTGTCTGTACTAACCTCATCTTCTTATAAGAATATCAGTCATATTAGATTAGGATAACTTCATTTTAACTTGATTACCTCTTTAAAGATCCTACTTCTAAGTACAGTCACATTCTATGGTAATGGGGATTGGGACTTCAACATATGAATTTCTTACACTATAGAGTTAGTATAACAAATTTGATCACTTATTCTTGCTGTAAGACCATGACTTAGTGATTTAGCCTCAGTTTTTTCATGACTTAGTGATTTAGCCTCAATTTTCTCATCTTTATGATGGATAGAATAATGTTATTGTGGTGATTAAACATGATCTTTCCATTCTTTATTCTTTCATTCAACAAATGCTTGTTGGGTGATTACTCTCTTCCACCTGTTGAGTTAGATATCCATAGATACAAATATCAAGACCTGCCTTAAGGAGCCTCTGCGAAAGAATCCAATTGCACCGCAATACCTGCCATATAATAAGCACTTAATAAATAGTTTGGGGATAAATGCATGATAAACAAATAAATTTGTATAACAAAGGTAATTGTCCAATTGTTCCAAGTCTTCCCTGAACTTGAGAAAAGTTGTCGAGTGATTCTTCACCCATCCTTAAACTGACCATGAAAATATGAATCCGACTCTTTAAGTTAGCATTTCTTCCTTGTCCCCCTGCACAAGAAATTCAAAATAAAATTATCTCATATAAATGTAATCTTAAAAACAGAACACATGGATTTCCTTTAAAAGATTAAAATTCAGAATTTCTGATTCTGGATAAAGAAATAAAAGCAATCGTTTCTTGACTGTCTGAACAAGACATGAACTCTTCCTCCCCTTCTAAATTAGTATATTTTAAAAGTCTAACTAAACATTGTATTTCACCATTGCAAATTTGAAAAATATGAAAAACACCAGAACGACAAAAATAGTTACCCAACAACCTCAAAAATAATTGATGATACTTGAACTTATTTCATTCTGGAATGTGTATGCATGTATGTGCATACATAACTGTAATTCTCCATATAATTTTATATCTTGCTATTCTTTAGTACTACAGAATAATCATATTTTATGTTATAAAATCTTTGCAAACACTTTAAAGCCTATAACAATTCTTTCAGTGGCTATACTAAACTTTATGTAAGCATTCCTCCTTGTGCTTTTATAGAAATCATTGATCATATGACATGGTCCCATTTTTGTTATGGGTATGCATTTATACAATAGACATTCTTAAAACTAATGCCTCCAGGCTAATGAAAAACAAATGGTTTGATATGTAACTTCTGAGGAAAGGTAGGGATGAAGGGGCTTTTGAGAAGAAACCCTATCACTCTTTGCTATATACTGCATTATTTAAGGAGTATACATTATTTCTGTAATTTAAAATATCTTAAAATGAAATAACAACACTGCAGTGATCACATTTGTGTATAAAACTCTTCCTAAATTTCAAACTATTATCTCAGCATAAATTCCCAGAAATGTATTACTAAATCAGAAAGTCTGCACATTTTGAAGCCTTACGATAAAAACTGGCAAACTGCTTTCCTAATGAGCCGTCATGAGTAAGTTCTTGAGGAAAATAGTAAACAATTGAACCAGAAAGAAATATTCTCATCATAAATTTAAATGAGCTTGACTCATCAAAGTTCAATTCTAAATACATGCCCTTAACTCTTTCCAGTCTTTTCTCTCACTGGGAAAGTTAAGTTAGATCGTCATTCCAATAGAATGTGCTAAGTATGTACAATAAGCCTTCATAACTTAAAATGTCACAATGTATGCTTATAAGAGCTTTTTATAGAAATACGTATTTAACCTGTTTGGCTTTTTTTAACCTGGTTAACTTTTAATAAACATGTGAAATTTTTTTTCCAATTATGAAAGACTTGTTCAATAACTTTTAATATCAAGTTATTTTGTTAGTTTCAAATGTGAAATACGAATGGGTATTATCTTTAATTTGTCCCCAAATACCTGTTTTCATAGGTGCTTTAATTGCTTACTTTAAAATTTCTAAAATGTAACTTAATGATGATCTTCTTTAAATGCTGACAAGTGGCAGTTTATTAGGACAAATTTTACTCAGAGCATGAAATAATTAAATGTTTCTTCTCCTGTTTTCTCAAAAGATAATTATCAGAAAATTCAAAGCATTTTATGTGCGTGCTATTTTTGTTTTAATGTGGTCAATAGGTCTGGATGCAGAAGTTTAAAAAAAACAGAAAATAGTTAAAATGTATATTTATAGTTCATTACATTTCAAATGTTAAACCAAGGTGGGTAACAAGGCATAGTGAAAAGCAGGGTTTGGCTACCAAGAGACACGAGTTCAAATCCCAGCTTTGTAACCTAACACAAGTTATTGAATTTTGCTAAGTTTTGGTATTTTTCATCTATTAAATAAGTAAGGAAAATCATTGCAATGATTTTTAGCATTATAATTTATACATGCTTAATAAGTAGTAGATATTATTGTTATGTCTGAATCAAAAAAACATGTGTGCTGTCTATTTAATATTTTTAAAATAGAAAATAAATCCTGGGGCGCCTGGGTGGCTCAGTCATTAAGTGTCTGCCTTCGGCTCAGGTCATGATCCCAGGGTCCTGGGATCGAGCCCTGCATTGGGCTGCCTGCTCTGCAGGAAGCCTGCTTCTCCCTCTTCTACTCCCCCTGCTTGTGTTCCCTCTCTCGCTGTGTCTCTCTCTGTCAAATAAATAAATAAAATCTTTAAAAATAAATAAATAAATAATTAAAAAAATAATAAAATAGAAAATAAATCCTAATAGCTATTTTCTGAACTTGATGCCTATGATTACATACTAGACATTATTTTCATTTGCATATAAGGATATGTATAAATAAATAAAATATATGATATATCTTTTATTATTATATCTTATCTTATATAAGATATATATTATGTAATATATATCCCAGAATATTAAAATGAGAATGTATGTATGTGTATGTATACATACACGTGTATGGGGTATATATTATATAATTTTATATATTGATATCAAATACAAACATATATTAAAATATAAAGATTTTTATTAACATGTAAACTCTGTGTGTGATTATAACAGCCCTGCCTGTGGGGGTGTCCTATCAGATACAAGCCGCCAAATGGTGACCCCATGGGGTAGAGGCCAGCAGCACAGGAGGTGGGAGAATTCACCCAAGGCAGAGCAAAGGAGACAGAAGTTTATTGAATAGACCGCAAGGGAGCTACAGGGAGGGCAGCAAGGGAGAGACTGTCTGCCAGGAGGCAGTGGGGGGGGCCTGTAGTTAAAGGGGGGAAGGTGAAGAGGTATGGGGACATATGAAGTGTTCCTTTTTTGGTACCTGTGACCAAGTATAAGTAGTTAAAGGGGGGAAGGTGAAGAGGTATGGGAACATATGAAATGTTCCTTTTTTGGTACCTGTGACCAAGTATAAGTAACTCATTGGTCAGCTAGGGCTTATGGCTGTTTCGAGGTGGGTCGCCTAATGGGCCTGTTTGTAATCAGCCAGGGGGTTGGGGGTCACTGCGGGTCACTTCTACCTTACTCAGGTTTCCATTGTTCAAGTTGATTGTCTAAAAATGGCCTCTACACTGACTACATTCATTCACTCAACAAATATTCTTGATACTTACTATATGTCCAGTATTGTTCTAGGAACTGTGGATAGAGAAGTGAAAAAAGAGGCAAAAATTATTTTTTTTTCATTTATTTAACAGAGAGAGACACAGTGACAGAGAGAGAGAGAGAGAGAAGCAGGCTTCCCGCAGAGCAGGGAGCCCGATGTGGGGCTCGATCCCAGGACCCTGGGATCATGGCCTGAGCTGAAGGCAGACGCTTAACGACTGAGCCACCCAGGCACCCCAAGAGACAAAAATTCTTACCTTTACAAAACATACATTCAAATGAGGAGGAAAGGCAATAAGAAGAATAAGAAGATGAATGAGTAAGACATACAGTATGTTAATAGGTAATAGATTCTAAGGAGAAAACAGACCAAAAAAAAGGGAGATATAAAGCTAGGGGGTGGGTTGCACATTTAGAATATGGATCAGGGAAGAAGGCCTTACCAATATGTCGTTCAAGTCATGATCTCAAAAGTGAGGGAGCAAGCCATATGGATAGCTAAGAACTTTCCAAGTAGAGAGAAGAGCAAATGCAAAAGTACAGTGGTGAGGACATGCCTGGAAGAAGCCCTACAAACTTCCTCATGGAGGTGTTATGAGAATTCAGAGTTTAGTATGTGGAACACACCAAAGAAAGCATCTGCTGCATAAAAAGAACTCAGTAAATTTTAGTTATCCATAGTGTGTCCCATTAGTCATTTTATTTAATAATCATTAAATAATATTTTTGCATTTGTTTTGAAGTTTTCAGTTTTTATTCAAGGATTTGGAATCATATATACGCAGTAGCATGCCATATAAGCCACTGTGTAAATAATTTCTGGTTTTAATCATATGGAATGTAATGACATATTTTTATAAGATGTGTTCCATCTCTCCTACTACACTTACAGTTCTTGATTCCTCCTATATCCCGCACAGTAATACCTTATACATGATAAATGTTCATAGAGTTTTCTTCACTGAATGAGGGAGTGAACATGTTATTTTTTCAATAACTATTTACAGTTTTTGCAGATTGGCCTCATTCACTAAACCATAGTTAACTGTTTTCTGATGCAGATAGTAATTCCCAATGCCCTCATTAACCCATTTATTAATCTTTACAATTGTCTACAAGTGATCATTACTTAGGGTACTATAAATATGGTGAAAAGATGCTTTTCATTTAGGGAGAGCAGTTATAAGTTAGACAGCTCATTCATGATTATTAGTTGAATTAAGATCTGCTGTATTATGCTGTACATTTCAACAAATCAATCCATCTGTCCCTGAGTTTGACTATTTCTTTTGAATAGGCATGTGAAAGATTTCAAAAGGTTGATTTTGCATTAACAAGAAATTCTGAAAGTACAGGCCCGAATATGTGTAACAATTCTGAGGCAGCGTGCCTATTTTTATTACATTCCAGATACAAAAGAAAACTCATAAGTCCAAAATTAGTGTTGCATTTAGAAACCATATAATTTACAGCATTATCTGGATTAAGTAAACTGAACATTTGTTTGACGTCTTTGACATCTGCTTTGCCCAACTAGACCCTCTTAATAAAATGTTGGAATCCAAAAAGACAGAGATAGATCTGTTTGACTCAAATGAAAATTAGTTGAAGAATTATGACCCGAAAACTAGATAGCCCCTCAGGGTAGTTCTTCTGTAAAATTACCAAGCTGTTTTACTTTCTACTTAGTGTTTGACACTAAAGTGTTTGACATTGGTAAAGTCTTCATTTTATATAGCAAAAAACTGCGGAAACAGTCTAAGTAATTTTTTTAGGGGAACAAATACATTTTTTAATGGTACTATTCTGCGCATGGTTAAGAGTAATAGCAGATGCTTTTTTCTGTGCCTAAAATTCCGTGATAAAAAATTAAAATGTTGTGGCTAATTATCATTTATACTATATTGCTCTATAAAACAAACAGAGGTTTAATTTGTTGTCATTAGTCAAGGTAATATGCAAGTATGGTGACAGGACCAACCAATCATTTTGGGACCATAAAAACCTGAAAAAAATATTGTGGAATTACCTCCCTACTACAGAGGAAAACTTCTTCTTAAATATGTATGTTAAGTAGAAAACAGCTATAAATCAGCCTTTAAGAGATAATCAATCCCAGCAGATCCAAGAAATATAAATAAAGACAAGAAATATGATTGGAAAACAGAGAGCAAAGAACTATATAGATCAAGGCTAGAAATGCCCTAAGAGAGATGTGAGAAGTACTGGAAGAATTTAGTCAAAAGGAAGAGGAATTTTGGAGAAAGAAGGAAAAGAGTAGGGCTGAAATTCGAATATCCCAGAGAAAGGAAACAATTCACAAGACATCTGATTTTGTGTTCACCAATCACTATAACATCTCCATCTTCGTACTCAGCCCATCACCCTCCCTCTCAATTGCACTTGCTTCCCTGTGATGCTGCTCTCCCATACACGGGTGTGTACTCATCCCCATTTAAACCCGCCCGACTCCCTGGAACATACCCTCACCAACTTCCTCACTTGCCTCTTCCCCAGAGCCCATGGAATCTTCTACTTTATTATTATCAGGGTCGCATCTATCTTTGTCTTTCACTTCAGTAGGTCTACCACCTCCTCACACTGGTTTAAAAGCTTACTTCCTATATATAACACCTCTTCCTTTGAGGCTCTCTTAGGTACAGTTATAATCCTCTACAAATCTTCCACTGACTTATCTCCTTGGCTTTGACAATTTTTGAAACCCATGATCTTAAAATACAAATACCTAGTTTTACTGTTTCCTCCCAGTCCTTATCACCTTCCAGACATTCTTCCATATTCTAAAGTTCATGGTTATATTACTGAATCAAAATTTTTTCTTTCTCCTCATCCATTTTTTTATATGACATTAATGTTGATGATCCATCAAACAGTCTTCAGAGTAACTGCATCTCCTTATATCTGGTGAGCTCCCTTTTCATTTCACGTCAAGTACTCACACATACATGATAGTATTATGAATTCATAATGATCTAGAGATGCTCACCTCCAAGATCTCAAACCAAATATTTGTGTCAAAGAAATGTCAAAAATGGTGATTGACTGAGTGCTATGGAAGGGTATTGGAGGTTGGAAATACATTGATACAGTTCTCATAGATGAGGCATTCAGCCTCAAGTTTCTGTGCTTTTTAAATTCACCCAGAACTTACCTAACACTCACTTTGTGTGCGACCGCAGTATGTTGACACAATCCAAATAGAGTGAATCAAAGTGCAAGAAGAGTAATTTATATTGAGAAGTATAGAACTAAGAAGCCAGAATACATACGTCCAGTTGTCAATGCACATTTTCTTCTGTACAAGTCAAATAATTACTGCAAGTATGTTTTTATAAATGCCAGAGGAACCGGAAGAAGGTAATGAACAATAGCAATTCCCACAATTAAGATAGCTTGGTTCACCCATCTCCAGCCATGTTCTATAGACAGGGTAATGTCATTTTAGATTATGCTGAAAATTGTTAATATGTTATCATTCTTTGCCTCTATTTCTCTATTTATGTATGGCAGTTCTTCAGCAGACGGTTACTAGAGAAGGGATCAAACCATAAGCAGCCAGAGAGCACTAGATGAGGAGAGAAGGGCCCATGTTGCCATTTCCTAGATGGGTGTCTGTTCCAAGTCATTTAACCTCTCCAGCCACTAAGCTTGTCTTCAAATGTAAGAAGGTGTTAATGCCATCTTCCTCTACTGGTTATGTGGCCATTTAAAATGCTCTGTAATTGCAAAGCTCCATGAAATGGATATATACTTATCTGTTTTAACACATTCCAGGCCAGAGAACATACAGAGATTCCTCAGTAAGACAACACTCTAGTTTCACACAAAGAATATACTTCTACATTGCTTCCTGAAGGTGGGCTTCTTATAGAAATCAATAACCATCACCATTCGAAGCTAAAGCTGACTAAATTCTATTGCCAAAGGCAACGTATTCCAGACCTTTTCCTCAACTCATGGAGCAGAACATATGTAAGATCTATAGGCTAACCACGTCTCTCACTCTTCTACATTGTCCATGCTTTACCTCAGCTGACACTGGTCTTTACCCACTTCCAACCTTGAATCTCAATTTATTCTCTTTACTTAGCTGGGCTTCTCTTTCAGACTACCATTCCACTTCTGCATGAGCTGTCACCATTCCCTCACCTCACATTCAGCTTCTTCCACCCTTAATAACCAACTTCATCACTTCTAACACTTCTCAAACGTCTCTCTGCAAAAATAGAAATGACTTCCTAATTGTCTCCCTCAATACTCTCTTTCTAGTACTCATGCCATTTGACATTGCTGTAGGATGTGATACTTCTTGAAGCTTTCTCAACCCTTGGCATTTACAACAATGAATAAAACTGAACTGACATTCACATAGAAGAATGAACGAGACTAAAGATCTCTGAAATTGTCTTAAAATGTTAGTGAAAGCTTTCAAATAATTGCCAAATTCCAAATCCACTTTTCATATCAAATTTGAAACCGGAAGTGCAATTCTCTCCCATATCCCCTAATAAAATCCTTAACATCTCAGGGTCCTCCTCAAATGTCAGTTTCATCCCCTAATAAAATCCTTAACATCTCAGGGTCCTCCTCAAATGTCAGTTTCATCCACAGAGATTTTCCTGTCCCCATTAGTCACTCCCTCTCCTGTGATTCCAAATTTTTACTTTTATTACAACATATATCATACCTGGAATTGTAGTATTTTAATTGTGTATAAAACTCCTTTCACAGGGTGCCTCGGTGGCTCAGTTGATTAAGCGACTGCCTTCAGCTCGGGTCATGATCCCAGGGTCCTGGGATCAAGTTCCACATCGAGCTCCCCCTGCTCTGTGGGGAGCCTGCTTCTCCCTCTGCCTCTGCCTGCCACTCCCCCTGCTTGTGCGCGCACTCTCTCTCTCTCTGTCAAAAAATAAATAAAATCTTTAAAACTGCCTTCACAGGCTTATGCGGAGATCATGCAAACAAAATGCTTTCCACACTATAAATATTCAAGGATGGATTTTTAAAGAAAGAACTAATGTCAGAGTTCATTAACCCACTGTGCCTTATTCTTTCTAAACATCTTGTTATAAAAAAAAATACAACAGGTCATGTAAGAAAATAAAGATACGAATCTTAAGACTGAGCAATGGTTTTGCAAATATTAAGCAACTCAATTCTTGATATTTGAAGAACCTGGGTGTATGGAATTTGGAGACAAGGATTTTAATCTGACCATTTTATGAAAGCAAGTACAAGTGCTTCTAGTATTTTTATGAGTTCATGACTGAATTAGAGTAAATAATTGTTGCCATAACCAGTAAGAATTATTTTCTGAAAAGCTGACTAGCTTGCTGGCTGTTAGTCCTAAAATCCTTTATGCATTTTGGTTGAAGAAAGTACATTGATAGGCTCGTCATTCTGATTCTTGTGAACAAGGAAGAGAGAGTTTATGGGCTTCACATCATGTTTAAGAACTCAGGTTATAACCTAGTGCCAAAAGACAGACATAGCAAATGACTGTCACATTCACTTGAGACTTCAGGAATTTGAATTCATTTTGCACCTAAGTACTTTCATTGGAAGCCAAGGTGGATTTCTCCAATGCCAGAAATCAATTACTATCCATATTTGAATTTACTGTCAAAGGGAAGAGAGTGACAAATGCTGTAGAATATGAGTCAATGACTTCAAAAAGAAACAGCTTTCTTCTATTTTCCATTTTAACAATTGCCGAGTTTACTTATCCTAGATCTATGCTTATTATAAAAGTTTACAAAATATTTTTGGTCCCTGTACTTTCCAAATTCTTAATTATGACTCTCTTGTACATATCCCAAGAAAAGCAATTAGTCAAATTTTTCAAGTTCACTTTTCGACTTTTTGCCATATGCTTTTATAATCTACCATATGAATCATTTCTTGTCTCCTCCTTCCAAATGATTATAGAAATTACTTTGCATTTCTAAATGTGTGTTTGTTTTATTCTATTAAATTAGATATTTATACTCACAGCCCATCAATATGTACAATTAGTACATGTAACTAACAAACAAGCATGTACAAGCTTAACTGGTGTAATATTTTTAACAGACAAACACAACAGCTTGTCTCTGCAGGATTTAGTAAACCATACTTATCCACAGTGTCTGAGAAAACAGAAGAGACTCCATTATATATTTATTATTTTTATAATAAGTACATGAAAATAAACATGTAAAAGTAAATATGGGTTCTATTTATACACAAAGGAGTGAAATGTGTGAACTGAAATAATAACTTGAAATGAAGTTTCATTAAAAACAAAGGCACTTTTGGGGCGCCTGGGTGACTCAGTCATTTGAGCATCCGATTCTTGGTTTTGGCTCAGGTCATGATCTCACAGTTGTGGGATCAAGCCCCATGTCGGGCTCTGTGCTCAGTGCAGAATCTGCTTCAGGTTCTCTCTACCTCTCCCTCTCTCTCACTCACTCACTCTCTCTCTCAAATAAATAAAATCTTTTTTAAAAAGGCACTTTTGTTTTTAGGTTCTGAAATAGGTGTGTTAAGAAAGCCAAATTATGCTTAAAGACTAATCAATGATAGACTAACATTATAAAATGTTGTAATGTTAAATTAGAGCAAATTCCAATCTCATTAAGAATAAACTAAGTTTCAGTTTTTCATTTTAAGGTTTCTGTTTAAAGTTTAAAGAAGTTTGTGTTTCTCTGTTTAACTTCAAAAGTACTCATCACCAGGTTATTTAAGGATCACATACTATCCACTAAGAGAATCCTATTTAATAGAAGTAATAGGACATGATCAGTCAACAGCAGATAATTCTGTGGCAAGCAAAGTTGGGTTCAAGCCCTAGTTCTGCCACTTATTATGTGACTGTAGGGACGTTTTTAGGGTCCCAAGGCTTTGGAAGTCTTAATTCCCTCACTCACAAATAAGGGACCATAAAAGCTTTTACTTTTGGTGGTTGTTATGAAAATTACATAACAAAGGAGGTAGAGTAATAAATAGAGTGGCCCTCATGTGAATATTAGCTTATCAACTTGTCAACACCTGTCACTATTATCAACTTGTTAATATCTATTACTATTATTACTGTCATTTATTATTATTAATGCCGCACCAATGAAGAAACACTGTATTATAAGAAATACTGCAATAAATACTTGAAAGTATTGCAAGACATACAGTCATTGCAAGAAGTATTTGAGAAGCCCACTTACAACACTGTTGTAAAGAGAATTAATTTTTAAAAATATATATATGTTTGGGTCAAGGAAAATACAGTTAAAGCATTTGGAATGAGTTCAATAGTTTGGGTGAAATAAAGACAATTCAACAGCTAACATACAATTTGGACATGTCAAAATTAATTAAATTGTTAATCATAACGTAACCATTTTGGGGGGTGCCTGGTGGCACAGTCAGTTGAGCAACCGACTCTTGGTTTTGGCTTAGGTCGTGGGATTGAGCCCTGCCTCGGACTCTGGGCTGAGCAGGGAATCTGCTTGATATTCTTTCCTTTCCCCTCTGGTCTTCCCCTCCCCCCTCCCCGCCCCGACTCGCTCACTCTTGTGGTCACCCTCTCTCTCTCAAATAAATAAATAAAATCTTTTAAGAAAATTAATGTAACCATTTTTTATGGGTTAATTAAGGTATTTGCTACCTTCAAGGAGGGAGATGTATATATTCTCTTAAAGTTTCTTAAGAAGTGAAATTATGAGAAGGAAACAGGGGCTGAGCATTTATTGTGCAAGAACTAGGCAGGACATTGATTCCTCAGGAGAATCCCATAAGATATTACTGCCTATCTTTTGCAAATGAAAACCTGAGTTTCACAATGGCCAAGTGGCTTGCCCAAATGTCACATAGCTGGTCAGCTGAAGAAGCTGGAATTAAAGCCCAGGTTTGTTCTAAGCCACAGCCCTTTATAGCGCTGTGTTTAGCTGTGTGATAATGTAACTCTGAAGGTGAAAACCCTGGGTCTGAGAAGTAAAGTCCTAGAATAAAGAAAAGCTGAAGAAATGAAGAAGGCTTTTGTGCTTTATGCAAATAATTTTTCCTAAAAATTGGTTATAATTTACTATGTGAAGTTCAAGACACTACATGATATTCAAACTTTCTTTTGATGTGCTATAGAACCCTGTGAACCAGGAGTCCAGCATTTTTAATATCCGCTAGGTGTGCATTCTGAAGTGTGATGTATCTGCTCAGAACCTAGACTTCTCACCAGTTCACATTTGGTGACTTTCTAGATATCAGTCCTTATTTTACTATAGTCAATGTATCAGGCAGAAGTTTATGATGCTGTGGAGATAACAGATTTTTAGCAGCAAGTCTCTAGAAAATCAACAGGATCAGGTATACAGGTTCTTTTTTTTTTTTTAATTATCCAAAGATAATTGTAAGTCTGTGCTCTTATTATAATTCTCTAGTGTCTTGCTTTACATGTGGATAACTGAACCCTCTTTCGAAGTGTGTGACATTACAAATGACTCTAATATTGAATAGGTTTTTCCTGGACTTTCCTAGACAGGCAAGTGGAGAGATTTCTACATATAAATTATCATATTATACATAGCATCATGGCCATATATAAGTAAACCTATCTTAACCCTGTACGGATTTTTTGGTAATTTTTCATTAATAATCCCTGAACAATTTTAATTCCACTATGAAGAATTCAGTCTTGAATATTTCAATTAACCCAAATAATTGTCATTTTTAAAAATCACCTTAGAGAACTTCCGAATAAGAAGGATGGGCATTGTAATTTGTGAATGGCACAGGTAGCCTCGCAAAGAGTACCTCATTCCGTACTTCATCATTCATTCTCCAGGCTACATTAACGCTGTCTTTCCAAGGGCTTGATCATAGTTAAAAAGGAGATAATTCTGGGAAGAAAATATTTTGAAGCAACTCCTCTGTTCTTTTTCTCACCCCATGCTCGATGCCCCTCGGGCAAATTTATCTAAGAGTTCAGCGCATGATCTAAGGATAGAAAATAGTCTTGCTGCTTAAGCAAATGAGGCATTAAGGCTGCTTTGCATTCCTGTGGGTGCTCAGAGTTCACCCAGACAGTGCAGCGCTGCCTGCTGCTTGAGATGGGGGTGGAAGGGTGGTTTGGAAGGGGATTGCGTGGGTGCACCATAATGAATCTGTTTCATCTTTGAATGACTCCATATGCTCTTGTAAAGCTACCAATTCTTTCTCTCGCTGTTTTTTTCTTCTCCTT
This sequence comes from Phoca vitulina, assembly GCF_004348235.1. Classification (NCBI taxonomy): domain Eukaryota; kingdom Metazoa; phylum Chordata; class Mammalia; order Carnivora; family Phocidae; genus Phoca; species Phoca vitulina. The sequence continues at coordinate 71,391,931 of NW_022589706.1, forward strand.
TTAATGCCAAGATGAATTGATCCTGGATTGCTGTTCCAAACGCTGACACCACTGAATATGAAGGTGTCATTGTAAAATGAACCATAGCAAATTCTTAATAAGCAACCTTCACAGAGAGTTATAGTTTTTGACATTTAGATATAGACTTATCCCCAGTAAAGGAAGCTTCCTTCAGTGAATGCATGCTAAGAGGAATAAGAAATAAAAAGTAATTTGATTGGTATTAAATATATTTTATCCCTTGCTACATTGAGCAATGATACCACATGCCTTCTCTACTTCCATCTACCAGGAAAATTGGAAAAGGAATGATCTGAGATCAAGAACTTTATTTCTGAAAGAGTATGAATGATCTTAGAGCTAAAACTTACAGTGCTATCTGGAGGAGATTTAAGATCTGACTTCCATAGGAACTTCCTTGAAATCAGTTGTGTCTGGACGAAAAAAATTATTAACCCTTTAAGAACACATACTAGAAAAATAATAACTAAAAGGCACCAAGGGAGTCATTTCAGACTGATTCCTTTTATAAAAATCAGTTTATCCCAGGAACTCACTTTCTAGATTAAAATGAGTAGTGCTTAGGAAAAACTTTATATTTTGTGACTTGATTTAAAAAAAGAGAATATGGGAATTTGATCTATGATGATTATTATAATTTTTTATTATCTTGAACACAGAAAAGATAAATTTTCCAAATTTATCATTTTGTTAAACTCAGGATTATTAACTGTTTTCTCTTTACAGGTTCTGAATAAAAATCCTCAATGGGTTTTACTTTAAGAAGTATAAAAACTCTGCAAATTTAAGACATTTTATTAATTTATATTTCACAAAACAACTTGCATATTTAGAAGATGCATTATGGAGACTGACATAAAATTTGGTCTTAGGGCGCCTGGGTGGCTCAGTTGGTTGAGCGACTGCCTTCGGCTCAGGTCATGATCCTGGAGTCTCCGGATCAAGTCCCGCATCGGGCTCCCTGCTCAGCAGGGAGTCTGCTTCTCCCTCTGACCCTCCCCCCTCTCATGTGCTCTCTCTCGCTCTCTCATTCTCTGTCTCAAATAAATAAATAAAATCTTTAAAAAAAAAAAAAATTTGGTCTTATATTTCTAACCATAAGAAGCTTTTATGTGGAGTTCATTAACTTCATTCTTTTTTTTAACTTTATTCTTTACTAGGGTATTCCCCAAAGTACAGTTATTCTGTGCCACATTGATGCTTTATTAGACATTTTATTATTAAATTCTTATTTCTCCAGATGATTACTGAAAACATAAACATTTCAGAAAGTTTCACCTCTAGATAGATCTTGCTCATTGTAATTGAACTTATTATATATAAACTGACTTCTTGTGAACAGATTCCATTCACCAAGAATGCCTAGATTTAAAAGAATCCTGCCTTTAGTTCTTTATAAAACATGTAATTCTTTTCCATAGTAATTACTGATTTGGATACTTCTGTATTTAGTTTCCCTAAAACTGAACGAATTAGAATATCTAAATCTCATTCACCTACTCTTCCCTGGTCCAATCCATTCTTAAATTCTGTTGTTGGTACCTTGTATATATTTATCAGATCTATCCAAAAAGTGGAGAGAATCAAATAACCAATCAAATAACCATCTACTCAGCGGTCTGCTTAAGAAATCAGACATTACAGGGGCGCCTGGGTGGCTCAGATGGTTAAGCGTCTGCCTTCGGCTCAGGTCATGATCCCAGGGTCCTGGGATCGAGTCCCGCATCGGGCTCCCTGCTCAGCGGGGAGCCTGCTTCTCCCTCTGCCTCTGCCTCTCTCTCTCTCTCTGTGACTCTCATGAATAAATAAATAAAACATTAAAAAAAAAAAGAAATCAGACATTACAGATAAAAAGACTTGACTGTATTCTTACCTGACTCCCTCTCCTTTCTCTGCCTAGAGGTAACCTCTATCCTGAATTCAGTGCTTTTCATTTCCATGCATGTTTATCAACTTGCACTATTTATTAATGTATTCATAAACAATATGTTGTTCCTTTACAAATTGATATCAAACTGTATGCACAGTTCTACAACTTGTGTATTTCTCTCCACATTATGTTTTTGAAATTTATCCATGTTGAAATACAAGTAGATCTAGTTCATTTGCATTAACTGCTGTGCAGTATTCCAATGTAGGAAGGCATTAAAATGTGCTTATAATTTGATTGATGGGTGCTTGTATTGCTTCCAACTTTTTGCCATTACCATAATGCTGAAATGAACAGTATTGTACATATCTCCTTTGGCAAGTGCACAAGAGTTTATCTGAAAAAATATACCTGAATTGGAAACATTGAATTTATGGCAAGCACATCTTCAACATTATTGGCAAATAGCTTCCCAAAGTGTATCAATAAGTAGTGCCTCTAGCGATTTATGGAGGTGTATTATTCATTCATATTGTGTCCCATGTGGCAGACACTGTTCTAGACACCGAGTATATAACAGTAAGCCAAATATATAAGACTTTCTGCCTAAATGGAGCTTGCATTCAAATGTGGTGGAAAAGGAATAAATAAAATCTATGATACGTCAGATGGGAGTCGTGCTATAGATAAAAATAAAGCAAGAAATAGGGATAGAGACTGCAAGGCTGAGAAATGCAATTCTAAACAGAGAGATCAGAGAAAATTGCACTGAGAAAGAGATATTTGAACAAAGAACTAAAGGCGCTGAGGAGAAATCCATACATCCTCACTAATACTTGCTAGTATCATACTTTTTAATTTGTGTTAAATAATATGGAAATGAAAAAAAATGTGTCACTGAACTTTTAGTTTTTTTTTTTTTTCTGAGATTGAACATATTTTCATGTTATTTTTTCCATTTGGGTTTTCCCTATTGTGAATTGCTTGTTAATAGCTTAACGCATTTTTATACTGAGTTACTTTCTTATTTTCCTATGAAAAGAGTTGTTTTCATATATTGGAGATACAATTCCTTTGTTGTTTTAATGTGTTGCAAATATCTCCCACCATTTCATGGTTTAACTTTTCATTTCTTTCATAATATCTTTTCATGCACAGAAGTTCTAATTTTATTGTCATTTCTTTCATTGAATTTATCAATCTTTTCCTGTATAGTTTGTATTTTTGTGTCTTGTTTAAGAAATCCTTTTCTATCCCAAATATTTCTTCTCAATAGTCTTATTTTTGTTTGTTTTCCACATTTGATCTTTAATCTACTTTTTGTATGTGGTGTGAGGTAGTGATCCAATTTTAAGTTTCTTCCATATAGATAATAAATTATCCTATCACTTTTTAGAAGTACAGTTATATCCCACTGTAATATAGGCTATAACCCCTGTAATTTTCCTTCTTAGAATTTGAATGATTTTAAATAATTGATTACTGATGTAATTATTTGTTTAATTTCTAGTTTCACCCTGCCTCCCCACTGAAACTATCAACTTCACAAGGATATAAACCATCTCTTACTTAGAACTATAACCTTAGTTCCAACATGGTCCCTGGTTGAAAATAAGTGACTATTAAGTGACTTTTTACTTCTTCAATTAATACATAAACAAAATCCATTTCAGTAATGAAATGTTTTGAGATTAAAACTGCATCAAGTTCTTATACCTCGAGTATTTAATAAGGCTAGAAAGATTCTCTAATGATTCCAGGGGCATTACTTCTTTAGAGTTGAAATAGAGTGCAATAATCTTTTCCTTTTCCATAAAGAATAGAAGTTCATTTCAGAACCAGTTACTTACCTCTAGCCTGGAACACATTAATGTTTCTGGACTCTGGGCTGTCTGTTACAGACATTTTAAATCCTCTCCTTGATAGTGCTTCTTCTTTTTCATTTCCTTCCTTTTTAAAAATAGTTAAAGTGGAAGTTAAGGTGGCCTTCACAACTCTAACAAACTGAGATTTTAAATGTGGAATTCCTTTACTTATTCATTCACTCAACAAATATTTAATGAGTACCTACTATTTCCCAGTCAATGTTCTAAGTGGTAGGGACCACAAAATGGTGAAAAAGAGATACAAAATCCATGCACTGGTGGGGCACCTGGGTGGCTCAGTCGGTTAAGTGTCTGCCTTCGGCTCAGGTTGTGATCCCAGGGTGCTGGGATCAAGGCCTGCATTGGGCTCCCTGCTCAGCGGGGAGTCTGCTTCACCCTCTCCCTCTGCCCCTCCCCCTTGCTCATTCTCTCTCTCAAAATAAATAAATAAAATCTTTAAAAAAATAAAATAAAAAATCCATGCACTGTTCAGTTTATATGTTCCAGAGAAGTACATTATAAAAGAAGTAAAATGAATGCATTATATAATGTTATGTAGTAAGAAAAATAAGCAGAGTAATGGGATAGAGAGAGAAAGAAGGGTGCTATTTTAGATAGGGCTACCCAGAAAGACAGTAGAAAAAGGTAAACCTTCAAACAGGAGATTTACTCTGTTTTACTTTACAAAGCTCAAGAGCCAATCTGGTGAACAGTACCTATGCACTCAGATTGAAGTTTTCCACTCAAATCTCTTGTTTCACTTCCTCTACCCTCTCCACACAATTTCATTTTCTACATCTATGTATTTTTTTTAAAGATTTTATTTATTTATTGACAGAGAGAGAGACAGCGAGAGCAGGAACACAAGCAGGGGCAGAGTGGGAGAGGGAGAAGCAGGCTTCCCGCCGAGCAGGGAGCCCGATGTGGGGCTCGATCCCAGGACCCTGGGATCATGACTTCAGCCAAAGGCAGATTCTTAACGACTGAGCCACCCAGGAGCCCCTACATCTATGTATTTTTATAAGCTAATACTGAGTCCTCAATCTATGTTGGTATTCGTCGTATGTTTTGCCATTTTTTTTAAACTTCTTCCTTCTTAAATATGTGCCCATGCACATATACTACATAATTCTGTATACCTAGAGTTATTCAAGTATGCATATACTTGGGTGTGCAGGAGTAAGCATGTGTACATAAGACAGAACTTTATACACACATGTGCATTAGGAATAAGAGATAAGAAAATGAAGAGAAAAATTATGCTGAGCATTGCTAGGTTGGAATTCTAAAGGAATTATTTATTAAAATTGAGTTATCATTACAGAGTCAAAACACAACTGGGGCCAGAGTTCAGAAATGTTCCTCTGGGTCAGCTGTGGCTATTCAGTAATCTCTGAACAAATCACTCAACATATTCCAGACACATAAGTAAATATTTCAACACTACTGTCAACTGAACATATTCTGCACTTAACTCTGGCTAAAAACACAATAATTATAATAATAGGGTCAGTTTTATACTGGTCATACTTGATGCAGCTTTTAAATGTTATCTGTTTAAAATAGCCATTATTTACAATATATATGAGTGTTTCATCTTTTAAAAATCAAGTACATACTTAAATATCAACAAGTTAGCTTCCCCTCCTTCTCTATTACTAGTCTTTCTACTATGCCTTATATCTCCTAAATTCAATGTGAATTTAAAAGGTATTGCTCAAATTCAGTAATTTACATAGGCACAGCAGAACTTTATAAATGTATTCAATAAAAAGATTGCTGAATCAATGTAATTTCTCTCCTTTAGATCATGACTAACAAAATCTAGTTAGGGTCAAAAGAAAAATGAAGTTCTTTTTACCTATACTTAAGAAGTGTGCAGTGAAGGGACGCCTGGGTGGCTCAGTTGGTTAAGCAGCCTTTGGCCCAGGTCATGATCCCAGGGTCCTGGGATCGAGTCCCCCATCGGGCTCCTTGCTCAGCAGGGAGCCTGCTTCTCCCTCTCTCTCCCTCTGCTTGTGCTCTCTCTGTCAAATAAATAAAATCTTAAAAAAAAAAAAAAAAGAAGAAGTGTGCAGTGAAAACTATTCCGTCCCAACTAGGTAAAGGAGCCTTTGCAAAGTGCTTTATCAGCTCTGGGAATGAAAAGATTTCCTGCGAACTGTTCAGTGAGTGTTCTGGGTAGCACCGCTTCGCAGGGTCAGTTCTTCCTATCTCTTCCTTTGAAAATTCTAATTAAAGTGGGAAATCTTTTTTGTTTCTATTCATTTTGATTTTGCCATATTGGATGTAGATATGAAAATAAGTAATTCAGTGACAACACTGTCTATTTTTTCATTCTTGTCCTGTTGGAACTTTATGGGAGGGTAGGAGGAGGTATATTTTCCCAGTTTTAGTTTTTGAAGTCGGTTTCTTATTGTCACTTTTTCAGTCATAAATATCTTTGGGGTTAATGGCTGTAATAGGAATAACCTCCTCACTGATGCCTATAGTCACACTGTAATAGGTTTTTTAGAATAACCAACTAGTGAAGAATTGAAACTGAATCCTTCAGAGCGCTTGCATTCCCCTTGTGAGCACTGTTTAAACACTGTTGCACTATCTTTTTCTTTTATTATGTTATGTTAATCACCATACATTATATCATTAGTTTTTGATGTAGTGTTCCATGATTCATTGTTTGCATATAACACCCAGTGCTCCATGCAGTACATGCCCTCTTTAATACCCATCACCAGGCTAACCCATCCCCCCACCCCCCTCCCCTCTAGAACCCTCAGTCTGTTTCTCAGAGTCCATAGTCTCTCATGGTTCTTCTCCCCCTCCAATTTCCCCCGCTTCATTTTTCCCTTCCTGTTATCTTCTTCTTTTTTTTTTTCACATATAGTGTATTATTTGTTTCAGAGGTACAGGTCTGTGATTCAACAGTCTTACACAATTCACAGCGCTCACCATAGCACATACCCTCCCCAATGTCTATCACCCAGCCACCCCATCCCTCCCACCCCCCACCACTCCAGCAACCCTCAGTTTGTTTCCTGAGATTAAGAATTCCTCATATCAGTGAGGTCATATGATACATGTCTTTCTCTGTTTGACTTATTTCGCTCAGCATAATACCCTCCAGTTCCATCCACGTCGTTGCAAATGGCAAGATCTTATTCCTTTTGATGGCTGCATAATATTCCATTGTATATATATACCACATCTTCTTGGCTCTTTCCACAGTTTGTCTATCGTGGACATTGCTGCTATAAACATCAGGGTGCATGTACCCCTTCAGATCCCTACATTTGTATTTTTGGGGTAAATACCCAGTAGTTGTCACACTATCTTTTAAAAATAAATTTGCTGTAGTGTTTAAAGAAATTTGAAGGAAAAAAGTCTGTCATTTTCCTACCTCCCTGACACAATTGTTTCAGTTTTCTGTGTCTATTTCTATCTATAATCACAAACATATACACTTAAGATCATAATAATTATATGTTCTATCTGGTTTGCAGTGTTTGGGCTCCTTATTCCAATTATATATTCTAGCCAGAAAATGTCCCCGAAAAAGTAACTTATTATGATTATAGAACCAAATTCAGGGATAAGGAATCCTAAAAAGTTATTTTGTGATTGTTAGAATGGAGGGCAGTTAAAAGGTTAAAACAATTCAACCATAATTCAGTGAGAACATTCTGGGCATTGCTACTTACTGTCTTGAGGGAGTTATAATTACAGAGTAAGAGAAAGATATATATGCAAGTGATTGTACAATATAAGAAAGAATACGATGGCTTTTAAAATACAGTACGAAGTGTTTCAGAAGCACAGGGCCTGGTATTTGACCCATGAAAGTCTTCTATAAGATTTCAGAATAAAACAGGTATAGATGCGTGCTTATACGTGTGCACCTGTATGCATTTCCATGTCTCATGAATAAAGTTATGGAGACCAACTGCCATTTTCAATGCTGTTTGGACATGGAGAAGGAAGAGACATTTTAGAATTCTACCAGTGGCTCTATGTCAGTTGAGGAACTGCTCAGTCAGACCTCTGAGAATAGCCATTTTGAATAAAATAGCAACTGTTGAGCAATATTCCGTGCTCAAGACAAGTTTCAGGAATTTTGTGGTCAGAAATTTTAAGTTGATGCATTATAAGAAAAGCCAAGGATACCTTCCTGGATGATAGAGTTTGCTTTAATTTCAGTCTAAGTTCCATGAGAGCAGGGACCTTTTCTCTATTTATTTATTCATCCAAAGCATTTAGAATAGCCCTTGATTCAGAGTAGGTACTCAGGAAATACTTACTGGACAAATTTTGGAAATTCCAGGCACAAATTTTAGTTTCAATTCACGCTTCATAGTCAGTCAACAAAAACTAAGACGACTGGTCAGGGCCATAGACTGAATTTTTAAAAATAGATCGCAGCAGGCGTCAGTGCAGTACACAGGATAAAACACAAAACTGGGAGTAGGACACAGGTTCCACTGCTCAGAGCCAGCGGTAAAATGATGGTCACGTCCCTCAATCTCTCTAATGTCTCCATCTGACTAACATCCTTTCTGGTTTTCAAATTCTATAAATCTATTCTCAGTCCTACTCATAACTCTTAAAAATTCATAGAAGGTTACCCAAGCTTTTCGTGCATCAAATTGACCTTGTACTTAAGATAAATCATAGCTGATCACGCAAGATTAAATGAGGAAATATAAAAATTCATTGAAAGCCTTTGGATGATAATACTTATATAAGGTTGAAGAAAAATATGACAATTCCATTCAGCTACGTAATATTTTTTCTTTTCCAGAAGTTTTCAGCTTTGATAATACATTGCAAATATTTCAGATTAGCATAAGCACTTAATAAAGAGAAGAATGCTTTAGGTTTATTTTCCTCTATGTAGATCCAACTAAATTCTATTTATATTGAGTTGAACCTACTCAAGCCAACCTTATAAGTTTGACAAGATAAACAGAAGACTGTGATTCAAATTTATGTGGATTAAGCGACTGCACAGTTGTGACAAACTGTTTTTTCCTAGTCTTAGGTTAGAATAAAACCAGAAGACAATGGTAGAATTTATTTCAATCCAAGAGATTTATTTATTTTTAATGTGAGAGACTGCTGATTTCTCCAAAGCCTAGTCTGTTTATAAATAAAGCAACTATTTTTTTCCTTGCCCATATCACAGCTATTACGATATTTTGGATTTTCATTCTCCATTCACAATAGGGATAGTTGCCCTCACAAGGCAGCATTATTATACATCTTCAGACAGTGAAGAATTATAAAGTATCAGTCAGATCCATAAGGCGATTAAGGTTCTACCATGAGATGTAGTTTTGCCATACATTTACAGATACAAGTAATATTAATGAGGATGTCATACTCATCCATCAGTAGACCTAAAAACAGATATTAACTGGGATACCCCCCCCCATGTGGCTCTAACAATCTGGGTAAGACACAAAAGCCAGGTTACTAACCCAAATACACTGTTTAGTTTGTTGTGGGAAGTTCCAGCAGACAGAAAAAGCATCTTTTCCTGGACATTCCTGGGTAGTCTGATCGCCTCCCTGATGTTTCCCATTTTCTCTCAGCTGCTCTTTCCCTTCTTCATTCAAAACTGCAGATTTCTCTCCCCGGTCTCAGCTGCTGTCTCTATTCCCCAGACCACATGTTTGACTTCCTACCATCCTACATTATTCTTTGGTGAAGTCTGTTTTACCACAGGATTATTAAAGACCAAATCTCTTAGAAGGAAGTCTACCTGGCTTTTGAGTATAACATTTGATTTTAATGATACAAAAGAACAAAGTCCAATAGTTGCTTTGAAGAGTCAGATCCCAGCAAAAATGACTGCAAGAAGAAGACAAAAGAGCACATAAAAAGAACTTTCCATTGTAGGCAGTCCCTTCCCTAGTAGTAGCTAGCCCTCTATCTTATCCTAAATAATAGGCAGCTTCAATCAACTTTTGGTACAGTATTAATGAGGATAGAGAACAATGATTTGTTATCAGTCAAGTCCTTAGAGGGCCCAAAAACCTTATATTAATCTCCTCCCCTGCCAAAATTTTAGACCCAACATGCTAAAGACCTGTGTGATTTGCTTATTTAATTTTATCTTCCTCTATCTTCTCTGCTCATCCTCTGAATAAAACAACTAGTGAAATGGCCAGGAAGTAAATACAGAACAAGTGTGAGGAAAACGGTCACAGATACTTTTTCTCTGCACCAGGCACTGTACTGAGAATTTTGCATACACTGCAATCAGGCATCTGGATACTTCACACACTATCATTAAATGAACCCTGCTTGCAAGAGAAAACTCCAAAAGCTTTCCTTTAAGGATATTGTTTAGCCACATAAGAATCAGCCAAACATGACCTTTTTTTGTGGCTCAAAGTCAAAAGGGCAAAAAAGAGGAAAGATTAACCACTTCATAATAATCTCTTAAGACAGATTTCCCCTTAAACTTAAGTTACCTCTACCATCTCTACAGCTGTCGAGATAAATGATACCTTTGATGGGTTTATAGGTCTCCTCAAACGCTTTGTGTTTACAGACCATAGCAAGAGCAACATAATTGTTTTCTTCCTCCCAGTGAACTGTCTTCCTGCGGGATTTACAGGGTGAGCACAGGATGTAATGTTTGCATCCTGAGATTTGCCAGTAAAGCAAACTTCAAGTCCTTTATTATTCCCCATTTTTTTAAAGTTCAGATCATTGTGATTATACTCCATTATTCAATGCAGTCTTACAAGAAACCCAAGACTTTGTTTTCGATGATTAATGGCAGTTAAACTTTGTTGAGTCTTAACCATTGTAATGTATGTTTCAGAGGTCTTTCTCAATATATTTCACAAGTTGAGGTGGTATTTCTGAACCTAACAAAATGATTCATGTAGCTCTTAAAATTAGCACAAATGGGACAGACTATAATAACAAAAAAAAAAATTTATAAGTTAGGTGATGGACGGATCATATATCAATTAAATTGAAGACATTTTTTATAAACATCTTCACAATGTCTGTGATTTGACTTGTGTCTTTGAAGGAAGAGTCCATTTTTAAAACTTCCTACCACCACTTCCAAGACAATCTGTCAAGAGATAAACATTTTCACTACTAGAATAAGCCACCTCGTTAAAGGCAGTTTCAGTCAGTGAAAGGAGTTACTGTTGAACAATGAAGACATGATATATTTTAAAAGAACCATGTGAACAATGAAGATGTGATACATTTTTAAAAAACCCAAATGGGTCCTATGAAAGTTTGGCTATCATCCAAATTCACTTCTCAAACGTCTATAACATTCAGAAAGGGCAGATTCCGCCCTGACTTTAAACCTCCCCAGGCTATTTCCAAGAAGCCATATCTACTAGGTAAAATGTTCCAGCAGATGCTGGATTGACATCTTCAGGAGGTAGTGTAAAAATCATCCCTGCAGTGGGAAGGAATGCAGACGAGGTAGCCAACATCCCTTACGGAACTGAAATCATGATTTGATGGCCTATAATTTTTATATCAGGTGGTAGGAGCACAGGTGGTTACATATTATGCTTTTTAACTTAAGTACATGTTGTACATATTCTTTTGTAGGTATCAAAGATTTTAGAATAATTAATTTTGAAAAGATTATATAGCTGACTTGTGAAGTATATTATTCATAAACAATCAAAATAATCCAAAATTATATGTCATTTCTGTATTCTATAGGCCATACTGGGTTGTCTGTTGATCCTTTAATCAAAGCCTTGTAATTGCCTAGGAGAGGAAAGAAGAAACTGAGAGAGGAACAGGTGAGGACAGTAGAGTTGCTGTTGGTCTAGTTCTCAGTGGGCAGAGAAGAGTCATCCCTGTCACATGTTCTTGGGTCCCCGGTATGAACCCGTGAGAGCTGAAGCAGAGGGCATTTAGGCAGCAACAGGCTTAAAAATCCACTGAGTAAAATAGCAAGATCTATTGGTAGATTTCAATCTATGGGCTAGAGATCCAGGATGAGACAAGGCTGAAAACCTATCCGATCAAGCTAGGGTTTAGAAAAGAAATGAAAAAGACCTCTGGATTTCCAGGTATTGCAGGAATCACACCCATCTCTGGAATGCAACCAATCTCCTTCCTGCTGCCTGGGACATTCTTTCCTCCCCCCCCCCCCAACCCCTTCCCGGTAACTTCTATTAATATCACTTTCTCAGAGAAGCATTTCCGAAGCACAAAGCTAGGGTAGGGACTCCTTTTGTCCATGCTCTATAGCGCCCAGCACTTTGATTCCCGGTACTCAACACAATCTGTCTCCACAACTGTGTATGAGCAAGCTCCACAACATCAGAGACGGCTTTCTTGCTCACCTTTGTATCTCTAGGGCATAATACAGAGCCTGGCACATGGGAAGTACTCAAGAAATGTTTACTAAACATATGAACGGGTGAATGAATAAATGAACGAGTTGCCTCTAGAACATCCAGGAAGATATATCTCGTAGCTGGATTATTCTGAGCTCAAAAGTGAGTTTAGGGCCAGCACTAAAGATTGAAGAGTCGCCAGCTTACAAGTGGTGACGAAATTCATAGGCGAGAATAAATCTCCCAGGAAGAGTAAAATGGCACAAGACTGAAGGCAAACAAGGGATGAGGAGTCCACGGAAGTAATTCAGAAAACTTTCCTGGGAAGTATGGCGCAGTCTGGAGAGTGGTTAAGAGCTCAGATTGTTTTAGTCAGACAGGCTGACTTGTTATCCCAGCTCCGGTTCTTACCATGTGAACCAGATGAGCGTCAGGAGCTCAGCGAGTGGGAGAGAGTTGAGCTGCCCATTGTTGGAATAGCTGGTTGAAACAACAAGCCAAAAATGAAAGTAACAGGCAAGTAGTCAAGCCTTTGAAGTCACTTTCAGCAATTGTATAAGCAAGAGGCTAAAGTGGAGAAAATACTACCCTCTCCCCCATACCCTGGGCGCCGTCCCTTTGTCCCTCCCGGAATGGCACACCAGTCAAGGATCAGATAGATGAGCACAGATGTTGCTCGAGTCAAGTTACTGCTGAGGGATCCACAAATAAAAGGCTACTGTAGTTTTGTGGACCTGAGGGATGCTGGGGAGAGGACAAGGGGAAAGGGCTAGTGGTGGAAAAGCACAGAGCGGTGAGTTAGAGTAGGGAAAAATGTCTTTAAGTTTTCCCTTCGTTCCCTTAAAGGTTTCCCCGCAGAGGAGCCTGAGGAAGGCCTCTACTAAAGGCCTCTACTACTGAGGGCACCTCCGCTAAGAATGCAAAAATGGGTAAGAACATGGCCAGCCAGAGGGGCCAGAGTCCTCGACGGCAGCTCCCCTCAGAGACTGCAGTCTGTTGGCTGCACACCGACTGGTGCGGGGGAGAGCAGCTTTCCTCCCTGAGGCTTGCTCCCTAAAGCCTTTGTAATTGCCTATGGTTGGCCCCGAAAAGTCACTCATAATATTAGGAGCCCGACTCCTCAAGTAAGTTACTAGAATTCTAAATCTAAGTTTCCTGACCTATGCCTACCCTGTGAGTTGTTAGAGAAACCTAGCTATAGGCTTGACATATATGCAGTGCCCCATCAATGATCGCTTCATCAGAGCAGGTAAAATGGGAGGGACAGCCCTTGGGCTGAAAGAGAAGAGGCCAGGAAGGTCACGCCTGAGAGCTATCTGTTGCAGTCAAGGACTAAATCATTAGTGACCTCAGGAAAGTACTTTCCATGGAGTAAAGACGATGAAAATCAGAGTGGAAAAAGTTGTCAGCATGGGTGATGGCAGCGTTGAATCCTGCAGGAGGGGCAGCTCCCGTGTAAGCGCTGAGCCCACCCTGCGGAGACTCCTTCCAGGGGTGCAGGCTTGCGCTCAGGATCCTCACTCATCCCTTATGCTGCCTCAGGGACCGTGCACTGTCCACTGCTACCAGCCCTCTTTCTAGGCATCTTCCAGCTTTTATCCCCAAAGCCTGAGCCATGACCGTGCTTATCCCTGTCAGTGCACCTTCTCTAATAAGCAAGCTTTGCCTCTGCTCAGCAGACAGAAACATCACAGACTCGTGTCCGTATCAGCAATCCAGCAGGGATACGGTCTCTGCTCTTGTCCTGCCCCAACCAGAAATAAATACTGCATGATCTATTACATATTTGTATTTTGTTTTTGAGACTAGAGACACACTGTGGTTTTTTTCTAAACACTGACCATCATCAAGAGAAATCAGCTGACATTCCAAAGAAGCAAACATCAAATTCATACGAGAGTGCTAAGACCACAGAAGAACGCTAATACGCGTATCATAGACTTTCCGTGGAGGATGTGAATCCACAGCAAAGTGAGGCCCACGTAATGGGATTTATTATACTTTTTTATGTGAGAATAGTATTTCCAGGGCCTTCAAACGTTTTTCCTTGTACTAAAGTACCAAGACACAGGAAGCTCAGTAACCCTTGAAGTTGTAGCTTAGATCACCCAGATTTTTGCATGAGAAAGAATGTATAAGAAAGCACAACTGCGACAAACCATTACATGAAATGATTTAATCGTGTTCAACTCAGTAGGTTTATGCCTGCTGCCGTTTCTTTCCGGCTTCTTTAGTAGACTATCATTTTCTGCCACTGCTGTTTACAGGAATACATTTTATTTCAAAAGCAAGATTTTTCTTGGCACTCAACTCACCCATGACTTTATCGTTGAATTTTTTTTTTTTAATGTTATAACTCAACTCTTTGTGTGGCTAAAATGGCCAAGGCTCTTTTATGTTGTTGTTCTTATTTTTCCCCATATCAAGCATCCTGACCGCTGCTGTCAAAATCTGATAATAAATGAAGATTTCTCCCACAGTGGACCTCTTATAACCATGGCAACTCCATCAGTAGCTAATGGCCACATTGCAAAAAATGCTTTTGAAAAGGACAGCTTCTCACACTGCTGCAGTACAAATGTCCTTTTCTTACCTTTTCTCTATAATGATGCTAGGAAAACAACATATCCCAAGCAAACATTTGCTTTGTTGTGCACACGTGGGGCCACTTTAAAAAAAAAAACAAAACAGAAAGTAGAAGAGAAACTACAAATAAAAGAGAAAGGATAGCACTAAATTGCAGAGAGATGCTGATGGCTTAGCAGCATTAACAACATATTTCTGCTCAATTTACAACTGAAATCAAAGTAGTTATTGCTTAAAATTTTATTGCACTTACTCCACCCACTGTCATCCAGAAAGTTTTTCTAAAACGTTTGTTTTCAGTTTCATAGTATTATCTCTCCGAATAATTGGTCACATGTAGGTAATGCAGCTATATGCATTTGTGTATAGATACTGCTGTATGTTGTTTCCGTAAGATGGACACTTTTATGCTCTTCTGTATGCCCTTGAAAGAAGCCCAGAGCAGAATCAGCATGTGGGTCCTTCAGCCCGCCTTGCATACATCCCCACATGTGCCAAAACAAGAGGAGTTCCTGCCTGATCCCTGCTATCAGACCCTCAAAGATGCTCTGGCTTTCTTGTTTATGAGGTAGACCAAAACTAGTTTCTAATATAGAAATTTTCCCCGGGTGCCTGCTTCTGAAGAAGCCCACCTATTAAAATAAGATGTTTTCTACTTTAAATTGTTGTTAAGGGAATAACAGACATTCAGATAGATCTCTCTCTGTCTCTATATATCTACTTACCTACCTATTTGTCTACCTATTTATAAATATATATTCATGGAAAGGAACTTCCCCATATCTCAAAGAACTCAGAGCTTGAAGTGTTTTTTTTTTCCTTTTTGATGTTCCTTCAACTATCAATATTGATCAATAAGTAACTACAGATTGGAACCCCACATCAAGTTTCCAAGTATGGCAGGATCTGTTGATGCCTTCTGCACTGACATCAGGTACATTTAATTAATGTAAATAATCATCTCCCACTGAGGTTTTCAGAATTACATGGTCTATATAGGGCTGACATATGAGTAGGAATATCTCAGCCCACAGAGAAAGCAGCAAAGTTGATTTTCATTAGCCATTATGACCATTTAAATTTTACTTTGCCCAAAACCTTTTTTTTTTTTTTGCTTTTTTTAAACTTTTCCCAAAGGTATCTTCTCCCTATAAAAGTCCTTTAATCATGTGGATAGGCTTAAGAGTCAAGACCTCCTAAGATTTGCGTCAGAGCTCTGTTTCTTTCTGCTGAGAAACTGTCATCAAGTTACTCAAACTAGCTTAATCTCAAGGCATTAATTTATAAAACCAGCCTGATAATAGTTCCCTCTCAGAGGATAGCTGGGAAGAATAGCTGATTTAATACATATGAGAGCACCCAGCTCTGTAATTGGACGAAACTAAATTACTTAAGAAAGGTTTTGCCCCTCTATGTTCCCCATTCCTGACTCTCTCTTCCTTGAGTCATGAGATAAGGCTCATATTCCTGATTTGCACATCTATTTTATAAGCTAATTTTAAAAGTGTGTAAAACTATTTGCTTTCTGCTAAGGTAAGGCAAGTTGAACTAGACACTGCAAGATTGTCAGTGGTGAGTTTTTGGTTTCCCTTAATTAAATCAAATGTTATAAAATTTGATAATATACATAAAATCACTACCATAAAAATCCCTCAGTCTCTCCCACATAAAATTAAATTTGAAATCACAAAACATTATATTTCTTTTTTGAACTCATTCACCAAGTTTCAGCAGAGGAATGAACTTGGAGAATCCCATCACTCACAGCCAGTAAGAAAGAATATGACCTGGTCTTTTTTTTATCTAGGTGGTGGGAACGTATCAGGTTAGTAAGAAAACACAAATTGTAACAAATAAAGATGTCAGAATACTCTACAGGAAAAGTATCTTCTAAATCTTTTTTTAAGGCAAACTTCAAAGAAAGATTCAACAACAACAAAAAAAACACTGCAAACCATTAATTTTTGTCCTGACAAAGAAACTTTTATCCTTTGGAAGGTGCCAGAATAAATTTGAAGCTTTTAATAAAATATTTTGTGTGGCTCCAAAAGCTACACTAAACATAAATACATTTCTTTGCCACCAATCCATTTTGCACGGTAGTCATCCAAGCACAATGATGCTACAATATGCAGGTACGCATATAACTTTTGGAAATACCAATAAAGCCTAAGTTTATGAAATACTCCTGCCTGTCATCTTGAGTCCAAGATGCATTGTCAACTGCAAGCAAGCATGGTCAGATCAGAAGCCAGGTCTGCTGGCTCAGTAAGAGGCAAAGCCTGCATGATGAGTTGGGAAGGGAAAAAAATAAAAGAAAACCAAAGAAAATAGAATGTTGTTCTCTAACAAAGCAGATCGAAGCACTGTACAAAGACACCATTTCTCTAAGTACACCTTTGACTACACAAAGGAGTCACTGTGTTCATCCTGTGTTTTTCAGTAGGCTTAGGCCTGAACGATTCAAATAGAATCTTTGTCTTTCGGTCATTGTGTCCATCTCCAATACTTCAGACAACCTGCAGAAAGTCATATATATACAACCAATACTTTACTTTCCACATATAACTTTTTTTTCTCATTTAAAAACTAAATCTACTGTTAGAAGAAGAAAAAAATCACCCACTATCTATTTAAGTCCTTTTATTTCTTATCTAGGACTCCACAGTGTATAGAAAAACTGATACTCCCTCTTTGGGAAATATAATTTTCCCTACATTCATCAATGTAACTTGGGTTCTTTATAAAAATGATGGAAATGTTCCCAGCTCAAATTATGATTTAAAATATAAAAAATATTAAATGATAGGTTCCCATAGAGAACGTAAGCACATTTTCTTCAGAGCAATGTTGTCATTGTCTGGTCAATACAATAATGTTTTCTTCTCTATTAACTCATTTGGTAGAAGCAAGTTTAGGATGGGCCAACCCACATGACCATTATGGTGAAAACTTAAAACTTGTTACTGTGTTCTCAAGTAAGTATCGAGGAACAATAAATTTTTCTTTTTCTGTTTTTCTTTTTGGCTATTGTTCACGATGACATTCAATGACATATGCCGAGCAGTCTGTGTGCTATACATGTACTATACAACTCAGCAGATAATAAGAAAAAGAAAGAGTAGAAAAAACATTTTACAATTTAGTATAACCTGGGTGCTGAGGTCATATTTGTTCTTTTAAAAAAAAAAAAAAAGATGAAAGGCATTGGTTGCCTAGAGGAAAATTCTATGTTTGTTAAACACCTACAGTTATACTTCCAAAAATTACCTTTCTAAGAGGTTCCTGGAGTTCCTTGCTTTGGCCAAAGTTACACGTGACCATGATTAGCACACAGTAGATGCTCAGTAAACCATGAATGAATCAGTCAACATGGCCTAGTAGAAATGTTGCTTATTTTTCAAGACGTAATATATTAATATAGCACTTACTTTAGTGCGAAGCACTGCCCTAAGCACTTTATAAATTTTAACTCATAATCCTTGTAACAACCCCAGAACCCCAGCAGATTCATTCTATTATTATCTTTATCTTACAAGTGAGGAGATCAGGGCAAAAAGAAGTTGTTTGTCCAAGGCCACACAACTGACAATTATGGTGCCAGACTTTGAACCAGGAATTCTGGTTCCCGAGTCCGTGCATTAATCTTAGAGAAGCAATCTATACAGGTAACATAAATTTGGGGTGTACCAACACGTAGAGGGTACTTAAAGAATGAATGAGGTATTTAGAAAGAAAATATAGAAGGAGAAGACAGTAGAAAACACCCAGGACCAAGGTCTGAGTACCTCTAACATGTAACCAGAGACAGGAAGAGAAATGTGGCAGGAAGGCTGAAAACAACAAAAAGTTGTAATAAGGATAAAGTAAGTGCTTCCCACTGGGAAACACTTAATTGAGTCTTTTGCTCTGAAGATATAGGATGAGCAACCATCGATAGGTTCTGAGCCTGGGTCATTCAAGGAACTAGAGACTGGCCTCAGAGGATGGTGGAGAGGGACAGGGCACAGCCTCCTAGTGGAAGGCCTGTAGAAACTTCAGCTAGTTCACAATTTTTATTTAAGATCGAGATATTTCTTTATTGCCCACGATGCTTCCTCTGTACAAAGGCATTTACTGTCACTCCCTATGTTTGCATTTAACACACTAGTATGATTAAACTCTGTTTATCTCCTTCTAGTAGCTACATCTGCCATTTGGGTCACTGCCACAGAGTAGCTACAGTTTCTTCAACTATAGACTCATGATCCAAAGAGCAATCTCCATATAGAAATCATCTTGCTTTTTTCCTCCTCACTCCACGTGGAGGCAGGTACTTTCACCTTCCTCAAACTGCAGGCCCCACACTACTTAATGTTGCAGATTGGCCCACCCAACAGGGGTGAAAAATTCTGAAAGAGAGAAAAAAGAAACTTGGGATTATCACTTTTTAAAAAAAGATTTATTTATTTATTTGAGAGAGAGAGAGAGCAGGGGGAGGAGCAAAGGGAAAGAAATCCCCCAGCAGACTCCCCGCTAAGCGCAGAGCGGGAGGCAGGGTTCCATCCCACAGCCACCCCCCACCCCGCCACGATCATGACCTCAGCCTAAACCAAGAGTCGGGATTCTCGAATTTTTAAAGAGTAACAAATTAGACACATTGTTTCTGGTCCAAGCGATCCCTTAACTGTCTCTGACTTGATATAGAGTACCTACTTTGAAGGACACCTAATTTGGAGGAAAAGTAGTCACTGTTCCCCAAAATGATGCCACCTCCCCCCCACCCACCCACCTAAGGTAGCAGCACCTGGTGACAAACATTTCAGGAAATTCACTCCCTAGGAAATACATTGGTGATTGCCTCCAACCCTGGCCTATTTGACACTGCATAAATAAACACCATCGATTTTCCCGTGGCTATACTGACTCGTTCCTCTGCCACAGTCAGCCCTCGCCTCCTTGCCCTAATCAAGAACCTCAGACATTCAAAGTTATAATGCCTAATAAATTCCAGGAGTTTAACAAATATTAGTTCCTTCCTCTTCTGCCTATCTGCAAGCCTGGATCTCAGCTTCTGGTTGATCAGATTACTTTCCTAATTCTAAGCCCATTATAAATGCTACTAATAAGGGCCATTCTCATATTCATTATTTCATTTAAGAGTAATAATAACTGTATAAAATTCACCTTCACAAAAATGCCATTCTACTCTTTGTTGAGGCAGGAATTTTCTTGAAAGGTAAGTTTTAAGTTACTCTTGATTGAGGTTTTGTTGATTGAAATACTTCAGAGCCCAGGACGACCTTCCAATAAGCTAGGCAGAACCCGGGGGAGCTATGGGGAGCTGGCCCCCTTATTCTGTGCATTCTGGTTAGGCTTAGTTCTCTAATCCGTGTAGAGCAGCCACTCTCTTTGGCTTCTTCTATGGTCCCAATCATTTATCTTTAAGAGAAAGACTTAGAGGAGTGCTTGGCTGGCTTGATCAGCAGAGCATGCAACTCTTGATCTCAAGTTTGTAAGTTTGAGCCCCACATTAGATGTAGAGATTACTTAAAAAAAAAAAAAAAAAAAAAGGAAAGAAAAAGACTTAGAGATATTATCAGGGCCAATCTGTGTACTGAAGGTGCTATAGTCCCAACCTCAGATCTTTTGAGACTAAGTGTTTAGATACAGATGTCGATTACTCTCTCTTGTTAGCACCAGACAAGTGGTTGTCTCATTGTCTTCTATAGAACTATAAGACACAACCCAAAATGATACTTGAACTTTCTTCTTAAAATCTAAAATCACATTTCCCACAGAGTCATTACACATAAATATCTAATAGGATAGAACAACACAGTGATAATCCACTTTGCTATAAAGTATAATGGGAGGGGACATGGGGGAAAAGAAGATTTAAAGTTTAAGGACCTGAATTCCAATCTTGGTTTTATCATTTTTTTATTTGAATTGTCTTAAGCTTCTGGACTTTAGTTCATTTTTCTCTTCTCTTCTATTTACTCGTAAGGAGTGATGATAAGGCTGAATTAAGATAATGTATTTGAAAGCAATGAAAAATTATCATTCATATCTAATTGTTGATAATTGAGGGTTTACATAATTTCAACAAACTACATCTGTTATGTTAAGGCTGATTTTAGTTCCTTTCTCAACCACACTTAGCCCAAAAAGAAGAGAATGATCTAGATCAGTGGTTCTCACACCTGACTGATTTCACCTGGAAAGCTTTAAAATGTATAGAGACATTCTCAGGCTCTACTTACTAAGGTTTTGATTCAGGGGACATAGATATAGGCCCAGGAGACCGTATTTTGTAAAAGCTCCTCAAGTAAATTGCTATAGCTTTTTTGAAGGAATTGGCAATGGGTGTTAACATTTTACTCTTAGACCTGGTAACTTTACTTCTAGAAATTTATCCTGCCAATATACTTGAAAAAGTATAGAAAGATATACATACAAGGATTTTTACTGCAGCTTTGTTATATTAAAAAAACTATTTAGATGTCCATCAGTAGGAGACGACTTAAATAAATGGTGGTGTATCCATACAGTTGAATGTAATGTTGATATTGACAGATATCCATAGCACACATTATTTTTAAATTAAAAAAAAAAAACAAAGCAAAATAACTAAGTAAATAAGCAAATCATACAATAGTTTTATGATATGTTCTTCTTCGTGAAAAATAAGAAGTGGTGTATACATTCACATGTGGGTGTGGAACTGTTGAACTGTTGATAGTGGGCAAATCTGAGAAATACGCTTGGGGAAGAGTAAGAACAAAGGAAATGTGGGACTTTTCCTTTTTAATTTATACATTCCTTTTTACATTTTTTTCTTATAGCATATATGTATGCCACTTTTTTCAAAGATGACCCCCAAGTGATTCTGATGAGCAGTCATGTCCAGAACAACTCCGGATTAGGAAATGTGTGAATTTCCTCTCTCTGGCATTCTTTGTTACTACTCTTATAGTTTATTTTTATTTTTTTAAAGGGTCAATTTTTTTAAAAGATTTTATTTATTTATTTGAGAGAGAAAGTGAGAGAGCACGAGCAGGGTGAGGGGCAGAGGGAGAGGGAGAAGCAGACTCCCCACTGAGCAGGGAGCCGACATTGGGGCTCGGATCCCAGGACCCTGGGATCATGACCTGAGCCGAAGGCAGACGCTTAACTGACTGAGCCACCCAGGCGCTCCATTTTATAGTTTATTTTTAAAACTATCATTTACGATCCTCCACATTTTATCATTGTCAATTTCATCACTTAGAATCTTCCTGAATTTTCCCCATATATATCCTAACTGCTAATTCATTCACTCATCTAGTCTATGAATATATACTGAGTGCTTCTGAGCACTCAAAAGTGCCCTGTAGGTTCCAAAGTGCTATTCCAGGCACTGGCAACAAACAAGAGTGCAAGCCCTGCCCTCATGGAGTGAGCATCCTAACTTCTCTTAGCCTCAGTCCCTTCATCTGTACAATGGATATATTATTAGTAACTTTCTTATAGGGTCATTTGAGGATGAAATAAAATCATGTGTGCAAAGCCCTCAGCATTGGTATCATAGAAGTGCTCAATAACTCTAAACTGCAATAACTTTTACTCTCCTTATCATCATCCTTTTTTCATGACCAGCTGCTTGATCCACTGTGAATTTTCTAGAAGAAAAAACCATACAGAAATTACATTTCATCTTAAGAGAATGTTATTGTTGGGGCATCTGGGTGGCATAGTTGGTCAAGCTCCTGACTCTTGGTTTCCACTTAGGTCATGATCTCAGTGTCGTGAGATGGAGCCCCACATCAGGCTCAGCGCAGAGTGTGCTTGGGACTCTCTGCCCCTCCCCCCGCCCCCGCTCACTCTCTCTCCCTCTTCTCTCTAAAATAAATAAATCTTTTTTAAAAATGTTATTGTTGATCTTATAGACAATTGAAGTACATCTGCTTTGCAAAATCACAGCAGATTTTAGAAGACTTAGGGAAAAAGATAGAAGTCAAGTCAATAAAAGGAAGAATGTGGTCTCCTGCTTAATACTTCCCTTGAGCCACAGATTTCTAATTTCCTAGGTTTAACAAAATAGATTACATAGCAGAGGCTGATACACATTTATAAAAATATACAACATTTTGTTCATGTCAGTGATCATGAGGAGTTTCTTTTGGAGATAAGGTTACCAAAGGGCAGCAAAGTGGCCCCTTAATCCCAATAGCAGATACTCCTTTGAGTGGAAACCGGAGTTTAGGAAGCTTGGGAAATGGACTTCTCTTTACATTTACACTTGAACTTAAACAGCGCAAAACATGGGCTAAGTCAGTTTGAGCTTTCTTTTTCTTTTCTTTTCTTTCTTTTTGTATTGACTCAGAAGCCAAATATGGAGCCAGGTTTATCCAATTAAATGTATTGTTTAAAAATGAAAACAATTACATTTTCAATTATAATGAAGATGAAAATTACAATTGCTTTAGTTATGGTATGTTTCTTTTTTTTTTTTTTTTCTTTGTTGTTGTTGTTGTTGCAGACAGACTTAATTTTTCTTTCAGCAAAGGAAAAAAAAATTGAACAATGATTGTTAGTGGACTTATTGGAGTGGTCCCCGGTCAGGTCCGCCCTGTGTTGGCAGCAGGGGCTAGGTTGTCTAATCCTGTTAGCTCTACAGGAAACCCCAAGGTAACCAGAACTACCACAGATTGTGTAACAATGAGCCACAGGCGATTCTCTGCCAAAGAACCAGAAACTTCTCCATGTAAAATATAGATCTTTGGTATATTCTAAAAGCTATTTTTAATTGAGAAGGAATAGCGGGCAAGCAATATCCCAAGGTCCTGAATTCTAAGAACTATTTTATGGTGGAAAGGCGAAGGTACAAAGTACTCATTTAACAAATATGTATTGTGTAACAATGTGCTTTGTGCTTGTGCTGGGGAGAAGCTACAGAGGTGAATAGGGTGCAATGCCTGCTCTTAAAGCCCAGGGTTATTGCAGCCCCACAATGCTATGGCAGAGGAAAGCTTCATTTCACACTTTATTTAGGGCATGCAGCCGGGCTGCTCTAGTGACTTGGTTAAATACTCGTCACAAAAGCAGGATAGTCAACTCTCCCATCAAGTACAAGCTAATATACATTGTTTTCTACAAATTCTTGAACTTCAGCTGAACATTTGGGTTGCAGTCTTTCTCAGGAATCATTATTCCAAGGCATGTTTTCACTCCTGGATTTGGTCTCAACAGGACTACCAAAATGGGAACAAGTACCAAATATTGACTGAAAAAAAAAAGACCCAAAGTGTTTTGGTAGTCATGCCAGTTTTGTTTTATGTTTGGTGTGAACATTATGGAAACCAATCAATATAGTACACTGCAATGCGTCATTTTAAACTAACTTTCTTTTCAGACCTTTTTTGTACCACAGCGAGGCTATTTCATTTGCTTATTCTAGTCATCAAAATGGACTTGTAAGTCCGGTGGTTATGTTCATTGTAATTAATCTAATTGGCCAACTCTGTTTCTCACTTGAAAATTCGCCAAGAAATATAATTCTCTTTAATAGAGGCAAGTGTTTGCAAGTATTGACAAAAAGTCACAGATTTTTTTACAAGGAGATGGAAGAGAATATTTTTCACTCCTGCCTTGTCTGTGTGTATGTATGCATACTATAGAAGACAAGAGTCTATTCCATCTCAAACCACATCTAGCAAAAGGTACATAATACTTTAAAAAGAAAGCTGTGACGTGACATTCATTAAAACTGATCATAACACTTTCTGTCCTGTTACTCCACTGAAACAAAGTTGAAAGGAATTATTTTAAAGCACATGTAATTTAATCAGAATTTTAAAAATGCCTGTCTGCAAGTAACTTTCTTTTTCCACTCTGCTTTGTTTAGTTTCACCATAAAAGCAATTCATTTCTAAAGACTTGAAAAACTGTTCCAAAGCATATATATCTCCTTCTGACCCCTGTAATTTTCTGAATGCATCAAATACCATGATCATGGACTCTACAAATAACTCCCGTGTGTAGCTCTTCTCTCGGCTGTAATATTACATTCATGTGAATGCTTTATTAATGCCAGTGTGCCTCACTGGACTATGTGATTGGTGAGGGCAAGGATCATCTCCTGTTTCTTGTCATTGTTCTCCAGCAGCAGCTGAGTGCCCAGCATATAGTAGCTGCTCAATAATTATTTGTTGAATGAATGTTATGCCACATAAGGCACTTTGGAAAAAGTGGGTAATGATCCCTTGACTGAGTTTTATTCTTCTTATGAAGACTAAGCACCTTATATACACACACACACAAAAAAAACTGCTGCACATATTTGCTTGTCGAAGTCTCATATGTAAAATGTTTTAAGTCGTTCAGAGAAATAGTATACTAATAATCTAAGTTAATTTGTCATATTATCAAATGCAAAATTCATTAATAGTCTCTGATATTTGAAATCATTTATCTTAACGACATTCAAAAAATTGGGATGTCTTAATTCTCACAGTGTCACCATGAGGTAAGTACTATTTTTTAAGCTGCAGATAAAATGTTTTCTACTCAAAAGAAAAGACTGTTTGGCTATATTGGTTTTTGGATTAGTAGGTTTCCTTGGGCATATGATGTCTAACAGCTCAAGGAAATTTTGATAAATGCTTAGAAAGACTAATAAGCATAAGAAGTATTAAAAACAAAAACACATCAATTACTTATCATTAAGAAATGTGATCTATAAAATTAATCACAACTTCACCTAAAAAGGGTTTGAGTGTATTCTGAAGTCTGAGTTGAGACATTGTGTAGAGATGCTGGGTGGGTCCGTATCTAGTAGTAAGCAGTCATCTAAGAACTTGATAAATGATATACAAATAAGTAGCATGGACATTCATTCTGAAAACCCTATAAATTATAAGTGTGGTCAACAGTTAATGCATGTGTGATTTTTTATATGGAAATTACCCCTATGAACAGTAACACCAAGAGAATATGGGTTTTTTTGTTTTTTGTTTTTTGTTTGTTACCAAGAAAGATTCCATGAGACTCCACAAACTGAAAGGCAGGATAGAATTTTGGAATAAGAACCTCTGCATCATTCATACGACTCCTTGGAGAGTCTGCAGGAGGCCAGGAGTAATTAGCTGCAACTTGTCTTTGAATGAGAGTCTAAAGCCGCTTCTGCCAGTGAGAAAAATGCATAAAGGCACTAAATGATTATAGGAATCTAAACCAAGATTTTGTTTAAAGGCAGGTAGATAAGATAGCAAGCATACTTCCATCAAAATGCCTTACGGTTTTTTTCATTTCTATTATGTTTAACCCCCCAAAATAACTTTAATGTGTGCCAAACGACCCATTCTACTTGCAAGGTCTAACAGGATGTGGAGGCTGACAGAGATGAGGGCTCAAGGCAGGAGGAGCACTGAATTACTTTTCTTGCTTTTTTTCTTTTCATGTTAGAGATAAGGCCCAAAGGAAAACATAGATCATTGTGATAAATGTGTTGTATCTTCATAATTCATTGTAGTTGTCAAGAATTCTTGCCAAATCATAAATGTTAAGTAAACCAGAGCAACACCTGGATAAGGTACAGGTGTAGTCGGTTAGAGTCATATTTGGTCTCAGTAAGAAGTATTACCTTTGTCCTGATTATTTTCTTCATTCTGTTAAATAGGTCAGGTGAACTGGATGGGGATGGGCAAGCCAACCTTTTATTCTTCCTTCATTGTGTATGTGTGTGTATGAGAGACAGAGACAGAGACAAAAGCAGAGATAGATAAATTGGTAAGATTTTAAAGATCATTTTGGTTTTGTTGTATTTTGTAAGTTTAAATTTCAGTGTTCAAAATGTACTAGTTTCCTCTGTCATATAAGGGCTTTTAGAAGGTTGAATTAAAATACAGCTTATCAAAGTTGTAAGATACAAGGGAAATGATCATTTGCAAAATAAGGTGTGGATTAGGAAGGAGGAAGAAGTGCAGTTGGAATCATTTTTCAAAGGGAAAATGAGAAAACGATCCCAGTTCCTCTCCATGCTTCATAGAGCCGCCTGGCCATCATCTCTTTTCTTCTCGTTCTTGGAATTCAGTATATAGGGAAGGGAGAGTTAGTGGCACTGACCTTCCTCCAACTGATGAAGGGACCAGAGGCAAGCTTCTCTCCTACCCCCACCACGCTTCCATCTGTCCTGTCCCTTCTCCTGAAATGGCTGTCCCCCCCGGGCTCTGTATCTCAAAGCCTTAGTTCAAATAGCTGCCTCCTTTATAGCACTTTCTTTGATCACTTTTGCCAAAGCGACCCCCCCCCCCCCGCCCCCCGCTACCTACAGAACTAGGTAACTTTCTTTAATGAACCTCTGCAATGCTCTCTTTGTACAGGCTTTTTGTTCTCCCTCTCCCTGCCAAAACTAAAACAAACCAAAAAACAATACTCTTTGGCCCTATGACCTTACACAAACGAATTCACTTCCCTGTTCCTGGGTTTCTAAATACATAAGAATGGAGATAAAATCAGCAAAGTCATAGGGTGGTTTTGAGAATTACATAAGTTAATTGCCATAAAGTGAATTATGCTGGTGAAGAGATAGATAGGTCTCAAGAACTGTGAGGAATTATCAGGCGCTGTTGCTGCCTACTGCCCCCTGGGGAGCACGTATTAGTCTCCCTTCCTGAGCTCTGCCTTTCACCCCGTCACCCTATGTGCAAACTACGATGGTAAGTACTGCACAGCACACAAAGGTCCCCGACACCATTCCCTGACCTAAGGAGCTCATAATCCTTTGGGAGAGGTCAAACAGATCGCTTGGGTGAAGGAACAAAACAGTCATTAGAAAATTATAAGTGAACTTCTGGAGAGAGTTCAAAGACAGACAAATCTGTGGTTTCACCAAACCAGCTTGATAATGAGAATCCCCTGGGGCGAGGATTCTGAACTAGTAAATCAGAATCTCTGGTCTATAGCCAAGGAAATGCAAATGATCATTCAAGTGGAGAACCTCTAGAATAGTTATAGTTGGGGATAAAGGCTTTCTGTTAAAAGCTAATTTTGATCAGGAGTAGGCACAGTTTTTCTAAGAACTAGGATAGAAGAGAGAGTGATGCCATTTCAAAAACATAAGGGAGTTTCTACCCAGTGGCTTAATCTTCTCAGTAAAGTAGGAAATAAGATCCTCTGCTAAGAATGAGGCAGGTGGAAGTGCAATTCAGGGTTTGGGAAATGTAGAGAATATTGGGAGAGTTGCTATGGTGATGTGTTACAGGGCTGAACTAGAGGTGAATTAAACCGAGGGTCCATTATGCTGCAATCAATATTCCTTACTGGAATTTCCAAGTCCAGTTTATACCTGAGTTAGGATCATTCTCCAGTCCTCAAAGCTCATAGAAATGAAAATGCCCCAGTACTATCGATAAAGGTAGATTTTTTAATATTATTCACAACAAAAGTAATGTAAATTCTGAGGATTACCTGACAACCTTGTTTCTTCTGGCCAGTGCAAAATTTAAAATGTGATCTCATGAAACGTCTAGGAGTCAGATTCTCATAAATAACAACAAATCTACCCATTGTGCTCTCGGTTGATCTGTGGCTAGCTGCTGAATCCATGAACTCCCCTAGGGTGAGAGCAAGGTTTCATAATTAAACGTATGGTGGTGTTGCTTTTCTTGTATTTTTCTTTTTGGTGAGTAAACTATTTTATTCGTCTCATTTTTCCACATCACATTCTCAGGGTTGTAATGGGTCTCCCACAGTTCCAGGCAGTTACTGGTTCTTGGGGGGAAATGCTCCTGTGGCATTATTGATTGCAGCCTTCATGGGAAGGACAGTGATTGACTGAGTTGCTTCTTGGGCAGCTGTGAATTTGCTGTACAGTGACAGGTCCTTCAGTGGCCTCCTCAGTCTCAACGTGACAAGAAATCTGGAGAAGGAGCTAGCACTATTGAAATGTCGTGTCCTCACACCCTACATTGTATTCTGTCCCTCAAATTAAACCCAGGTCAGTGAGAGGTCATGGTTAAGAAGATAGTAAATGATAGCACTGAAATTGAGGCTGTCCTTCTGTCTTCATAAGGCTTCTGGCCCCTGGCTTGACCTCCTAAAAGCTTCATGCTGTTTTCCTAGGCTTTTCACAGCTGCCTGCTTCCTCACCCACAATCTCAAAACTTCACACTCCAACACTCTATTCTATTGGCTAAACCATCAGACTGGACATTTGACCTTAGACAACACTGTGGGTTTGGACTTAACCATTGTCTCTGTCAGTATTCAGTTCCAAAAAGAGAAATTGGAACCCAATAAGCAAATAGACTCTACTCTGTCATCATGGACGCACCATGTTAGTCTTTATAATGATTATAAGTTTAAGATCGGTATTATTTCATTTCACGGATTAGAAAAAAATGAAGCTCAGAGGGATCATGTTACTTTGCCAGTACATTCTCAGGAAGTAAGGAAACAAGGATTCCACCCAAGTTAGTCTAACTCTATATTCATATTCTTAACTGCTACACTCTCCTCTTCCAAAAACCTCAATCCTTAAACTATTTCCCCTCCTTCACATGTCCTAAACCCTTATCTGTCCCTCACTGTCATTCTTTGACTTCTCTTTGATCACATTTTATTGTGCCTTCCATCCACCTGCATACTTGCAAATAGTTTTGTGAGTAGAATTCATTTCATCTATTTTTTGCTCTCTAAAACACCTAGTATATTGGGTTTGTAACTTTTGACCCTTTGTATCCTCAGTTTTCTATATGGATCGTATCCTGATTTATCGTAAGTGAAAGTGATAAGACTAACACAGGGTAGGAGACGATGATGGAAGAGAAACTGAATAGTTGCCATTGATTCTCAGGGGTGGGGGAAGGGGGTGCTAGGACTTAATGGGCCCTGTCATCAATTATTACATATGATCTCCATGGACACTGTTTGCCATACTTCCCATCTGCATGGCTCCAGGCAACCAGTGCCCAGAACTGAAGGAGAATGGAATCCAAATGTTAAAAAATTTTTAAAATTCAGAAACTTAGGAATTCTCTTCAGTGGTCTCAGGCTATGATCAGTGACATTAAGCAATAACACTCTCTCTCCTCTTTCTTGCACACTCCACCAGAGATGTTCACCCCAATACCAGCTTATCTTGTTCATGCATCTTAGACCAATCCTTATATATGAAAGATCCTGGGGGATCTCCAGAGCTCTGTGGACCATCATGGAGACTCACTGAGAAATAACTTGGTACTTAATGTAACAAAGAATCTAGAAGCACTCCTTCTATTTTAATTTCCTCTGATTCATGTTGCAGGTCATGCCTCACTGCAAAAACTGGATAAGAGCATAAGTCTCTTTTTTTTTTTTTCATTACAACTACAGGAATATCATTTCACTATAGTCTCATAGAATATGGTCTCTTCTCCTAGAAAGTAAGCTAACCCAGGTAATGTTACTCTTGGTACAAAGTGCATCTATTTCTCACATTACCCTTGTTGCTGTGGTACTGTGCCTATGTATTGTATATTGAATGCCATCACTTGAAGTGCTCTATAAAGCTTGAGTTTTTATGTCAGTGATACTTCTTTTTTTTTTTTTAATTAAACCAGTTAAGTTAGATCCATGACCCCAGCAGAAAGATAAAATAATACAATTTTATGTACTTTCAATCAGCAATGGAAAATTAAAATTGAATGATATGAGGGAAATGTCACATAGTGACAAATTACAAATAACAAACTTCCTAAGTGCTTTTCCTCTAACCTATTAGTTATAATCTTAAGCCTTATAGTTATGAAACATTTATTATGGGGCATGTCCCTATACCAGATTCCATTAAGGTGTAGGTTAGAGCAGGTGTCGTTTAATCCAATGATTCACAGCACATCACTCTCGTTATATCCCAAGTGTTAACACTGTTCCTTCTGAATTTTAATGTTCTAATAGATTAAAGGTTACCTGTGCTTTAAAAAAATATTTAGGAAAATGCATCACTTTTGCAACAAGTTGTATCTATAGTTAGGAACAATGCTTGCAAAAGCAAAAGTGAATAAACACAATAAACTGTCGAACCTGAAGAACTGTGTACTTTATGTGGAGGAAAACCACCTATTTAAAAAGTTCAGCAAATTTTGAACGGGATAAAGACTTACAGATGAAAGACTACTTAAAGAGCTCTATAAATATAGACTCCAATCACAATTAAATTCAATGATCCTTTATTCGTAATTCTCATATGGTAAATTCAGAAGGAATGCCTAAGTTGTTATTGTTAGTTTGCTTTTTCAAAACAAACTGTATCTAAGGTTTGAGCAAGCAATAACGGTTTTGGCTTTATTTGCTATAATGACATTAGTTTAGGATCTGCCCACGGCTGCTGGATCCAAGTTAAGTCAGAAGGCTGCTGAGGAACATCTCATCCTGGGAATCCTCCAGCATCTCCCATAATTGGACTTAGGTTAGCATGCCAAGTTTATAACTGAGGAGGACAAAAAGTAAAGGAAAATTCTCTTTTTTAACAGAAACTTTATATGAAAAATGGCAATGTTTATAAAAGCCACATGTGTGTTCAGTCTGGGATGGAATAAATCCTAAAAGCTTAGCTCTCATCAGCTTCAATTTTGCTATTCTAGGACATTCTTTTGTAACTTACCTTATAGGAAGGGCTGGGGTGTGGTAGTATCCTCAAACTTGGAGGACACTAATTTTTCCACATGTGTATGAGTCACACAAGCATATGACACAGTATCAGACCAATCTGTTGTTTAAGATGATTTTGTGGGTAATTAAGTTCTGTTTGGGCACCTCAGTACAATGTATTTCAGTGTAGAGTCAAGGTACTTACCAAATCAAACAAGAAGTTTATATGCTTATATCAAATGTCGTCCCAAACGGCATAATGTAATCATGCTCTAAGACTTACAAAATAACTTAATTTACAGTACTGTCAACATGATTCAACAGAAAATGTGAATATACACAAATCTGATTAGGTCAAACACCTACCTACCTCCTATCAAGTTTAAGTAACTGATACAGAAGTATTTTGGTGAAGTGCCCACATTGAGAGCAGTTAAAAAAGCAGCCCCTATTTTCTACAGAAAAATAGGGACAGTGAATAACTCATCACATTATCTGAATACTACACTGCACTCACAAATTCTGGAGAGTGATACCCTGGACACACAGCTTATTTCACATTAGTGAACAGACCTAAAATTTTTATAAAGTTCTGACTTCTGGCCAGAAGATAAAATGTCCCGTATATACATATATACAAACCCCATTTCTTAGCCTCTTAAATTCTCTAGTTCTAAAAATGGCTTTTTGACTTGTCTTTAAAGTTTAAAAAGGAGAAAGTGTGCAATACATTTGCATTTGCGCTTCTGAATTAAGAAACAGTATTAAATGAGAAAAAAAAGCTTAGGATAGTATTAATGTACTTAGATTACGTACATGACCTTTGGGTATTCATGAGAACCAGTTTAACTGTCCCTCACCTTATGAGCAACTCTGTTTCCTAAGTTACCCAGGAGATGTATCTAACCATTTACAAAAACAAAAATTCGAACATGCACTTTACAAATCATGGTCTTATTTACCTGCATATTCTTCCACAAGACAGGTATACATTAAAAAATATTGCTCAGAAACATAAAAATATATATTATCTCTTTCCTTTACCATTTAGGCATATAAATAGTTTACTGAAGATGATGCATCATTCAACAAACAAATGCAAAAACTGCTTTATATAAAGTGTGGTTCTCTGCTATTTAGCAATATAAAATATAAAATGATTACAATATAATCAGCTAATAAAGAGCTAAATTCAAGAGATTTGCAAACCAATACAGCGGTGAACAGTCTCTTATACAAAAGTCCATTAAGGAAGAGTCAAGTCAATTTTGTAACAGGTTACATAAAAATCAGGGCCAATAAATGCATTATAAATGCAAAAAAGAGCACTGCTTCATCAGCACATTCTTCAGTCTTGTTCGGACTAGACGCCAAACTTACTGTTCACTTTTCGGTTCATCTTGTTTTCCGTTAAGCTCTTGATCAACTTGTTTTATGCATTCTGGTATGCCAACATATTCCATGGGGACAAGTTCTGTTAGTTCTGCCAAATTAAAGATGTATCTAATTTTTTGGCTGAATTTTGAGCTAATAAAGGATCTTGTGACAGCTAGAAGCGTTCTGATAAACCATGAGGGATGTACAATAATTA
Source organism: Phoca vitulina (assembly GCF_004348235.1). Taxonomy (NCBI): domain Eukaryota; kingdom Metazoa; phylum Chordata; class Mammalia; order Carnivora; family Phocidae; genus Phoca; species Phoca vitulina. The sequence continues at coordinate 71,424,793 of NW_022589706.1, forward strand.
GTGATTTTAGGTTTTTCCGTAACCTTCTATCAATTTGCTGGTAGCATTTCCTGAGCCATCCCAGACTGGGCATTTTTCTTTGAGTTGTAGCACCATTTAAATAAACTATCATGTAGTTTTCTGCTACTAACAGCTCCAAAGTGCCAATAACATACTTAAAGAGATTGTCCATCAGGTATCTATAGTTGGGTTGACCACTTTCAGGCATAAAACAGACAGCAAACACAACAATGGCATTTAATCCATCTGCATAATATCCTCCACGGCTGATAACTTTTTTATAGGGTTCAATTGCCTTCATATCGACCCTGTGGTCCTGTTCTCCAATTCTGAACATACGCCAGCTTCGTCCATCTTCTTTTTCCTCTGCTGCTGTTTATTCAGTAATTGAGCCTTTCCTAATAATTTCAGTAGTTTTGGGTTTTGGAAGATCATCTTCCCACTCAAATTCATTACTGTTTTCTGATGGCGTGTCTAAGCCATCTAAGTCAATCTCCCCACTTTCATCCAAATCATCTGACAGCACAGAGCCATCGCTAGGATCCAGGGCCAGGCTAATGCCTGGAGCCGTGAGTTTCGTTCTTACTTTATTTCCATTAACTTCAGGCTGGCTCTCTGGTCCAGTTACGGCTAGCGTATCTGCTTCCATACTATCATCCTCTGGTAAAGGTACTGGAAAATCTTCATCTTGCCATTCTTCCTTAAGTTCCACACCTTCCATCCTCAGCTTAGATTCAATACCAGCCACAAACTCCTGATAATCCAGAGAGCCAGTGTCCCCGGAGGAAGCCTTGGCTCCCTGGTCTTCTTCGCCCTCCAGGCCGGCGACGTGGGGCTGGCGGCCAGGGCGCAGGAGGTAGCACCGAGAGGAGCCCGCTCCCCTCGGACCGCAGTGGAGACCGGGGCCCAGTCCCCAAGCTAGGGCTGCAGCGGCAGCAGCTGACCCGGATGCGGAGAGCGACCCCGGCCTACTGCAGTGACACTTCTTTTATCAGAGGGTTTTATCTTCTTTACTCATCTAGAAACCAGTAGAGCCCAGTAACCACTGTTGTTTACCGCCATATACAAGGTAAAGATTCTTCACAATTTGCCAATATTTTGAGCAATGTGGTTACTGAAAAATATAACTGGCTATCCAAACATGGGTAGATTGCAGTCCCACAATTATTCATCAAGGCTCTTAGAAGTATTTCGGATCCCCCACTTAGCTAGGTTGCTTTTATTTCTAATTCACCAAGATTGGGAACAGACGTGAAAGGCTGATTATGTCAAGTTTGGGGGAAAGTAGAGAAGCAGCAGGCTTTGCAAATGCCTCCATTTTGTACGTACCCACATATGGTAACATCAGACCTATTTCTGAATAAAGAAACTAGCCATGCAGTCCCTCTGACAATCGTTATCAGGACTGAATGACACTCCATTTTTATTGAGCCTCTTCTCTGAGTTATTGAAGCCTCCCATACTATCATCAAGTAAGTAAACACTGCCGTGCATATAGCTCTTGCTATCATCGTGGGGAAATTGTAAGCGGCTCGCACGCGTTTGCACAGGAACTATGCGAGTCAGCATCCCCCTCATAACAGCACATCCATGTCATTTCATCTTATCTCGACACACAGATACGTAGGAAGATAGACTATTCCCTTTCTATCTGTTGGTAAATTTTCTTTCTAATAATTGCCGAAAACTTCACTCCAGTAAGCAGTTAGTCCTGCTGGTTGAAGAAAATAGATATATTATCTGAGGTAATAGATAAGTCTCATTAAGAAGATGGAATAGACTAATTCCCAGCATATCTCCCATGCGTGGGAAAACTAAATTGTGAAATACAGCAGTAACACATCAATTATCTTTTCTACATGAAGTTAGAGAAGTCTCGCTGCTACTTTATACCACATTATGTAATTTTTTTTATAAATAACCATTTATGTTAGAGTACCTCAGTTTGCTGCCTCATTAAAAAAAAAAAAAAAAAAGACAGCCAGTGTTTCTATTCCAAGTGAGACTCACTCTTTTAACTACTTACGGAATCCAGATATTCTATTTAAAATGTATGTTCTTACTGATTATCAAATGCCCCAAGTGTGGGTGTTTGATATTAGCCTAAAAACCAATGCTACACATCTGACAATATTACACTTTTAATGAAGATTGGCTCTAACCAATGAAAGTAAAGCTAACTATCAGCATTCAAAATAAAGGTTTTAGAGATTTTGTGATAAATAATGACTTGTTATCAGTTTACTTTCAGTAGTTTATCATATCAGGTTGTCATAGGTGAAGTACTTGAAAACAATTTCATTTCTTAAGTAGCTTAAATATCTCTCCCACATTCTCGTTTGCATAATTAGTTTTTATTAGCAAATGTTTTTTTAATATGACTGTAACATCCCAGATATAGAAATTTCACATCACTGGAGTTAAATTAATGAAGTTTATAAATGAAGACTTGGCTTATTAAAGTAAATGATAAAGTAGAGGATTATTTGTTTAATTTGTGGACTGTAACAAAAGTATGACAATGACAATAAAATGCCTTGCAAATTATAAAGTGGTATCTTAAAAAGGAAGATTTTATATTTGTATGTATCCTAGTTTTTAAAAACATCCTAACTACTGAGAAGGAGGAGAAGAAACATAAATTCTACGGGTTCTCAGTCTCAGACCAGTTCTATCCCAAACACGATCCAGAGGGAGAAAGAAGGGGGTCAGAAGAGAAATTCCAGGAAAAGTGCTGGACAGGAAAGCCACTCGCAAATGACAGCCATACCCAAATCCTGACACTTGCCGGGGTGCTGTACGTTTCACAATCCGTGTGTGTGAGTCTGTGCGGGCTGCCCTCACACAGTACCACAGCCTGGGGGCCTACACAACAGACCTTTAGTTCTCACAGTTCTGAGGCTACAAGTCCAAAATCAAGCTTCCGGCCGGGTAAGTTTCATTACGAGGCAGCTGTAACAACACGCACTCCACGATGCTGTTCCTAAACTGTCCATTGTTCCAAATCCAAGGTTGGGTGACCCTTTTGCAGGGTGCCTTTCATTGCCCAGCCCCTTCCAGGACATATAATCACATTGCGGTGGGATCACACAGGAACGCGATTACAGATAATCCGTCCAAGTGACAGTTTGGGTTTTGTTTTGTTTTTTTCCCTCATTTATAGAAACATTATAGTGTGTTCAGATTCATAATGGAAAGAAGTTAGAAAGTTGAATTCACCTTTTAAAATATCTGAAATGAACAGACATTTCTGTTTTTGTATGGGTTGAGTCACTTGAAGGAAAGTTTATGTGATGTTACTGTCTTAACATTCTTTATTAAAAAATTGGAAACACTTCCAGCAGAGTCAGAATAATACTAAATATAATACAATACACCTGAAAAGTTAGAATATAATTTTTTTAAAGTACTTTAGACTGTCCATCTATGAAAATATGGGTAAAGCATAGCAAAATTATTTTCCTAAGGTTGTACTGTTAGTATTATCAATGATCTAACTCTTGGCTGAGAATTTTAATTAATTATACTGAATTTGTCCACCATCTTGAGTACAAATACACCCCGAGGTTTTTTTAAAAACATGTATCGGTACATATCCTCCAAGCCAGGAGATGTTTGCATCATAAAAGAATTCTCATCATAGAGTACATACTACTATAACAGCTCTTAGAATAATGAATTCCTTTATAAGTCGACTAAACTGTTAGTCGACTTATAAAAAGTTCAGTGTTTATGCAGATGTTCCTGAGAATATTTGTTCATTCAAAAGTTTCCTTCTCCGTAAACTTTTCTCTCCTAATGCTGTGCCAAAGATCCTTATTACAATCTTTATCCATTTACACATAGCACACACTTCAAGATCCCACTTATTTTAAGGCTTAGTTGTCAGACTCAAAGATATTAAAATATTCATAAAATGTGTATAACACGCTAAGCAAAATAAGTTTGACTTTATGACCCTCTTTCATAAACGTGTATTTGAACGGTCTGCATAAGAAGATTTTGTATTGCCTGAAGAGCGACTGTAAGCAGAGATGGTCACTGCCAGTTTCTCACTGCAGAAGGAAAGAATTTTTCCCCTTTACCCTATAACCCAAATATCACAGTGAGCTTAAGGATGAAGCTGACATTTTAAAAGATCACCAAAAGTGTTCTCTTTCCAATTGCAATTATGCCCTCCATCTCAGTGGGAGTCATCATCGGGGCCTTTTCAGCTCTCCAGCATCTTTCTGGCCTGCTTTCATTATCCTGATTATCTATTCATTTGCCGCCCAGCACTCATTTTATGAAAGATCATGTCTGCCATTTTTATAATGAGTGCTTGACTTTTACTGCCAGCATAAACACATAAAATATATAATAATTAAAGTTCACTAGTCACCAAAGTCTTGAGATCCATCATGTCGCTAATTTGATTTTTCAAGCAATTGCTTCTCTGTAAACGAGGCTGATTTTGCCCCCTTAGGCATCACAAGACCTGTGATGGAAGGGGCTGACTCTAACCTCGAAGGATCGATCTGAATGGGCACCATAAACCAGGTTTCAGGTTCATCAGCAAAGAATGACATGTCTATAAAGTCAGATGCTTCTTAGAGCCAACAAAAATCTCATCAATATCTGAACCTAAAAATTGTTTTAAGTGTTGCACATTTTTCAAAATAGTTAAGTGTTATTTAATAAATACCTACCTTTTATGGGCTACTGTTTAAACTAAGGAAAAATTTCACTGGGATAACTATGGAAGTTTGCATCACATAGATCAAAACTTCACAGTGTGTTGACTTACGTTGAGTAAGGATAAGGTTTCAAAACACCACTTCCTTGTTTTGAACACGCTGCCTTGTTTTGATAACATTGGCAAAGCCCCCTGAGTGCCTCATGATAATGAATTCATCTGACGTTTATTCTAATCGCACAGAGATTAATGAACTCATGCGATATTCATGTGGCTCTCTGGAGACATCAGGATGTGTTACACAAAGTGTAATGTTTGTAAATGGATACAATGGAATATGTGTTAGCCAAGGAACTTGAGTAGTCAAATCCTCAGTTAATAAAGCAGCAGGAACTGAAGAGGCAGCGTCCATTTATAGCGGGTTTTTTAGGGAATAATAAAGAACTTCACAGTGTATTCAAGGAAAAAAAAAAAGTGCAGGAGCCAGAAGACCTTGGTTTGAGAGCTGGCTGGATCGATTACCAGCCTTGCGGCCTTGGGAAATTTTCTTCACCCCTTAGCCTCAATCTCCCCAGCTTTAAAATGAGAATTTAATAACATCAGCCTTCTTAAAGCCTTTTACAGGAGTAAGGAGTGGGGGAGGAGCGGTGCCATCAATCAATCAGTCAATCAATCAATATAATTCCTCCCTCACAAGGTTATTTTAAGAAGTAAATCAAATGATATGCAGTGATTTGATAAGTGCTTTGTAAACTCTGTGGCATTACACATGCATTTACTATTGCTATTCCTTTGGGAAATAGATTGTCTGGAGAAAGTGTACAGTTTATTTCCCATACACAGAAAAATGGATGCCTTAGGAAGACATTACTTACTACATAAGGAAATGGACACTGTTTTCTTAATAAGAAAAAGCAGATCTGACCAGTTAAAGGTGTTACTGAATTATCTTTTTTAAATTTGAAAGTGAGATATCAGGTTTGAAGCAATACAGGAAACTTCTCATTTTTATGCAGGTCTATGACATATGACAGTCTTTGAACAATAACTAAATGTATAATTAAGTCCAGTTCTGTTGATTCTGCCCTGTAGTGGGAGTGGGGCAGGTCCCTTCACCTCACTAGGCAGGAGTCAAATATGATCTCATCTCCCAGACCCCTTCCAGTACCAACATGCTGTCATTCTCATAAATCGTCCATAGTAATTTTTTTACCAACCCTAACAAACTTCTCATTAGTTTATAGTACTTCTAGTCACACATGATTAAAAACCATTTTTATATCTTTTGATTAAAAGAAACCCCACGGGGGCATCTGAGTGGCTCATTCGGTTAAGTGTCTGTCTCTTGATTTTGGCTCAGGTCATGATCTCAGGGTCCTGAGATGGAGCCCTGCATCAGGAACCCTGCCCCTCACCCTCACTCGTGCTCTCTTGCACGCTCTCTGTTCGCTCTCTCTCTCAAATAAATAAATAAATCTTTAAAAAAAAAATAATAAAAGAAACCCACCTTTTCTGCTTCAGTCGATTGTCTTACCTATTCTCAGTAAATTGTAGTCACTGCCTGAAATTTCTCTTAGTATATAATGTTTGTTCATAGCCCTCTGATTTCAAGATAAAGCTTCCATCGCCTAGAAAATGATTCAGCAAATACAGACCTCAGAGGACAAATACTACCTGATCTCAAATAATTGGGGCAATCACTCTTTTGGCACATGGGTGATCCCAGTTTCAGGGTGTAGGTACATTCCAGGATAATCAGAAAACCAAGGAAACCCAAAACTCACTTGAACGATTATACTGCCATTGTTAATATACGCCGTGTACCTCAAATTCGTTCCCAGTGTGGTCAAATACAAAATCAACACCTGATCACTGTACTCATTTAAAGGCACACACATTAATAATAGTCATTACTACATTTTTATTATTATATGTTATTAATACACGGTCAAAAGCACTGAGATAAGAGTCAAAATCTCTGGTTTCAAACAGACTCCGATGCTTTCTAATGATGTACCTTTGGCCAAGTCATTTAAGCCCTCTGAACTTCAATATCTTTGTCAGCGAAACGGAAACTTGTTGACCTCCTAGAGTTAGTGGCGGTGTGGTTCTACCGGAGGCCGGCAACGATAACCAGCAGGCCAAGTGTGGCTCAGACCTGTCTTTGTAACCACAAAAGCACAGTTGACCGGCTGCAACAGAGACCTTCCATTCTGTAAAGTTTGAAATAGTAACTATCAGGCCCTTGACAAAAATGCTCGTTAACCTCCAGCCTAACAAATGGTGTTCATAAACTTGTTTGAAATGTTTAGGTAATCTTAGTGGACTGTACTGAAATAATGGGCATCTGGCTCACCTAGATGGAAGAATTAGGTAAAAGTCCAATTTCAACAAAGGAAATAGCTTCTACTAGTCTATCGTGGGTTATTTGGTATTACTGAGGAATTACATGTTATCAATAAATAGTTGTTGTATCTAATGCTAATAACCGATCATTAAGACATTTTGCTTGAGAAAAGAAAAGCTGCGATGCCTGATTCACAGCAAGTTGATAGAATTTGTTTCTAAACTCTGATGTTGAAGTATCAATATCAGATATGCCAGTCAGAGCGCCACTGCACTTAATTGAATGCTAAAGCTGAACCTTTGATAAGTGCTTTTGCCTCAATCCAAGTTTACCTACATTTCCCAAGCCCGGAATGAAAGAAACGATGAATGAATGAACAACCTACTGAGCTGACATTTTTCTGAAAATTGTCTGCATGCGATTATTAATTCTTTCTCAGTAACCATGGAGAGGAAATTTTTGTGAGAACCCAGCAAATGAATTTAATAATGTGGGTATTCTGGGCCAAAATAGATCCACTCAGTGTGTCAAAAATACTTTTTTTTTTTTCAGTTATTCCCTAATTTCCTTCTCAGTGTTAAGTGATGTTACACATTAATAAGTAACTGGACTCTATCCTAAATATCTTTTTAATTTGGGTTACATATAACTCATAAGCTTGTAACAGATCAGATAAATGTTTTTGAGATATTAAAATGATGTTTTTCATCCTCGCCAATCTCTAGTGTCAAGCTGCCCCAGGACTTCCAGATTGAGGAACTGCCTGGAAGTCTCAGACCATAGAGTATCTGTCATTACGTAGCTAAAACTCCCTTCCACTATGAGAGACCAAGAAGTTTGAAGGCCCTGGGTGTAAGAGGGATATCCAGGAGAGAAAAGGAAAGCTGTGCCTCTTTCTGGCCAGAGGTTTCCATCAGGGGCAGGGGGTGGGAGATGGGCAGGTGAAGGGGCGTTAGTGAGACTGGAATGCACACCCAGGGTAGAGGCCATGATACTTCCCTTGCCATTAAGGTCTCTGAGGGGCATTCTGTGGGCACACCAGGCTCTGTACCAGCAGAGAAGACCTCTGACGGTGAGAAGCCAGAGCTACACAGTCAGGAAAAAGCAAGGGCTCAATCTTTATTCCCAGGCCTCTCTGGCTCCCACGTGGTGTGAATGCTGAGTTGGAGCACATGGACCACTTTTGGAGCCCTCCGCAGTGAGTGACAAGGTGACATCACAGTAGTACCTGAAGGCTCAGGAATAGTCAGGGGCCGGATGAAGAAAATGGCAGAAGCTGAGAAAGGTGTACAGTGCCCCACAGGCCAGCAGAGAGGAGTCCACAAGCCCTAAGGGAGCTGAGAAAGACATTAGCCAACGTTAGCGGACTTAAAGCCTCTGCCCACTTCAGCAATAGTCACCGATCAGTATCTAAGGGCTGAACCCATCACACATAAAAGGAGAGCGGCCAGAGCCATCCAAGGACCAGCAAGAAGCCCGCAGCTCCCTCCCCACAAGCCTCCCTTGAAGCCCCCCAACTCCAACGTAGCGGGTATAATGTCGTCCTTTATAAATTCTGATGCTATCTTGGAAAAAAGCAAGGAAAAGGGGAGGAATTAGAAGGATTGAGTAATTCTTGAGCTAAAGCTAGAGACATGTTAAATTATTAGATCAGATTAAATTTTAAATCATATTGAGCTAATTTTAGTTTTGTTCCCACTTCTCAGCAGGCCCAGTCCTCCTGAGGAAGATCAATTAAGTTATGGAGAAAAGCTACATTTTCTTTGCACACCCAAATTGTAGTATGAATAAATTTGCACGCTACGATTACATTGTTTGGTTTAGAAGAAACCTATTGGTGACAATTTTACTCAGGGTCTAACAAATCTCTGAAACTAGAAGAGAGAGCTCTTCTCTAAATAGTTACATATCAGAGGCTGTGTGGGGTACCGGGGGAATGTGTTGGAAGACAGAACCGAATTCTAGCCCTAACTCGACAATTTACTTTTATTTAATTTTTATTTTTAATAAAAATAATTTTTATTTTTAATAAAAATAATTTTTATTTTTAATTTTTATTTATTTATTAATTAATATTTAATTTAATTTTATGTTAGTCACTAAAAAAGTCATCTCGTCTCTACAACAGTGCTTCCCAACAGATGTATCTTAGATGAGGTACTAGAACATTGCTGAAGTATTGGTCCCTTCAGCTCTCGAAACAGCCAAGGCAGAGCCTGGGGTGGCTGGAGCCCCGTGACTTTCATCTCAGGCTACCCCAGTGCGCTATATAAATTATTTTTTGTGGGTTGAATGTGATAATTTGGGGCGATTATCGTCCTATATGATTCCGTTTCTCCCCCATAGAATGAGCAGAGGGGGGAGTGGAGAGATTTGATGATGTCTTCTGTCATTTCCATTCTAGTAGTTGACACTTCTATGCGTGTGGAGAGAAAATTCCAATCGCAAAAAGAGTCACAGGAGCTCCTGCATACATGGCCTGAAAACAAAACTTCCTGTACTTAACGTTTTTAAACTCTTTGATTACCTCTAGATTTGTTCCCAGAAGAAACAACTGAAAAGTCAGGTGTCCTTTTTCTCAGTTAACCAGTATCGTTTTTACAGCTCAGCAGGGATTTACCTACGGGTAAGAAAATTAGAAAAGAATCTATAGACTGCAATAGTACTTAAAGGCAAAATTAAAGTTACCTGTGTGGGATCAGAAATTTGCATTCATCTTTCAGCAACCTGTTTTGTTATAAATAAATTAATTTGAAAATCAATTTCCAGAGCAATGATTAAGAAGGGTAATCAATAATTAGTGCATTTCTCACACATGAATGAGGCTGTTTTATCTTCAAAGTAAGTAAAAAGCTTTTCAGGATGAACACCTCAAACTTGTTGAATATTTTTATTTGAATATAAAAGAAGGATCTTCTGCTTCCCTACTCACTTGCCCTGAAATTTGCTCATTTATATCAATAAAGAATTCAATGCATGCAGAATTGATCTATTAGCCATTTTCAAGCTGAAGCTAGGTTTTATGGACTGCTAAGATTTTTCTGTTCAATGGGATGACAAATGTTTTAATACTTTTGGACAGAAAGAGGAAATGCAATGTTCTTGTCATTGAATCAATCATTCACTGATTCATCTGGGAATATAACTTTCCATTAAGTAACATGTACCAGAACAGGTCCAAAGAAAGAATGGTTGTCACACATGCTGATAATAATAATTCTAGCTTTTGAGTTGTCATAGGCTACTAAGTGCCAAGTAATGAGCGAGGGGCTTTTGTTTATGGCTTCATGAATTTTCACCCTGACGACTCTCAAAAGTGCTAGGTATTACTCTCATCACTCTGGAGTAAAAATGGCAGGAATTTTTCTGACAACACTCCACGAAGAGGTTTCACTCAACCAATTGTTCATCACGGTCTAATGTCCAACTTTCTTTCTAATAGTCTAAGTGTTTACAGCACCAAGAAATTTATACTTGAAACATTTCAAACCCACCAGTTCACTGTAATGGCAGGAATACATTGCTCTCTGTGAGTAAAGACTGCCATCTTGTGGAAATTGAAAATACAGCAAAAACAATCATTCCATGGAACTAAAAATCTGCGCACATTAAGAACTGTGCAACTAGATTCTTGCAATGTTATACACACACACACGCACACATCAGCACTGCTCATAATTAAATACAAAACTTTCCTTTAGGTATGATTCAAGTTTCATTTAAAGATGCCAGTGTTTTTGAACATTTGAAAAAATATATATATATTTATATCCTCATTTATTATATAAGGGCTCATCCAATTTGCCTTTAAGGCAGTGCATTAGATTTTGCTAAGCTTTTTTTAGCTAATACTTAAATAAGTTTTTGTTAAATATAAAAAGGAGCATGTAGTGACACTTTTCTAATGGAATTTCCAGGAGCATTAGATTCTGCAGCAAAAATTTATGGCAGAACTCTGAGCTTAGAAAATACTTTCATACCCTTCCAACACTTCTATTCCACCCACCCTGTATTCCTAGAATCTGTTGTGGGCTACTCACAGCTTGACTGGGAGGATCTTACGATCTAGCTGTTCTGTCTGTCCCCAAAAATGGGGTGTCCATGCAATGCCTCAGTTATCTGTGCTTCCTGGATCGACTATACATAAAGGCATCTTTGTGGTGTGAAGGCAAATGGAGAAGTCTGCTCACTTTTTCCCCATAGTAACTCCTACCCCCGAGCTTGCTGAACCTGAAAGTTCTACAATTAAACAAATTCTTTGGATTTAAGGCCCTTTACTCCTATTAGCATCAAAATGGGTGTTATAAAGTATGTGTGTATACGTCAATGATCATTTTTAAAACCAAATCATTCTTCAGGTGTAGAAATGATAAGGACACTCTGCGATACCAGATACCACTGAGGAGAAAGAGTAGGCAATCATTGGTTCCTGAATGAACATGGGAATGAATGAAAGAATAAACTAACATGAACTGAGGGCATTAAAAAGAAACAGTATCACAATGTTGCTTAGGCCATTTTGGCTGAATGTGCAGTTGTGGTTTAACATAAATTTCTTCCCCCAAAAAATACCTGGCATGATACCACTCTTTAAATATTTATTGAATGGATAGATGAATAGGAAGAAATGGAATAAGTTAGAAAATCTCATCAGTGACAAGAAAAAGTAGAATCTGAGGGCAGCGTCCATTTACCAAAAACCGTGTTGAGCATATTCAGTCAATAATTACTTGCCTGCTCTGTGTTAGGCAGTGTGGAAGATGGTGAGGACACATTCCAGAAAGGAGGACAGACATCACCACAAGTGATTTTTTTAAAGATTTTATTTACTTATTTGACAGGGAGAGACACAGTGAGAGAGGGAACACAGGCAGGGGGAGTGGGAGAGGGAGAAGCAGGCTTCCCGCCAAGCAGGGAGCCCAATGCAGGGCTCCATCCCAGGACCCTGGGATCATGACCTGAGCCGAAGGCAGACGCTTAATTGACTGAGCCACCTGGGCACCCCAAGAATATTATTTTTTTAGAGATGACTAAATTTTCCCTTCAAGGTATTCAAAGGTGTTCTGATTACCCAGTGCCTTTACGTAGGCAAATAGCTAATGGGTTTGCCAACATGATTTGCATACATTTGCAGATAGGCTAAGCAAGCAACTTCCATGCTGTGATTGAAGATTACAGATGTGTGTAATACCTAACACAGTGCTGCTGATTTCCACGAGTAGTTGTTCCTTTGGATGGAGGCACTATTTCTCAATGTATGTGTGCATGTATGTACGTATGTATGTATTTAGTGAGCTCTATGCGCAGTGTGGGGCTCAAACTCACGACCCTGAGATCAAGAATCGCATGCTCTACTGACTGAGCCAGCCAGGCGCCCCGTGGAGGCATTATTTCTCAAGTGTATTCCTCAAAACTCTAGCTCCACAAATTATTACTATGTATTAAAAAAATGAGGAAAAAAGAAGGAAAGTTAAATACCTTTGGGAAATGCCAAATTAAAATCATACAAGTTTTCTTTTCTACAGGTCTTCTTAGAGCCTTTAATACACTGACTTCTTTGTAAATTTCCAAGAGGGTGTTTCTCAAAGTTAATGACCACGGGACCCTTTTCTTGCAGAAGCTCCTCTAGGTACTAGTGTCCCATGGAACACACTTTTAGAAATTCTGGAAATACAAGTATCTTTGTCTGAGAAGAGGCAGGAATAAGGGTGAAATGTAATCCATCAATATTCATAATCACCTTGGTAAATTCAATTAATCAAATTAATTGCACTTCTTGAGCAGCACTCTGAAGCAACAAGCTTTAGACAGATCAAAATCGTAAGGAGAAGTCCAAGTTATAAGGGAAGCTCCAGTTCGATGTCCATCCTCGGGTGTCAGCTGGGGGTTCTGGGGGTGAGACTAAGTCTCCCCCACAGCCCTTAGGGCTGTTCTTACTCCTGTTTGAGTCAGGTTGAATGTTGACCCCACCCCTAGCCATTATCTTTAAGCTCAATCTTATCAACACAGGGATAACATGAAACAGATAAAAAGGTAATGCTCCACCCAAAGAGTATTTACTCCTTCCAAATGACATCATTCTTCTCTCTAAAGTTTTAAGCAGTCTCTCCCCAAGTAACCCAAGACCTAGGGCAAGAGGGGAAATATAGCTCCACATATCCTAAGGCTGACTATGTGCAAATTATAAGTCAAGTTAAAAACTCTTAGATAAATTATGTTCTGTCTTGTTACCTTGACAAATAGACCTTCATGCCCATAGGAGGTCAGGTCTGAGTTTCTAATTTGTGATAGTTTGGAGTATTGCCACTGACCTGGTGGCCCAGGAAGACGGTCCGTGGGCCCCTCTCTTCCACCTCCAGCTCTGTCCTGCACAGTGAAGGATCGCCCACACAAAGATGTACACCCCTGAGGTCATACATCTGAGCTCAGTCCACACTCTCTAAACACTGGTCCAGACACCTGCGATGCCCTTGCGGCTGTGAGGTCTGCCCTCGGAGGAAATGTGGGGACAAGTTTTCCCCGGTGCTGGAGGAGCTTTCTGAAGTGTTGGGGTGGGAAATCCTAGGGATCCCTGAGGATGGTGCACACTCTGGACAAGCTCACGGCCTTGGCCCTGACCATTCTCACCCTGCGAGAGGGGGCACACCTGGGGGAGGGCCGGAGGTAGGCAGGTCTCAGGTAAAGCCTAAAGAGTATTTGAAAATGAGAATAAAACCTCTGCGAAAAATCACACTTTAAAAAAGCTGCAGCTTTGCAACTAGCCCCAGACTCGGAGTTAAAAAAAAAAAAAAGACGAAGAAGGGTATTTCTTATTTGAATTTAACTACTTCTAAAAGCCTCTGGTCAACTTTTCTTCTTGTTCTCCAAGGTAAGATTATTTTCCCTTTTGGCATTAAAAGGGAAACTACATCAGTTGTGTGAAAAACCAAAAATGATGTATTTTATCAACTTCAAACTTGTCCCGGGGCTTTCTCCCACACTGTGTTAAATAATAGAAGACTTTTTAATTGAATTTCTTTGTGTGTAGCATATGCTGGGCGACATTATGCCAGCATCTTGCTCTAAGCAGCAAAACGTCCTTCATAAAAGCATTAAGATCCAGAGCGTCATTCCGCATGGAGGGAGGGAACACAGAACTGCAACAGCTTGAAACCACATAAAAACGGTGCCTCTGAAATGTAATTGTAAAAACACATTGAAACAAAGTTGGGGGGGGGGATGATACTTAGAGAACAAAATCAAAAAAAAAAAAGAAGAAGAGGAAGGAAGGGGGGAGCAAGAGAGGATACAGAAGGAGGAGAGGAAACCCTGTGGCACAACTCTGTCTATAATATCAAAGCAATAACGTTTTCAGCGTCCTGGCATTCCATCTGCAGGCTAATCTATATGTTCATTTCCCCTTGACAGCCACCATCCTTTAGCGGTGGGATTATAAATGGATGTGTTGTGGACCGAAGCAGTAACGATGTCTGCACTGACACATGGCTGTGTTCTTTACCCCAAGGATCCTGGAGCTTCAGCAGAATGGTGACATGGACATCCTGAAGCACAAATGGTGGCCAAAGAATGGCCAGTGTGACCTGTACTCCTCTGTGGACACAAAGCAGAAAGGAGGTGCCCTGGATATAAAGAGCTTTGCAGGAGTCTTTTGTATCCTGGCGGCTGGAATTGTCCTCTCCTGCTTTATAGCCATGCTGGAGACGTGGTGGAACAAGAGGAAAGGCTCCCGGGTCCCATCGAAAGAGGTACTTGATTGAGAGCTTCTGGCGCTCAGTTGAGCCAATAAGCGGGTGGTCTTTCCCAGGAGGGTAATCAGCAGGAAGAGGATATTGGGCTGGGGGTGGTCCTTGTTTCTTCTTTCTTGGAATATTGAAAATGAATTATTGATGAAATATAAAAATCGATAATGCCAATACCAATGACCATTTTAAGACATCCCAGATATGTGAAGCAGAGATTTGCAGTGCTTGCAAAGACTGATCATTTCACGTGCCATCAAGGGCTTTAAGATTCTGCCAGATCTCAAGGTAGACTTTCATTCAGTGATTTTCTTAAAGGCTGTGATTCCCTTGACCAGTTCACAGAGATGCTTGTCATCTTATTTCAATAAGTTGTTTAACTTATAGGTAAATTATTGGTATCTCTAAGCCTCAGCTGAAGAAATACAGTGCTGTAGGAACATAACCAGAATTTGTCTCTTCACTACCAGCGGCTCCTTCCCTCTATCGGTATGTGGACCTATAGAAGGGATCATATGTTTTTAGCTCTTTGATGGCTCTAAGCTTAATGAATCCAAAGTGTGGAATCATCTAGAGTTAAATTTTTAATAAAATTAAATTAAAATTTTTTCAGAGATCTGAAAGAATAATTGCAGAGTTACACATAATATCTCTTTGAAAGTGGCATGTGCCTTGTTTTCATCAAAAATTATGGAATTTACAAATCAGCAGAGAAAATGTGAAGTTAAAATAAATTACTTGATTAATTTATCATATTTCTACTGGACCAAAAGGTGAAAATTTTTTAAATAATGAAATCATATTCATTCACTAAAGCTTCACAAAATGAAATGGAAAATGACTTGAATTTGCTACATGATTTGATCTGCTGGATAGTTTCAAAGGACAGTTTTAAACTTTCTGTTAGACTTTGGCTAACTGAGGGTTAGAGCAAATCCTGAGAAGATCTGCTTTAATGCACAAATAAAAATGACTTCTCAACGTTCATATGAATTTTTACATATTAATATATTCTTTCAAACAGATCTTTTTCTAAAGTAATCTGAGAATTCCTTTCTACCGCCTTGTATGCAAAATTGATCAGCAGCATTTATAAGGAAAAGCTTGGCTTACCAAAGATAAAACTTAGCTTCCTACCTATCTGAATGATCATACATTCTAAATTAGTAGAGTATGAACTAAAAATTAAGCAGGGTTCACTGTAGTGTTTTCTTTATGGAATAAGCTCCTGGTTTTTCTATTGACATTGATTCAGTGCAAAAGACCACATTAATGCAACATTATAGCTGAGATTTCATATTCTAAAAAATCTGGAAATTAAGGACTCCCCAAGCTCCTTATATTTTGAATTACTATATATGATATTAAATTTTTGCATTATTATATCTGTTGATGGATGACTACATTATAGTTGCTGTGGGAACCATAAAATTACATCTCTCAACCCTCTAAAGTCTCAGTGATAATATTGTATTAATGGATATTTTTTATTGGATTTTGAAATGAAAAAGGAGAAGGAAAAACCGTGATGCACATCAAAATATTTTTCACTGAGGAGCACTACAATAGCACAATGAAAAAAATACATACTCCATTCTAACTCATGACAGCTAATCCAGATCTATGAACAAATATTTTCTCTTCTTATGATTAATAGGTATTTTTAAATCCTCATGAATTTAATTTATTGAACTTGGCTATAAATATGACTGATAGGAGACAATTTTTTTTTTCTTGCCAGTTTTATTTTTCAAACGTTGGGCTTTCATGCTCACTTTAAGTGAAAATCCTGAAAGATTTATGAATTGGTTTCAGCACCAGAAATCTGAGATTTTCCTTCCTTTTCCTTTATTAAGTACCTTCTTACTAAGACTCCATTAGCATAGCTCAAAGCATCTTTGATTTAGAGGCCATTTAGCATAAACCTGGCCCTAGACCAAAGTTGTCATTCGCAGGTCATGACTTGAAGGGGTCTCTAAAGGTCTTGCTGACCTCACAATATTGCCTCATTCAGGTACTAAATAGATTGAGTGTATGACATCCCTCAATTAGAAATGGATTCTTTTGTGTTGAATGTTGTTCTTTCTGAATAATCTCACATCTCTCTGGCCTGAAGAGAAATAACACTTTAACAGTCACTAACACTTTAGTGTGAACTAGCATATCGTATCACTTATCTCCAAGAATGGAAAGTTAAGGTTAGGAGGGAATAGGAGAAAAGAACAGAAATCCAACTTGGAAGGAGACACTCTGAAAAAGGAGAAAGCACGTGGAAAGAAGAGGTGTGGAGGGGGACTGAGTAGTTAAAACCGTATTTTTTGTTTGTACAGATTTGCCTGGGTCTGTCTCTGATCTCATAGAAGGCAATCACCCATCTACTGCTCCCCTACTTTTGTAGTTGCATGTGACATATATAGAACTTTTAGTGCAAGAAAATTATTTATTATAGATAACCTTATCTCAGAGTCATATTTGTACCCCCAGAACCTAGAGCAATGCCTGGCTCATATTAGGTGCTCAATAGGTATTTGTTAAATGAATAAACCCCAAAGTTCAGTTAATCACATATCATGTTTGCTGAACTACTTTTTTTTTTTTTTTTAACCATGGAAGCTAGTACTGATGAGAACCTTATCTTCTTTTTCTTCATCTCCAGGATGACAAGGAAATTGACCTGGAGCACCTCCATAGACGTGTAAATAGCTTGTGCACAGATGACGACAGCCCCCATAAACAGTTTTCCACCTCGTCAATTGACTTGACCCCTCTGGACATTGACACTTTGCCAACACGACAAGCACTGGAGCAAATCAGTGATTTCAGGAACACTCATATCACCACAACAACCTTTATCCCAGAGCAGATCCAGACTCTTAGCCGCACACTGTCAGCTAAAGCTGCCTCTGGTTTCGCTTTTGGCAACGTGCCTGAGCACCGAACTGGCCCATTTAGGCACAGGGCACCTAATGGGGGCTTTTTCAGGAGTCCTATAAAAACAATGTCATCTATTCCTTATCAACCAACTCCTACCCTGGGGCTCAATCTGGGTAATGATCCAGACCGAGGCACCTCCATATGAGCATCCAACAAAATCTCTTCACTGTTTCTTTTGTAGGACTCCCTCTGCAAGGAGCAACTATAAAATTGTGGGACTAACATGGATGTAACACTTAAAAAAAAAAAAAATCAGGATTATTAGTAACAATTATAGTTCTTTCTCTCCACCTTCTCCCTCTTCTCTCTCTTCTATTTCTTTCTCTTTTTCCCTCTCTTTCTGTACATTTCCCTCCACTTTTTTTCATTACTCAACTTGTTCCCCCAGAATATAGTATACTAGGATCCTATTAGTCCGCTTTTCATATACTGTACTTCAAGTATAGGAAATGTGCACTGAGTATACTAAAAGTATATGCAGGATTAATTTTACATAAAGGCCTCTTACGTAACATTTCTCTATTTTTAAAAATATAATTGCAATAACTTCAGTCTTTTTACATTCTTCTGCTGCATCCATACAACGCTCCACTGTTGTTGAGTGTCCTTTAACTGTGGACCAAAGGCAACCCCTGCAGTGTTTATAAAATAATTTAAAGACCATTCAGGCCACATAATATGAGAATGCAATTTTGTAGGATTACAAAAAAGCCATTAATATGCCAGTCAAGACTACAGTTAAAACTACTCTCGCACTGCAACAGTGCATATGACCTTTATGTGATTGTACAGTATTAAAAGTTTTTTCTTATGTACAGTAAACTTTATCATATGGCAGAAGCCTCTATTGTGTTAAAGAAATTAGTATCTCATCTATATATACATATATATGCACCTATATAATGTGTATATATATTAAAGGGCGGCCATTGCTATTGCAATTCATTTAATAAAGCTTTAGTTTAAAAAAAAAAAGCATTGTATACAGGAACTATGTATAGTGCAGGGGGTCTTTTCAGTTAGAAAAGGCAGGTTGCTTTAATGTTCTTCTGACTCGTATTGTTTGCCAACAGAGAATATTTTATACTTTTGTTATTAAAACATCCAGGGCGATTTAGTATTTGTTCCTAGATGTAACTCCTTTGAGTAGGTTTTGCATTTGTTACTCAGCAGTGTATAAAGCTAACCTTGATAATTTTACTTTTAATGAATTATCTAAATGGAAAATGCTATTAGCCGGACCACGTCCACAGCAGCACATAGAGCTCTAGAAGAGTTGAAACGTAGATCATTGAAGGTTAATAAATTCTCTTCCAAAGCAGAAAGCCAATCGATA
Organism: Phoca vitulina; assembly: GCF_004348235.1. NCBI lineage: Eukaryota > Metazoa > Chordata > Mammalia > Carnivora > Phocidae > Phoca > Phoca vitulina. Next base: position 71,443,824 of record NW_022589706.1, read on the forward strand.
CAGCTGTAGTTGGGGAGAGGTGGGAGCCCTTACGAAATATTGATGTGGCCTTAATTACTGTCCTACATTATCCTAAAGAAGAAAATATAATGATCATACTGGGCTCTCGACTTAACCCTGCCCCCCCGCCTTTTTATTCAGTTCTATTTGGAGGAGTTATGTATTTTTTACATTAGTGCCAAGTGTATAGGAGGATGACAGCAAAAACAGTGCCTCTTTGTGCACGATCCTTTTAAAGTAGCATTCTTACCTGTTAGAAATAGAGAATGAACTTTGTTTGTAATCCTTAAATCAAAATGTGGTAAGTAGGAAGCAAGAACTTATCCTGTGTTTTTACGCAGCCATACACTTATTTTAATCTAATTCATTCCGTAGCTAGGATTGATATAGGAATCAACCTATGTGATTTGCTTTAGGAGAAATTAAAAGGTATATTCTTAAGGTATATTATATTTTGATGCTAATTCTGTTCTGGGGAGCATCTTGTACTGTCACTGTTTTTGTACTAAATCTTCAAATATTGTCTACTGTGTAAGGCAGAAAATTTTCTTATCATGCAAAAACCATTTTGTTTCCAGGGTAACAAGTACCTAAGTGCATGCACGACTTGTTTTCCCTTGTAACATTCATGATCTCATTCACAACACTGATTTTAAAACAAAACAAAAAAAAATTCTTTACAACAAGCTATATAGGGACATACCAGATGTTGCAGTGATTTTAGCTATCAACAAACTGTTAACCATGTACAATATTTAAAATAGGCCTATTTTGATGTATTGCCTATTATACGAATACACAAAACACTTTTTGGAGGCCTCAGTTATGAGTGGCAGAGCTTTCTGTGTATAATTTGTCTAAATAATTTGTCTAATAAAAATGTTTTCTAAACTTGCTCTCATACCATTGAAGTCTTAACTATAAAATTTGACGATGCTTACTCTCTCACAAAACGAACTGAATTTTTCTAAAAAATTATCTTGAGTTAATTAAAGCATAAAACACATGAAGTTTTACTAGCAGAACTATGCCGAAAGGAGTGGCTCTCTAAAAACAATACTGTGTGTGTGTCTTAAACCAATGAAAGACTGCCTTTCTGCTATTTGAAACAATTGGAACCAACAATATATTTGTTTTTCTTCACATATATTTATATTTGTGATGTCTCTGTGAGTACTTTTTTGGGAGAGAGTTATCCTGATTCATGTAAACAATGCAACCATTATAAGAATAGCAGGATGATGGTTTGTTACATCAAAGAAAGGAGGAGAGAAAGAAAGAAAGAAAGGAAAGAAAGAAAGAAAGAAAGAAAGAAAGAAAGAAAGAAAGAAAGAAAGAAAGAAAGAAAGAAAGAAAGAAAGAAAGAAGGAAGGAAGGAAGGAAGGAAGGAAGGAGGGAAGGAAAGAAAGAAAGAAAGAAAGAAGGAAGGAAGGAAGGAAGGAAGGAAGGAAGGAAGGAAGGAAAGAAAGAAAGAAAGAAAGAAAGAAAGAAAGAAAGAAAGAAAGAAAGAAAGAAAGAAAGAAAAGAAAGAAAAAAAGAAAGAAAGAAAGAAAAGAAAAGAAAAAGGAAATGAAGGGTAATTAAACTTAGAATTTATGTATTAATGATTGTTTTGCTGTTAGGGAAATACTCATCATGTTGAATCTATTAATTTGAAAATTAATTGACTTCAAGATTATTTCTAATACAGTGTTACTTTCCTCATTTGAACAATATTTTTGTCTAGCATTTAACTCACTCAGTGAATATATATCTGAAAACATATTTAATTAGATTAAAACCTTTGCTGATCTAAAATTCTATTAAAAGTGATTTTTTTATAAATGTTGGAACTATGATGAACTATACAGATCTAGACTCTCTCTCTGGTTTTGCAAATAAGGGAACATAAGATGCTAAGAAGCTGTGACTTCCCAGATGTTTGACAATCTAACACTTAAAACTGGGTCCTTTTTAATTATTATTATTTAACGCTGCCATGCTTCAGTCATATCCACAGGTCCTCATGGGTTTAAATGCAGGGACGGCTCAGGGACAATGCCTCCACCCGGTCCTCTCCCCAAGCCTAGGCTACAAATCTCTAGGAACCTTCCCTCCTGTCTGCGGCCAACTAAAGCACCTGAATCAACCGCTCCTTTCACAGATGGGAAAGTGAACACCTCAGGCTACTTCCCCAAAGTCAGAGCATGAGGCAGACCTCAGGCCAGATCCAGCTTCTCTCTAGTGCTACTTCCTTTAGCCCACTGTCCTCCTGGTTCGCACCACTTACGCCAAACTTGCTATTTTGAAACCAGACGAATACCTTATATCCATGTAATTTTATTCTACTCAGATGTTGAAATTTTTCCTTCGGTGAATCATTAAGAGAACTGGTTGTCACTTTCAACCACATCAGAACTTATGCACAGGTTTTGGCTCAGTCATACATTAGAAGATTATAAGGCCTCCTTTCTTCCCTCATACATATCAAGCTACATACAGGCAATTTGTTGTTTTCATAATTATGTTATTTTTCATCTCTCTTAATTTGGGATTGGTTGTCAACTGAATAAATACTTTAAAAAATAGACTTTGCTGAACGCTACTTTGCTTCATCAATTAAAAAGAAAAAAAAAATATGAGAAGATCCACAATGCCTTCCAAGCCACACGATTGGATAACAAATTATTAGTATTTTATAATCAGAAATTTGGAGTGGAGAAACACATTCGGGACTATTGAGTATAGTAAGTGAGGCAGAGCTAAGAACTTCTGTACTGGTAAACGCAGGTTTTATGCTTATATATACATCTCATGATAACTGACAAAATATAATGGTCTCACTAAAAATTGACTTCCTTCTAGAATGTTTTATTTCTAAAAACAAATCCTATTTCCAATCTTTGTGATCAGATATTAATAAAAGGCTAACAAGTATGGCCATAGTTATCAGTTCAACAAATTGTAGTAAATACCCTCTCATGAAGTAGCATATGAGCTCCCTTGGGCGGAAACGACTTACCTAGCATTGAAAAATCAGGAAATAAAGTTTGTTAGATTTGATAGACTTAATTCTATTATTTGTTTATTTATTTATTATTTTATTCTATTAGTGTTCGCTCAAAACCTATTTTGTGAAAGCCACTGCGCTAAGCAATTACACATGGCACAGATGAATATATATGCTTAAAAATGGGTCTGGATGTGTTCTAATGCCCAGTTCTTTCCTTGTCCCACATCAACATGCAAGATACAGAGACCACCTTACAGACTTTCTGAGGAAGCGGAATGAGTCTCTCCAAGCCAGTGCAGTCCTCTTTGGCCGTGGCCATTCCAACTCACTGGGGCAAGCCATCCTGGCAGTTCTCATGGGCTAATAGAATCTATCTGCTTAGATTCAGATCACCTCCACAAAGAAGACTTGGAGATTTCCCAAGATGCCAGACCATGAGGCCAACTTTTCAGAAATGTGAAAATTCCCATAAGCTCAGGCAAACTATTAACTAACCCCTCCTCCTTATCAATACCTGCGTACCAATCAGAGACTGACTCCTACCTTCAGATGTCCATGTCAGGATGATACAGACCACAGTAACTCATTTTCTGTCCCTGCAGGTCTAATCACTTGTGATAGAGCTCCTCGGTGTTTAAATTTGCTTCACAGGGATTACACAGTGAATCCTTTTCAGGCTACTTTTCAACTTTCATCAACTTTTATTTATACTGCAACTAAGATCCCGAGCCACCTTTCCTGTCATCTAAGACACAGGATACAGTGGGACCTATGAGCCTGAGGAATAGATAGCAGGGTTTTACAGGTTGCCAAATCAGGACAACAGCCTCCAACCCACACAACTTCCAGAAGAGTAGAAACCTCCCGGTTTTGCTCCATGCGTGGAGCTCCACAGAGGCACAGAACAATTACACCACATAAGATTCACCCTCCCATGGGGATAGAAACAGACTAAAGGAGAAGTTGCTCGTTTTCTCACCTGAATTTCCCAAATTTCCTTTGTTTCAATCATTCTCATTTGTTTTATTCCCATGTAATCTTAGTAACAAAGCAAAAATCGTTCAAATTTCAGTAATATATTTTCATTATCTAAAAGCTTTCCTGGACTTGTTATTACACACAAGATAAGACCAAGTGTCACCTCTTGACTAATTTTGCACATTTCCTAGAGTTTCCTCAGAGTGGAGGGAGAAAAAAACTGGTTGTGTGATTTAGACACGTCATTACCTGTGTCATGTGTAGGCCTGGCTATCTGACCTTTGGGAGGAATGGAGGCCTGGTTTCCCTTTGGGGAAGCCTATTGGTTCCCGCCTCAGAACTGGCAGAATGTTTCAAAAGTCTCAAACGACCTGTGATGAAATGGAAAATTCACACCATTTTCAGGATGACATTAATTCTCCTTAATTAAAAACTAATGAAGCTTTCATAACAGCTGTTTTAGAAGGAGAAACATATCACAAAATCAAAAAATGATACAACATCAGAGCTAGACAGGGATGAGAAACAGTGCTTTTAATGAATGCTTTGCCTGCCAGAAGATTTGAAATGTGAGTAAGCGGCACACTTTGGTTTTTAAAAATGTTGTGTCTGATTTTTAAATTGGTGCTACTGAAAATTTTTAGGAATTAAGTAGCAGACACCTGTGGCTATTTTTCATTCTTAAAAATCGGACATCACTATTAAAAAACAAAAAACAACTTGTTTATTCACTACACAAAAGATTCATGATGGGGGCCTTTGAGAATTAGTTTCTCTAATGTGTAATAAATAAGATTCAATTTGCAAAAGTTTAAGTGATATAAGACTTTTCAGGATCAGCCACTTCCTAGAGCAAGGGGCACCTCTATCTACTTGACACTTACGATGTAATGTTTAATTCCTCTCCAAAATTACATTAAAGTTGACTTTCAAATTAATGCTAGGCCTCTATTAATACCTGTTTATAAAAGGTAGCTATAAGATATGTCTAAAAAAAACACACACACACACTAAAATTAAGTTGAAAATAAAGGCATCACATATCCAGCTCATTTAATTTGACCTTATTATTCTAGAAAGAGTTATTGAATGCCTAATATGTTCAAGTACTTCCATAAACAATGTTAAGGAGAGCTCTGGACATTAGTTGCTACATGAGTTATAGTCATGTCGTATATCTAATTGACATAATTGACATTAGATACCAAATGCAGAACTCTCATTCACATATGATCTTTTTTAATGAGTACAGTACTTCTTACTGTACTTACTTACAAATGAACATATTAAAAATAAAAATAAAAAATAACTAAGCAGTGTAGCAAGAGATACATGTAATGGGGACTTCCAGCCTCACTTCTGCATGACTAAGCATTTAAAATTTATTGTTCACTCACTCAGATTTCCCCATGGAAATATCATGGTAAAACTGTTCATAAACCGAGCAACAAGTATATAAAATCACTCCTCGTGTGTAACCTCCATTTTTTGGCATGTCCAATTAACATGGTAAGTCCTATAAAATAATTCAATCGCCAACAATTAATATATTTTAATTAATTCTTTTTCATCATTATTAAATGACATTTTTAATTCTTACTCCACAATCATGATTATGTGTCTCTTTTAAAAAAAAAAAAACTAGTATTAGTACATATACATAAACCTTAGTAACACTGAAGAGCGATTATTAAGAATAAAACAATCACGGGGCGCCTGGGTGGCTCAGTTGGTTAAGCGACTGCCTTCGGCTCAGGTCATGATCCTGGAGTCCCTGGATCGAGTCCCGCATCGGGCTCCCTGCTCGGCAGGGAACCTGCTTCTCCCTCTGACCCTCCCCCCTCTCATGTGCTCTCTCTCTCATTCTCTCTGTCTCAAATAAATAAATAAAATCTTTAAAAAAAAAAAAAAGAATAAAACAATCACACAAGATCAATCAGTCCATTGACTAACAGTTTTCGAGCACCTACTATGAGCAAGGCACCGTAGGACAGAGATTTCCTAACTGGTATGCCAAGGCACACTCCTGAGCCAACAGGGGTCCAAGGGTGCTGAGGTATTGACCCTATCATGTCTCAGGGTGGTGAGGTGAGCCCCTGGTCTGGAATTCTGTCCATGAGCATTTCTAGTCATTTACACCTGGCCTTTCTTCAGAAAGCTCCTGAAGTTGGAGAAACAAAATAGAAACTTTTGAAAAGTTAAATACAAAGTCATAGTTTAAATAACATCAGAAGGCAAGAATATAAATTATATCATGATGCAGAATGTATTCCATTACCAAGTTAGTTGATAGAGAAAATATTCTATGAGAAGAGAAGAAGAAGGCAGCCTAGCATGGGATGGTTTCCCAGAATAAGAGGAAATTTAGCCTAATCACAGAGACTACGGAAAGGTCAGGGGAATGCAAAAGGGCTTCCAAGTGCAAGGAAGGCACAAAGATGGGAAAGAGTGTTCGGAGGATCAGTAGCCCACGATGTCTGGAATATGGGTTTCATGTCAGGAAGTAGCAGATAGTAAAGCTCAGGTGAGACCGTGGAAAGCCTGTAGGCTGGGCTCAAGAGATTGCACTAGACGCTGTTCATCCATTCATTCCTTCATTCATGTAGTCAACAGATGTTCACTGAGCTCTTGCTATGTGCAAAACACTATTCTAGATGCTGGGGACACACAGTAAACAAGACTCCCTGCCTTCATGGAGTTTACAATCAGTTGGAGGAGACAGTAAACGGGATAAATAAGTGAGGTATATAATCGATTAGCTGATAAGTGCTATAGAGAAAAACAAAAAGGAGTGGGAAGCCTGGAGTAAGAGTAGGCATTTCCTATTTTAAATAAGGTGCCCATGAGCGGCCTCACTGATCAGTTGACATTTGACTGAAGTCTTCAAAAGAGGGAGGGAGTTAGCCCTGTCGCTATCTGAGGAGAGAACATTCCAGACTTTGAAAACAGCTAGTACCAGGCCTCTGAGGTGGGACTGTGCTGGGCACGTTTGAAGAACAGGAAGAAGATCCATGTGGCCGGACCACATTGAGGGGTGAGAGAGAGAGCTCAGGAAGGTAACACGAGGCCCAACTTATAAGGCTTTATAGGATGCTATAAGAGCCCAGAAACCATCAGAGTGGTTTGAACAAAGTGGAATGCCTGTTACTAGATCCAGCAGATTGATTATAAAGCCAGATGTAAATCAAACTTGGGATCCGAAGTGCTGCCACTTTCCCACCCTCCCTTGGGCCTAAATATTTGCCACCATTTTGAGTGTTATGGGAGAGTGGCGTGGAGTGCTAGTCGCTGGCCATGCCTCCATTTGAATTTCAGCCCTCGAACCATCAGAGAGAGACTGAAACCTGGCTACTGTTCACAGAGGCTCACAAGCATGAGATGTATGGAGACTGCCAGCGTGGGCAAGAGGGAGCCACTGAAGATTTTTACCAAAGGAGAAACATGCTCTTAAAGGGGTGGTTTAAAAAGATCCAGCTGGTAGTAACTCATAGAATGCAGTGGAAAAGAGGCCAATTGAAAGCCTTGTGCAATAATTCAGGCATGATCTGAACTTCTGCGATAGCCCAAAAAGGAAAAAAAGATACAGATGGTAGATGCGTTTTGAAGGGACAGTAGAGAGAACCTGAAGATTAACTGAATGCAGACTGTAAAAGAGAAAAAGAAACCAAATATGACTGATTTTTCAAATTCAGATGGTAGAAAAGTAGAAATAATCTTACCAAAACGTGCTAAAGTCAGAAGAATATGTTGTTTTATTCTTTTTTTTTTTTTTTCTTAAATTGGGGGTTAAGGAGAAGAAATCATAGAATTGAGAATTGTTTATTTTCCATCATTAGGAGTCTACATGAGGGATTCGGAATGAATGGGGGGGAGGGGTTATCCAGAGTCCATGATTTTTAAACTGTGCTCCCCAGATTCCAGAGGGTTTTCCTCGGGGTTTATGGGGGTGCTGCTCAGCGGAGGTGAGGCTCACTGGGCCTCAGTCAGACCAGCTCTGTTTTGATCTCTTCATGTATCTCACTTATAGTTCTGATTTCCCTCACCTCCGAATAGCACGTCCTGACAGATGACCACAACCTCAACTCCAGCGTGTTCTGAGGCAGTCCACTAGCACATTCAACAATTTTAATTGTCCGTTTGATTATTCTTCCTTACAGCTGGTCTTCGTATTGTGTTGAAAGTTGCCCCCTACTGGTTCTTTGAAATGCTGCAGAGCAAGCCTCATCCCTTTTTCTCACGTGAGGTTTATCCTGTTTCCCACATAGTGAATACTCAGAATTGACCAAACTGTCCTGTGATATGGTGATAGTGATTCAGATCGCATAACTGGGCTTGAAATACACCCAATATCTCCAATGTCCTTAAAGGAGAGAATGAGCTAGAGCAGAGTCCCCTTGCAGTAGGCTTTACTAAAATGACCACAGAGCAGACATACTGAATAGAAAGCCGAAAAAAAAAAAAAAATGTTTTCAACACAGACTTGTCTTATAAAAGGAACAAATTAAAATTAGCCCAATTGTTACAAACACCTGCTATGTGAAAGCCAGTATACTTGGGGCTATAAGTCAAACCAAAAACCTGTGGAACTAATGTGTTTGGTTCTTGTAATTGCTGTGTGCTTTTAGTTCTGAGTCTATGTCCGCTCGAGAGTTCAGAAGGCATCCACTAACACAGTTAAGAGTATTATATGAGAATCAAAAGGTAGGTCTGAAATACTCATCATCACCAATCTTATCCTCTGAGAGTTTAAGAAGTTAGATCTCACCAAGCAGGCCATCAAAAAGGCTACTTGGATTTTGTTCTGGATGTTGTCTGTCAGCTTTAACTGTCTCTCAACACTGAGGTGATGATAATGGTTCACTTTTAAAAGGTCAAAGATGATTTCCCAATTCTAAGGGAAAAATGTCATATATCAAATACAAAACAAGAAATAAGTAGCATGCGCCTTTATGAATTGAGAATAACTTTGATAAAACCTGCTTTTCAAATTGTGTGAGAATACAATCACTTGCAATTTACTCTTGCCCCAGAATCTCACTTTTAAAATATAAGCCACACACATACACAGAACTAATCTTTCTTTTCCTATAAAAGATATAGCACCCAAATTGTGTACACATGTTGTACTGAATATCTACACAAGATAAAAATTTCAAGGTAGTTTGCAGAGTCACACATTTCTGAATTGCACTTCATAAAATATATGGCATATACCCTCAGCTAGAATTATTTCAAGTGCAGGGACTTTAATCCAGTCTCATCTGAAGATGTAAGTTGCCAATTTCTGCTTTAATTCTTGTCCTTTACAAGCCAATATCTATGTTCTTCTAAATGTAACAACCATGGGGAGGGAGGGCATGTTGACCATATGCCAGGCACAGTGCTTGGTACTACCTACATGGTTCACTTGATTCTCATAACCTCTCTGTAAATTTGCTATTACTGATACTAATCGAACAGTTTAAAAACAAAAAAACCTGTCTCTAGAAAGTTAAGTCATTTGGCCAAGGTCATCCAAATAGTATGTGACCAAAACGGAATTCAAACCCACATGTCTCTCCCTCAGAAACTCATGTTCTTTCCATCCCAACAGGCTGCTCCTGACATCAAAGAGAGATGGAAGGTAAAAGGCCCTTTTATAGCCCTTCATTGCTGCAAGAGGCTTTGAACACTATGGGGATCCATAAAGATCAGCTGGTCCTCACCAGCTGACTATATTTTTGATACAAAAACTACAAGTGGTGAATAAAATATTCAAAAAGATGAATATAAATGATGCATGCATCATAGTCGCTTAGAAAACATAAACAGATTCTGATACTCCACCGGATTAGCATCTGCTGCAGACACTGCTTGAAGACCAGCAAACCTGCTGGTCCTGCTGTGGTCTTCATCTCTGCCAGTGATGTCAGCGATCTTTCGGTCTTCTTCCCCGCTTTCTTAGCATCCCTCTAATGGATCCGTTGGAAGAACAAAGCCCTGTTGAGTCACCTCACATATCTCTCTCCTACCTGACCCCCTTTTGTCCAACCTCACTGCTACCAGACAAGTTTAAACACATGTCAGCTTCTGTGGGAAAACATGACAAGCTTCACTCTCTTCCAGCACACATCCCTCCGAACATCTTACTAGGTGATCTTGCTACATTACTTCTCAAGTCACTTCCCAGGTCACTGCATGATTTCATTTTTTTCCCATGGTATTTCTATGGTCCGCTAACCAATGACGAAGCACCTTAGCCAAGAATCCCTTCTGGCAGGAAGTACTAAGGCAGCCTTCACAGAAAGCAATATTTAAGCCAAGGAGGTAGGATTTTGACAATGAGAAATATGAATGTGCACTATAACAGCTATGTGCAAAGAGGAAATGGGAAAATATAATGGACAAGTTTGGGGCCAGGAATAAGGCTATTCAGCTTGAAAGAGAAGGTCCTATGGAGACAGATAGAAGATAAGGTGAGAGCCAGTTGGTTGATGCATTCAACAATTACATTTTGAGAGTCCATCATACAGGTATATACACATATATCTCCACACATGCCAAGATGCTAGGCATGCAGAACATAGAAACATGAACATGCAAGATCTCAAAGCTATTACGGAGGAGATGTCCTGCATACGCATAACTACAACGTAAGGCAAAGCAAACAAGTGCTACAACATAGTATAGGAATTGAAGGGAGAGATGGTACTCTTCCAGGTATCCTTTTATGGAAATACGGTGATTTGATTTTATTTTTTTTAAGATTTTTAGTTATTTATTTGACAGAGAGAGCGAGCACAAGAAAGGGAGCAATCCGCAGAGGCAGAGGGAGAAGCAGGCTCCCCACTGAGCCTGGAGCCCAATGCGGGGCTCGATCCCAGGACCCTGGGATCATGACCTGAGCCAAAGGCAGACGCTTACTGACTGAGCCACCCAGGCGCCCCAAAATACAGTGATTATAAATGATACATAATAAGTACTTTAAAAAGTCTATAGTGTTTTGAGAATTCAGAGAAAAGCAAGACCTTTCTTCACCAGGGTGATAAAATGTCTTTGTGGAGAAGATGGCGTAGGAACTAGATTTAACAAGGAGTATAATTTCCAAAGATACAGCATAAGGGAAAAAACATTTTTAGGCCAAGGGCAAGATATGGTCTAACTCACAGAGGAGGAAAGCACAAAGCATATTTGAGAAAAATCAAATAATTTGGTGGCAACATATGGCCCATGAAGAGCAGTAAGAACATAAGATGACAAAACTATAAAAATCAAATCCAACCACCTACCTAACGTTTGAGTGTAGTGTCTTTTATAGTCTATTCCATCTTTGAACAGCTGTGAATATTAGTAATATGATAGTGTTTACAGTCTACTGGGGAAGGCAGACAATTTAACAGGCAATGACAATAAATTGTGATAAGTGCTATAGTAATGTAAATGTAAAGTGATTTGCAACCTAGTGCAGGGAAAGGAAAAGCTCCCTAGCCGGGATTCCAAGTTAGACCTGAGGTATAATTGAGAGTCAGCCAGGCAAAAGAAAGAGGGATGAGCAGCGTATGCAAAGACCTGAAGCCAGAAGGCAAGATTTGTTCCAGGAACTGAAAAAAGTCACACCAAGTCGGAACTTAGAGGGAACAGAGAATATCAAGAGAATAAAATGAAGAGGTGAAAAGCAGTCCTCAAAATCCTCCATAAACCACATTAAAGAGTTTGTATTTTTTAGGAATAAAGTTCCAGGCATCACTAGGTAGTCACTGAAGAGTATAGAGTGAAGTAGTGACCTGCCCATATTCTTATTTTAAAGAATCATTCAAGCTGCCCTAGGAGAAAGCTTTGGGAACAGGACAAGATCTGAGAAAGGTAGACGAGTTAGGAAGCTTGTGTGGCATCAAGTCCTAGTTACCTGAAGTAGCCACAGAGGAAGTAGGGGGTGGGAAGATTCTAGGGGCAGCTTTGGTGGGAATGGGGTCTGGGTCTGGGTTTGGGGCCTTTTCTGAAGTTTTTAGTGTAAATGAAACCATGAGAGGTAATAAAATCATCCAAGGAATAAGAGGTCTATTTAGCAGAAATGAGATCTAGACACAGAACCCTGAGAAAGATCAACACTTGATCACAGGACAGAAGAGTATTCTGGCTAAAACAGAATGAGGAAGAAAACTTGAGGAGTGAGTAGTCTCAGAAGTCAAGGGAAGAGTATCTCGATAGAGAGAGGTCAGTGTCGTCAACCGCACTCCCGGAAGGAACAGCACCCATTACAACTAGCAGCAGGAAGGTCTTCCAGGTCTCGTCAAGAACAGTGTGGAGGAAAAATGGCAGACAAGGAAGCCAAACTGTAGCTGGTGGAAGAATAAGTGGAAGGGCTTATACGCTGCTCTTCCAAGGAACGTGGTGATGAAAGAGAGGGGAAAAAAAAGGACAGAACGGAATCCAGGAAGGGTGTCTGTTTCCAAGCCAGGGGAGTCTTGAGCACAGTTAAATGCAACAGGAAGGTACAGGGAGTGAGGTCAATGTTGAGAGTACAGCAGCAAGTGGAGGATTCAAAAGGTGGTAAGTTATTGAGTTATTACTTGTGGAATGATTGAATATCATGAGATTAACAAGGTTCGTTATGGTGAGGTCAAGTTAAAATGAGAAATATACCCACATATTTACTAATGCTGGCTTAGCTGCAGAAAGAGAAGGAACACTCAAACATCATGACAGAGATTTGAGGTTGGATATTCGAAGAAACAGCAAACTCAGGGAAATTAGTTTTTAGGTGGAGTGGAAGATGATATTTGGTTTTTAAAATTTTTTAAATTTAAAAATTTAAAAATATCACATTTGAGGGGCTCCTGGGTGGCTCGGTCAGTTAAGCCTCCAACTCTTGATTATGGCTCAGGTCATGATCTCAGGATCATGGAGCCTGCTTAAGATTCTTTCTCTCCCTCTCCCTCTGCCCCTCCTCTCCTGCTCCTGTGGTAGCTCTCTCTCTCTCTCCCTCTCTCAATAACATATTTGAAATGAAGGTAAAATATCCAGGTAGATATATTCAACAACACACTGGAAAGGTAGAAGCTAGGTTTAGCCAGAACATTCAGAATTGAAGTCTCAGGATAAGAAGAGAAAAGCCTCATAAGAAGATGGAAAGCTATTCAATGGCCAGTGGACGTTCTGAGCAGCAAAATTTTACAATCTAGGTACATTCAAGGATAATTAATCTAGTGGCTTCTTATTGGATATTAAAAATATGTATATCACAACTTAATTCTGTCGAAAAATATTCATATAGGAAAATATTTACTTCCTCGTTTAAGTCAATTTCACTATCTTTATATAAAGTGCACCATATACATAAGGGAAATCTAAAGCTTGTTTTCTCATCGTTCTCCTGTTGAAAAGGGATCAGCGCCAACGCCCTCGTGTGGTGGCTCTAGGTAGGAACAGGCGTACCCCTCGAGTCTGATTTGCACCATTCCTTGCCCACATGATGGAGAACAAATCGTCTTTTTTATTATTCTGTATCTGCATCTTCGGAGAATAGAGAAATAACTTTTCTTCCCCTCACAATCTTCCTCTTCTTCATATTCAACCTATCCCAAAGTAAGAGCTTAACCATGGATAACTAGTATGCTGGCAAAAGTCCAAGTCAACAAATACAAATGCTAGATAGATGAACAAAAGTTTTTTTATAATTCAAATTTTCAATAAATAACCATAGAAATGATTTTTAGGAACTTAGGAACTTAGCCAGTGACCTCCAACATTGTCAAAATCAATTTTCCAATTCAGCATCAAAACAGTACATTTTACGATATTTTTTATGTCACATTTTTTCTTTCTAAAACAGTGACTGAAATTATAGTAAAATATCCTACATGGCCCCACTTTCTTCTATCTCCATTAGAATAACATGGGACATGTTGTACTATATTTGAAAAAAAATTCCAATTAGATCAGTTTAAGAGTTGTTTGGGAGGCCAATTGTTACATAAGACTCAAATATCCACAGAGTCTCTAAAATTGATAAGAGTATGAGTTTCAGAAGTATCTGAACCTCTAGAGAACTTTAGAAAATTCTGAACATTTTAACAAATTAGAAAAAAACTGAAGGGTTTCTCTATATATAGCTAAAATATTAGCAACAATTTCTCTTTTTTTTTTTAAGATTTTATTTATTTCTTTGACACAGAGACAGCGAGAGAGGGAACACAAGCAGGGGGAGTGGGAGAGGGAGAAGCAGGCTTCCTGCTGAGCAGGGAGCCCGACGCAGGGCTCGATCCCAGGACCCTGGATCATGATCTGAGCCAAAGGCAGATGCTTAACAGACTGAGCCACCCAGGCGCCCCAACAGTTTCTCTTAATTACTTTTTAGAACACACTACAATAAAATGAGCATGAATAATTCAATATAATTATCTAAAGTCATTATTTAGAACCTAAAATAGAAAATAAGGTAAAATAAAAAGTCCTCAATTTACAAAAATTCATTTCTAGAAGTTCATTTACAAGTCACTTATTTTGAGCACATGGTATATGATTTCTTAGGGTGGGGGAGATATACATAATGGTTGCTTTTTAGGTTAGCTTTCAAAAAATGTTTCATTCATTAACCATTAACACAATTGAAATATTTTTCATAAAATGATTTAAATGCGGTATTTTTACACTAGGTTCTTGCACAAAAAGAAAATACAGTAATATGAGAGAGCATGACATTTTAAATATTTTTAGAGTACTTTATACTGAGAAAATAGATTTAGTGTCATCATCAAGAACAGCTTTCATATCCATCATTTGTCAGCTCTGCTACCCTAGGCAAGTTACTCAATGTCTCTGTGTTTCATTTTCCTCATCCATGAAATAGAAATAAAAATAGGACACTCCTTAGTTTTGCTGAAAAGATTTCATGCCTTAACATGAAGTGCAGAGCACTTAGAACAGTTCCTTGTTCACAGTAGGCTCAAAACAGTGTTATAATGTTATCATTCTGCACACTACTGCTTAATAAAATGTAGGAATTAATCAAATATAGATGCTGCAAGAGGGCAAAATACGGTAAAAGCTAACATTTTATCTTTCAAGCCAATTCTGTAAGGTCTTCATTGAAAGAGATGTACAAGTGAAAATATATGCATTCGCCACTCTATTACTTAGCAATTTTGTACAATCTTGTGAAACTTTGCAATATAAAGTAAAAAAAAAAAATTAAAGCATTCAAATTGTAGAAGTATAAACTTTATTCCAAAGAAAGTAAACTGTTAAATATGCAATAAAATTATTTCACCATCTCTTCAGGGTCAAAATCGTACTTCTGATTATGTATTAGAATATGTTTCATCCTAAATATCTCTGAGCTTTAAGAATGCAAAGAAGCAATAAATAAATAAAAACCAAAAATGCAAAGAAGTTTCCGCAACATTATGAAACAATCATACCCAAAGGCAAGGTGAAAATCAGTGAGGTAAGCCTGTTTATGGAAGCTCTACAGACGAACATGAAAATTACAATTTTTAATATTAAAAAAAGACTTTATTTTCTGTCCAAATTAAAAAAAAAAGGAAAAGAAAGACTGCTAACATTAAAGAGATTTCCTTTTTTGAAGATTTTATCCACTAAAAATGGGTTCATTCTTCAAATTAAAATAGAGACAGAAAAAGAGATCCGGGGCAGTTTCTGATACCATAGACATTTTATGTTAGCTGAAATAGTGACAAATGCAACGCTACAGGGTTAAGAGAAATACAAGGGCTGAGAGAGTTCCTTGTTTTCCTTTTTCCAATCTCTCTTTAGGGAAGAGACAACTTTACCTTTCGTCTTCCTCTCTTACGTTGTGACTCCCTGCTCTCTTTTACAAAGCCAGATGGTGGCGCTGTGGTATCACTTGCCGAGATTTTAGCTTCAATTCCCTGGGCTTCTATAAGCAATAGCATTTTGTGAAGAGTCAAGCCCTCTTAAAAAAAGAAATATTAAACGTGCTTTATTCTTCTTTTTAGTGGTAAGTAAGCCCACCATTTAAGTCCTTATGGTTATTTTAATGTTTACTCTCTTTACAAGGATGTATCTAAAACCTATACGTACAGGTAACTTATACTCTCTAAAAGATTGAGAGGTTGTGGCATTTTTGTGTTATTGTTTTTTCTTAGTCCAAGGAAATAAAAATAACAAATGATTATATTCTGTCTACCTTGTTTTCAGATATCCATAATTTATATATAAAGTCCTATGACACTTCCTAACCCCAACCCACTACCCAAATCTTCAGGAAAAAAAAATTGTTAAGGCTTTTTTCAGTAAAAGTAAACACAGTCTGTTTGTTTGTTTGTTTTTTAAGATTTGATTTATTTTGTTTGAGAGAGAGAGAGCACAGCCAGGGGGAGTGGCAGAGAAAGCAGACTCCTCGCTGAGCAGGACCCTGAGATCATGACCTGAGCCAAGGGCAGACGCTTAACCGACTGAGCCACCCAGGTGTCCCAAAAATAAACTCAGTTTTAATCCCAGTCCTCTCTCAAACTCTCTCAACAATTGGTGAAAATGCTTGTTTCTCTTGAAAGTGATATTATGAGGTTAATCTGGTGATGCCTCTAATTATCCTGACTCTCTCTTCCTCTGTGGATCTCATTAAACCACCTTCTTGTGAGTCTGGGTTTCATCTGATTTATGCCCCACAGATGAAAACTGAAAACAAAGTTGGCTGATGCAAAATTATGAATTGGGCCGTTTTCTTCCCCATCCACATTGCTATCAATGTTCTTCTCCTTTTATCTTTGGCCCACCCTGAACAAAAAGCACTCTGGGTAACCCTACCATACCTCCTTCTACCCTTCTTCGAATTCTGAATAAAGCGAATGTCAGAACAACATTGAAATCAATGCAACTATCAGAATATGTCCAAGGAGACATATCACAGGTGAAAAATAAAGCCCAAGAAGAAAGACACATCAGGAAAGGGCAACATGCCCTTTTAAAGTCTATATACCAAGGGCCCCTGTGACCAAGGTGCAGTCTCAGCATCACTCGCATTATCTTGCTGAATGAGCAAGGGCCAAGAGAAGGACTCGTGATAGTCACGATGCCCCAGCTGGAGGGACACCTGTTCCTCTGCCCACGGCTACAGCTACCACTCCAGGGAGGCCCTTGGAAGCATGGAACTTCAGAGTTCAAGGACTTTCCCACCTCTTCTAGGTAACTTGCGGAGCAGGGTCCATGCAATGGAGATGCCGTCCTCTGCAATTACTTTTTCAATGGAAACTATGTTCTTTTCCAAACAAAACCCTAGATCCAAGTCCAATATGCCAAACAGATTAAAACGGTATTTTAAACACGTTTATAGCTTAAAATTTATGAAATTCACTTCCCGAACGGCAATAAAAGAGGAAAATGGGTGACCGTTCTGGACCAAAGACTGAGCATTCTGCTTACTTTGGTCTTTTAATGGGCCCACATACAAAATTACTGTAGAACGGATCTGTACCATAGAATTTGAAAGAAGCCATTCCTAACCTGCTTTGATAATGGCTTATTTCTCTATGAGACAAAAAAGATTACACTGGAAATAATTGGATTCTAATAACGAAGATAAAGACATTGATCTATAACATGCTTTAAAAGCCCTCATTCTGGAACGATGCCCTGACTCCCCTCTACACCCCCATCCCCAGTTAGGCAACTTCCAATTCTTCCTACGTGTGGAGTTGGTTTCCAACTTGGTTCTATGGGAATTCCCCCTATCGTTAATGGTTGTCTATAATTTAACATGCCTTTTTTCCCCTCTATTTCAATAGTCCTAGTTCCAACTGTCTTCTAAAGTTGTAATATTGAGATGCACTTAAAACCAAATAATTTGAGAAAGCATCTTTCTGAATTCCACAATGCCACTTCGTCTTTTTGTGCACAAGACAACTAAGTTGAGAAGAATTTTCTGATGAATGATGAGGTGAGGCTGAATCTCAAAGCTTCAGAAGCTCCTGGAATGGAGGAAAAAGGAAAGGAAATGAGAGGAGCACCCTGTCTTCTCAGCGTGTCTCCCTCAGCCAGTTTTCACATCTTGGCGCTCTCCTCTAGAGCTTTTAAAATCAAAGGGGGAAAATGAGGTGACAAGAGGGATGATGTCGAGAATCCTGCCTGTTGTCAGGGACCAGTTGTGGGTTATCAATCTAATCTAATGTGGAATTCTCTTTGAAAGAGAAAGACTTTCTTATTTTTCCCATCTATAGCCTGTGTGTGTGTGTGTGTGTGTGTGTATGCATATATATGATTTACCTGATTGCAGATTTTCTTCCTGGAGACTGTGAATAAGTTGATAGAATGAAATTTGTTTCCATCATAAATGCTTCTCCAAACTATAAAATCAAACCCCTAATAGAAATTCTATCAGGGTGTCTCTACTTCTGAGCATAAATGATAGGTTCCTTTTGAGATGGCAGTGATACGTCTGTGGAGTTTTATTTCCAGGGAGACAGGGCAGGATTTGCTGCTATGCAGACTGAATAATGTTGGAAGCCAACATCATGTCACATTTTGTGTGCACTTTCCAAAGATTAATCCAAGCGTTACAAATGGGACACAGACTGCCATTGTCCCAGGGACACTTTAATAACCCACACCTACAATATTCAACCTGTTGTTTGCATAGGGACAACTTTGGGACACAAAAACCCACCAGAACGACTTGGGGAAAGGAGCCATGGAGAGGCAGAGACCCAGGCGCCACGGCACCTCCACATTTCATCCTTCATGGCAAATGAGTCTGTTTGGAGTTTATTTATGCTTGGGGATGGGGGTCGTGCAGCTTGCTTTCTTCAAAGCCCCTCAGCGAGCATGTCTTAAATCGGCTGCACACTAACTTGGTTTCTTCCTCGCTTTGCACTTTCAAGCAGGCTTTGCCAACTCGCAGATAATTTTTGTTTTGTTTTGCATAATGCCTCTCAAATTAAGTAACATGGCCACATGCCCTCAGGACTTAAATTTTGCCTGGCCAGCTTCTTTTCTTTTTCACCCCATCCCCCCCTTTCCTCATGATTCCTGGCATCTGTTGTTCAACTAGGATATTTGTCACGAATGGAAGACTCAGTAGAGGAAGATGAGAAGAACTCATAGTTGTCACATTCCCCCGTTCGTCATCTTTAAGCACAACTCTACAGTTCTTAATTATTATTACTTTCTTATTTACTTTAGAAAACAAATACTGATGGACCAGTAGATTGGAACTGATAACCCAAGTTCCGTTTTGAGTTGAAAATATCAGTAACGTTTTCCATAGAAGGTATTTTTACCGTAGAGATAGAAACATGTAAGAAAACAATGAACAGAATCACAAATAGTTATGATATATTTAATCCTAGTTATTTTGAACAGTCTCCTGAAAATAACTTTTTTCTTTTCATAAGACACTCTTACCTTATTTTATGGTAGTGATACTTATCAATAGGAGGCAATTCACTTAATTTCCACTTTAATGACAGGTTTTAATTATGTGGAAAATGACAAAAGGCAGGAGAAAATGAAACTAAAAGGGGCTAGTGTACATTTTGCTAAAAGACATGTTCCTACAATTTAAACTTAAACTTGCTACTTATTTAAATAAGTATCAACAAATCCATAATAATATAACATTTCAAATTTACGTTTAGTGCTTGATATAATTTTTTAATTCAAACTATGGTATTTCTCTAACATCCTATTTTTGTTTTTATTATCATTCTTATAACCAGGTAGGTAAGTAAGGCTTCTTGATTTCTATAAACATTATTAGCCTTGAGATCTAAAAATAATACGACTACATGGGAATATGTGTATGACGCAGTCAGTTGAGTCTTAAAAGCGAGTATGTTAATGGCAAGTGGTTCATGGGAAAACTGTGTGTAGATTGCTTTGCCTTTATGAGCTTAGTTTGAGGCAATAATGTACCCAGGGGGCAGGTGAAAGAGTTGAGGGAACGTGTGGAGGGACCCAAGTTCATTCTCTGCTCGGGGTCCCACAAGGCTGGAATAAAGCTGTTGGCTGAGCTGCATCCTTTTCTGGCACCAGGAATTCTCTTCCAAGTCCGTTTGGTGTTGAAAGAACTCCATTCCTTGCAGACATAGGTCT
This sequence comes from Phoca vitulina, assembly GCF_004348235.1. Lineage (NCBI taxonomy): Eukaryota > Metazoa > Chordata > Mammalia > Carnivora > Phocidae > Phoca > Phoca vitulina. Next base: position 71,463,844 of record NW_022589706.1, read on the forward strand.
GTATCCCCTCTACTCTTCCCCTGAGGTTTGTTTGGTCAGGGACCCCTCACAGCTCCCAAAGGCTGCTCACAGCTCCTTTCCACATGGCCATTTTCATAAGCCCTCCTGTGCTTCAAATCTCTCTGACTTCTGGAACGCCACCGCCCCCACCCCCCCACCCGTCCCTTTTAGGGGCTTGCCTGATGAGGTCAGGCTCAACCAGATCATCTGCCTTGTGATTAACTCAAAGTTAACTGATTAGTAACCTAATCACAGGAGTGATATTCCATCATGCTCACAGGTCCTGCCTACACTCGAGGGGAGAGGATTATACAGAACTCATCTAGCAGCATGTGGGAACTTTGAGGGCCATCTTAGAATTCTGCTTTGCACAAAAGCTAATTACAGATAGTGAAACGGTTGTGAAGGAAATAAAGTAGGAGATAGATAGAGTGGGCAGAAAAGGCCTCCCTGGGGCAGTAATATTTGATCTGAGACTTACAGGGCAAAGAATGGGCCTTTGTGGGAATGACTGCCAAAAGGGTATTGTGTCACTCTTCAAATTTCAAATTCAATGTTTTATTATAATATTGTTATAATTCCACTGATATGTCAAAGTACCTGCTTTTTGAGATTTCGATAACAAAGCAATTCCTACTTCTAATGCATATTTAAAAATAAAACTTCTTTGTCTAGAAGCTCTAATTTCGTTCCTCCAGGAAAGAGAGTTTGTGGTGCGTTTGAGCTGTGAGCTGCCTTTCTTAGGGGCCCCGCAGAGAAATGTCTCAATAGCAATTGGTGGGGAGATGCCAAGGCACTTTGCCCTTGGAAAGACAAAAAGAAAATCCCCTACAAACTAACAATTACAATTGCATCATAGTGACAGTGTCAAAACCACTCATGCATTAGTTCAAAAAGCATCTGTGCTAGGATATTTTTGAAACACGAATTTATGTTCCACTTTCTACAGTTTTCCCTCCTTCCTCCTCTAAGCATAGAGCCAGGCCCTTTGTGTTTCTTTGCCTGGGGGATTTTGCAAAGTGGAAAGAAGTGCTGGCAGGTGCTTTTCCTGCCTTTGGTACAAACTTAAAGTTATCAGAGATGATCTGAGAAGATCTGGAGATTCAGAAATGCCAGAGAGTTACTCTGGAAGCATCAAGTAAGAAGGGCCAACATGTCCCCCAGAATAAAAAAAAAAAGGAGGGGAGGGGGAAGTGTTGGGGGCGAGGGAGCTGTCAGTGAAAGGGGACCCGGAGAGGAGGTTTGTAGTGCAGGACTCCAGTCTCTCCAAATAATCTTACTTTACTTCCCAAACACAAAGAGAAACAGCAAAGCCTTTGGACTTGAAAGGGACTCTCCCCTCAACCTGGGACGTGAGCATCTCATCAGAAAAACACTGTGGACCCATGACTAGAGAAACCCCCTCGATATGGTGGCTGGTGTTTGAAGACCCGGGACCTTGGCCCAAACTTGATTTGAGGCCAAGCACATCTGGGGGAGGTGAAGGAGAACCTCAATAATGACCATGAGTGAATTCCCCAAGTCAAGTTTAAATCCAGTGTGAGTTTATAGACTATGCATTGTGCACATAACGTCAAGGACTTAGGTATCGGGCGCATCGGGGAACTGTTAACAAATTCTGTCCTCAGTAAGCTGAATCGTTCAGGTAGCCAGAGTTGCTCATACATATGTTATGGACAACACAGAATAAATTTTGCTAGTTTAAATGCTCCGAAGCATTTCTGTACCTGTGACATTAAGTCTCCCTCTACCTTCTCAAATGCCACCTTCTGCCCGCTGAATGGAGTGGTGGTGTAGAAGAAACAGAGCTGGACCAGTTAGCGAGTCCCGGGTTTCTTTGTTTTCAGTCTTTTATTGAGTGTTCTTCATTATCCGAGTGTTCTGGGCTTACAAAGATAAATAACACCAGTTCCTGCCTTTTGTCTGAGAATGGAGAAAGGCAAGAGAGAGAAAAGCGGTTATAGGCAGTATGCACGGTGGTTACTCACCAAAGCTCAGGAATCAGAAAACAGGAGTTCAAACCTAAGCTTTTGCGATGCTTTAGCTGTCTGATCTTGGGAAAACCATGGAATGATCCTGAACTTGTTATCTCACCCATTAAATGGTCCCTACCATTAATGATTCTCACCTCGTGGTGCTGTTGTGGCTATGAGATAGTGTTTATGAAAGTTTATCATTGTAAATGAGTCACTGCGATGCAATGTCTTCAGTACTGTGGTGCTGTATTTATGTAACTCCGCATCGATTTTTCCAGTCAAGCCATCTCTACTGAGGAACTACTACGCTGCCAGATCTGAGGAATAAAAGTCATGTAAACTCTCCAAGTCTGCCTCCTTTGTGAAATGAGAAATTTGGAACAGGTGATCCCTAAAGTCCCTCAAAATAGGTAGTGAGCTCAAGGGGAAACTGTACAAAATACCAGCCCATTGTCCTTTTACAAAAATATTTAGGTCATATCCACGCAGACATAGAGGGGAGAGGGGAGAGAGAAGAACTAGAAGCAAAAGGACAAAAAATATTAAATTAAGCCCAGCAACTATCTATTTTTAAAATAAATAAAATTTTTGGAAGCCAGCTAATAACTAAAATTTTGAATAACTGGATCATTTCACAATTCCGGTACTGAAATAGAGGCTATGTGACTAGCTGGTAAATTTGATCAATAAAAGCAACCAATTAGGATTATTTGGGTAGATGTGATATTTCAAGTATACACCCTTTTACTCTTTACGTAATAAAAAGTTTAATTGAAACTCTGAATTCAGTCAGCTAATTTCTAACCCAATTGCTACGTTTTGCTTTTGTTTAAGAAGAAAAATATTTGAGAAAATTCATAGGTATCCGTTCTCCCAAGAGGTTTCTCTAAACATGGCTGTAATACTTTTCAGCGAGACTCTGAACCTTATTTTAGTGATTAGTCCAATAAATGGAAGCATTGCTAGGTCTAGAACTCGTCAATCTACTTTAAAAGACTAAATTTCTCTTAAATTTTGCATATTTAAAAAAATAAAAGCACGTGTATTCCCGGGGTTTGGATTACTATGAAGAGAATGTGTTCGTCTGATAGTTGGCATGCCCCATTTTGATGTCATTTTGTGGGTCAAAGATAACACCTCTGCAGAAAAGAAGGAAGAGGTAGAGAACAACTGTAAGCATAGCAAGACGAGATTTACAGCACCAGTAAAATATATGACATGACAAGTGGTGCAGAGCAGCGTGACACACGGCAGTGATCCCGTGCAAACTGGGAGGCCCCGTTTGCATCGCTCCTTCAGAACTGTGGCTTTCACTGACATTTATAAACAGGATGAGAACATTATATGACCCTTTGCATGCAGCCACTGCCTAAAGCTGGAAAGCATTGCAATGCCTGATTGGTACCTGCATATCTCATCGAATTTAGGATCAAATAATTTGGAAGCTTTCAGTATCTAGAAATGCTATGCAACATTAAAGACAGAAATGGGATTAGTTTACACTGCATCGGAAAGATAAAAATACTTCTTTTGTACTCTTCTCTGTGTAGTTGTATTAGGACTATGGTTTTTGTGTAAGTGAAACAGACCCCTTAAACTTTCTAGACAACATTTAAATGAGTATGGTGAATCCCCAGCCTTTCCTAATATCAAAGAAATTTTTCTCATGTTACGTATAGATGTTTGAACAAAGATTCATAAATAGTAACTCAGATACACGTGGAAGAAACTCAAGAGAAATTGTAGTTATAAAAGTTATCGCATGGTTATTCCCAATTTGTTGAAACAATCCTCTCATGTTATTGCTAAAAATATGTATTTGACCAATATTTGAATAATTGGATTATATCAGAAATCATTTTCTGTCTTTCTTTTAAGCTGCGGACATAGAAGCCAAAGTTAAAAAGAATTGGGGGCAATTAGCTGGTTGACTTGTTATCTGAGCATAAAATATGTTGGAAAATGCTGAATGGATTCAATGATACCACTATATATTTTCCTAGGAGTTAATAGGTAATGTTATTCGCACAAACACATAAATAGTGCTCAATACACTTACTAAACTGAATTTAATTTAATCGAAAATAACCAACCATTTGCTTATCAAATTTCCTTTTTTTCCTAGATTATTCAGCTAGTAGCATATTCTTTTCCAGGAGGCCTAGGAACACAAGAGTGATCTCATTTATGCAAAAGTAAACTATACACCTAATTAATATAGACTGGTTCTCTAAACCAATCGAACAAACCAGATAATTACTAAATTTGTAGTTACTGTGCTTCCTCACTTGTTTGGTCTTAAAAACAAAGGGTTTCTTTTAGAGACTTGGGTAAAAATTGAATTTAACTATTATCTGAACACCTTAAAGTGGTAAGTTTGTGTATGTGTCAACTGAAACTGGACTGTTTTTCCTTATTTTCTGTGTTTTTTTTTTTATTTTCAGTTCCAAGTTCTAATTCAGTGACATAGTCCTGAAAGATTTGCCACATAAAGTGTAATATGTGAGTAAACAGAGATATTTTAAATAAGACATAACACCATCTTATTAAATATTTTTTTTAATTTATGAAAATGGAAATACTGATATGGAATGTAAAATATTAACTCCTCCTTCTATCTAGACTTTCTATTAATAATATAGAGCATGGCTTCTAACAATAGCTTGACAATACTTACAACAGCATTGCTTTCAACTTCATGCATAAGTAAATAGAAAGTTAAAGCACTGCACTTTCTCACCTCATTTTTTTTAAGGGAAAGGACCATGTGTCATTGAAAATCTCAGCTATGTTGATGCCCTAACAGCAGTGAAATGGAAACAAACTAATTTATAAATCATAGGGAAACTTTGGCGAAACTAACAAATAGGTAAATGCATATAAACATATCTCTGGTTCAAATTCCTACCTCCAGCTCCATCCAGGTTAAAAATCGCCCCAAAATGCCTACCTCACTGTTAAATTTTACATCACACATCCCTAGAAAATAATATCTGGAGAATATATTACATGTCCGCCCCTCCTCTTATGTGTTCTGATGCTGTTTCGGAGACAGAAAATCCAGCTTCTGAGCCTGGATCTGCCTGGCTCTGGTGAAGTAGCTGCCCCAGCCCTGTGTGCTTATGTTTCCGATTCCTGGGAAGTTCTCTTTGCCACAGGGCGTGCCCTGAAACACATCAAAAGAACCAAGTTCTACAAAAGAAAAAAGAAACTCAAGTAGGCTTGAACATACAAAGAGAGGGAGAAAGAGATGAGAAAGGGGCCAGGCAGAGTGTTGAATACAAAATGAGTTCAACCAACCCCAGGAGCTCTTCGTCACTTACATTTATCTTGTTCTGGGAGAGGGGCGTCAAAACCAGCCCTGACATAAACCACCCACTGCCATTGACTTTGACTCTATGTGTGAGTGAGTGAGTGTGTGTGTGTGTGTGTGTGTGTGTGTTGTACATAAAAAGGAACAGATTTCATGAGGTATCACTGTTACCTCACAAGCACCAAAAAGACAGCATTTAAAAGCACAAATCTCCAAAGTCCTAAGTAAATACGTTTAGCATGGTTTTGCATTTAATGAATGCATAGTGTTACTATCAAAATCTTCTAATTGTGCATTGCTTTAACATATTTGCTGCAGTATTTATATTGTAATTTCTGTGCTTAGAATCATAAAGCATGTGAAATTTTCCATTTCTACCTGTAGTATTTTTTACGTGTTTAGTTTTCAGGGTCAGAGCTCATGGTCAAAATCTCTGTAACCAGATACATTCTGTATGATAAATAAAAAACATAAGTAAAATATAAATGGTCCAAAAAGCTGAAAAATAAGAATATCTTTTCTGAGTCTATGCTCATTTCATCTTTGAAATGAATGCCCCGAAATTCTGATTCTCTGTTTTGTTAAAAGTATATTACAATTGATAAATCCCTTCAGATAAATTTTACTATCCCAATAGGATCATGTTCTTGAATGTCTGTGCAAATTTTCTAGAGCTAGAAAGTGTAACATCAGGTTTGCCTACACTATAGTCATGTAATGGAAAATGACCTTTAAATTTTGGTGGCTTGGAGGTAAGTACATTAGCAGTGAATGGGAAGAGATGAACTTGCAAAAAGAAAAGAAGAGAGAGAGAGATCGAAAGTGCTATCAAAAAGACTTTTCTTACTAGAAAGATTTAAAAACATTGCATAAGAGGCACATTTAAAACTTCAACACAAGTTTTTGTTATCAAGACCACTATAAATAATAGTAGATCCAAGATTGTTTCCAATGCATAGGAAGCTATAATCTAACGTGCTGATATTGATTTCCTAACACAGATCCATTGAATTATAGTGTGGATCTACCAATATTATCATGCTTATTTTAATTTGTTGCTTACGTGAGGCTTCCTAATTTCTACTTTACTGTGTTTGCATTATTTTTATGTCTCTAGACGACCGATAAATCGTCATTATAATATAATTCTCACGAGTTGCTTTTGTTAAGTGGTATTCAATACAAAAACTAAAAAAAAATTTTTAAAGGATTTTTGCAAAAGGACATAAGTGCATTTAGGTGAGTGTGTCAGGTTTTCTTAGTGGACTGTGTCAAGCACTGCTCTGCTGGCCTTGCTTGAACAAAGGGTTTCGGTCAGTCGGCTGTCTGGGAGGAGAAGGTACAATCCTGTGCCCACCCTGTTTACACACAGCACAATTATATGTCCATAACTAAAGTGATCTTGCAAACTCTTTTACAGACTCTTTCTCAGTTTCGGCTTTCTTTCATTTCCTTTTTTTTTTTTTTCCTTTTTTTTTTTTAATTTTACTTTATTATGTTATGTTAGTCACCGTACATTACATCATTAGTTTTTGATGTAGTGTTCCATGATTCATTGTTTGCCTATAACACCCAGCTCCATTCATTTTCTTAAGCAAATAAAATAATTTAAAGTTTCAAACATTAAGAGGTGAGGCAATCATGCTCAACTCTGATACATCAGTAATAACAAAATAAAATGATGTGATCTCAGTTTCGTTTCTACAGTGAATTACCCAGAAAGTCTATTCAGAGAGAGAGCAAAAGAGAGAAACAGAAGTAATAATAAATAAATAAATAAATAAATAAAACATAATTTATAATTCTGAATGTTTTAGTCCTGGTCCCAATTTTTCTCTGCCTTCAAAACCAGCCCCTTTTCAAATGTATCACACAAATTCACCATATGATTTTATGTGGTTACGTTTCTTTTTTGCATACTTTGTGCTTAGCATGTAAACCACCACAAAGTGTAAATGCAACAATGGACAAAGCAGACAGAAGACTCACCTAAAGATTAAAAACAAAAACAATATAAAACACGACACCCACCACATCGCAGCCAAAGCCCAGGGGTCATGTGTGATGTTTCCAGGCTGAGCAACCTCTGGAGCCTCAATGAGTTGGTCAGAGATAAAAAGAAGAAAAGCACATCACAGCTTTTACGTGGCCCTCTGAATTCTGCGGGTCAAATAATTCACTCTAACTGCAGGCTTTATAAGGCTGAAGGTCAGTCAGTCTTGACCCTGGAGGTCATGGCGTTCTTAGCAGGCAGCAACTTGCCTTGGGTAACAGCTCCCTGGCCGTCTTGGCTGTGCCCTCAGAAGGCATTGACTGGTTTCCTACCATATCCTGTCCTCTCAGAGGGAAATCCTCTTCTACATCACTGATGGGACTGTATTTTAAGCGATACATTAACAGACCCTTTAAAAAACTGATCATTTATTAAATCAAGCTCCAAGCTCTTAGAGACATAATGATAGTCTTTCCAGTGATATATTTCAAGATCATCTCGAAATTCAAATACGCAAAACCAGTCTGTTATCTTCTAGTGATGTTTCTACCTGTCTAAAGAACATTCGTCCCAATTCCAGAGATGGCCGGGGCTAGGGGCATAGGCTCTGAGGTGGGGCTGCTCCTTACTAATAGTGTGACTTGGAACAAATTTCTAAACTTCTGTAACCATTTCCCTCTCAATACAATAGAGATGACAATAGTTCTTATCTGATACAACTGTTGTGGAGAATAAATGGGATTGAATTAGAAATTAAACCGAGGTGCCTGATGCAACCTATAACAGTGATTCAATAAATTTTAACTGTTATTACACTTACAAAATAATTTTGGGTTCATGCTTCTTGATTCTTCACATCAGCCAACTCCAGAGACTCATTCACTTGGCATTTGTGCCTTTTCCCCATACATTCTTAGTGCTTGGTTCTAGACCCTTATCTCTTCATAACTAGACTGCTTTAACAATAATTTCAATGGATCCTCCAGTCCATTTTTACTTCATTCCAACTTATATGTCACTGCCAGTTTGAGTTTTCATAAGTAATGCTTTCAGCAGTTCTGTCTACTGCTGTTAAAAATCTTTTCTGATTTCCTCTTTCCTACTCCTCGCCTTCAAGAGCCTACACATTTGGATTCTGCTCAATCTATTCATCATTCCCCGATGGAAGAATCAGTTTGCTGTAGACAATTTTCTGCCATACAATTCTTTTCATAGATTCCCTCACATAGTCAACGAATATTTCTTGAGGGCCTACCATGGACCAGATGCTAGGGATGCAAAGATATTAGTTTCCAAGAATATAAAAATAAATAAAATATTCTCTCTGCCATCAATGAGACTATCACAGACACTAGACAATTAAACAACTCATTGTAATATACCAGGTAAGAAGAAGTCTAAAGAAGTATAGGACAAATAAAAGAAAACTATACTGTAACATTTTGTCTTTAGGTGGGAAGGCCTCAAGATGTCTTAGAAAATGAAATGATTACAATGTAACGAAGTATTATTTGCCACACTATTTCTCGCTTCTAGGAATCATAGGGCCCTAAAAGTTTGTGTACTTTTGCCCTTAATTAAAAATGCCCTCAACCTACCAGAATTCTAGCCATCCCCACAAAACCAGTCCTACTTCCTCATCATTTCTTCCTTCATTGTTCTGGTACTTGATCTTTTTCTCTGGAGCTAATGTAAGTCTGTATTATTTAACTTAGTGGTTGATTATATGGAATCTTCAGGTGTTGGACTTATTTTCCAAAGAATCTAACTTAATAACTGTAGTAAAATATAACTAGTAATTGGTTAATTTATTTATTTTTCATGGGAAAATGTGTATCTTTTAAATGACCGTGTTTTTCACATTTTTTTTCTAGCCCACAATTTCCTAAAATTTATGCTACATAGCACTAGTTCTACATGATGCTAATAAATATTACTCAGAACTTTAACTCTTGTTGAAATGTTGGGGAAATACTGAGTTAAAATAGTTAAATAAGTTTGTTTACTGCAAGACTTCCCAGAGCATTATAGCTTGTATAATTTAAGGCTTCAAGAACAGTAAATATTAAGCAGTGTTTCCCAAATCCACTTCATGACAAAACCCACTTCTTGGAATTAGTGTTCACAGGGTTCACTTTGAGGAATTCTGATGTTGTGTAAAGTCTATGGAACTGATTTCTATTTTTAGCTCAAACCATTTGCATAACTTAAATAACTGGTTATTTAATTTAATCAACTGGTAAGTGCTATCAATCCACTAACACTATTAGAAACACTTAGGTTTCTCTAAGTTCTATAACGTTAGCAGAGATTTTGATAAACATAAAACCTGGGCACAAGTTCTCCTAACAGGGACAGAGAGGCAAGAATCACACTAATGTCTTCAGAAGGTTGGCCAAAGTCAAAATCATGATTTGTGCCTACATTCAAGGCTCCTGCTATCAATCTAAATGTTTATGATTCTTTATTTAATGGCTGAATTATGAGATCCACACCTTAGGTCTCAAGAAAGAGGGAAGTTCCTTATTTAAGAGCACATATTTAATCACTGATAGATGAATAGATATAGAAGATATGATATAGATATATATACAATGGAATATTAGCCATAGGAAAAAAATATCTTGGACCTTGAGGGTATCATACTAAGTGAAATAAGTCAGACAGAGAAAGACAAATACTATACGATTTTGCTCATATGTGGCGTCTAAAAACAAAACAAATGAATAAACAAACAAAAAACAGGACCAGACCTATAAAGACAGAGAAGAAACTGATGGTTGCCAGAGGGGAGGGAGTGTGAAGGGCTGGGCAAAATGGGTGAAGGGGAGTGGGAGGTACAGACTTCCATTAGAGAATGAATAAGTCATGAAAATGAAAGGTACGGCATAGGGAATATAGTCCGTGGTATTGTAACAGTGCTGTATGGTGACAGATGACAGCTACGCTTGAGGTGAGCATCGTGTGATGTATAAACTTGTTGAATCACCATGTTGTACACTTATACTAATATAACATTGTGTGTCAACTATACTTCAATTTTTTAAAAGAAAGAACGCATATTTAAATAGGTAGGTTCAAATGTATTTGACAATATCAAATCCAATTAGTGATTCCCAACTTTAGTATGACTTATATAACTATCATCATTAGTTGTAACAGCTTCTGTGTGGTCTGAAACTGATAACTACAAGTCCAGATCTAAGGAAACAGGTTGCAGGATATTACATGTAATCGTATATCCATACCAACTTGGACTCCGTGTGAGGGTGATACTGACTTTGTCCTCTGGTGAAGATATCCAAGGCCTTATCCAGTGTAACCTACCAATGTATCCTAATCCAGACCTGGCTGAACTCCAAGGCCCTCCCCTAAACAGGTTCTAGTGAACCAGAAGTCAGTAAGGCCCTGCTTTCTGATGGTTGCCTGGAGTCCAGAAAACCCATGAAGCCCAACATGGGAGGTTTGTAAGGGCTGTGCTCATGCTCCCCTTTGTTTACAATGGACCTTTAAAGTGGAGCCAATGCCTTGTAAGTAGTGGTAGAACCATGGAAAGCCAAGTCTTGTCTGAAATCAGCCTTGATGTGACCTTATGCTTTATTTTCCCACAGGCTTCATCCCTGCAGAATGAAACTACAACATCTGAAAGAAGGAATGCCTGGCCATTAAGGCCATGTTTGAAACTTGGCACCAATACCTGGAGAAGCCAGGCATCCAGTCACGGCCTGCACCAATCGTCACAACTGGGAGGTCCTCTGGATGATCCGTAACCTCTACCAGCACCACAGCTGCTGATCTCTTTCCCACCTACTGATTTCAGGACCCAAAACATCCTGAATACCCAAAACTGGTGAGCTGATGTACTATATCCTAAGTTAAAAATTCTTATTCAGTTCAAGGAAGTCAAACTCACCGGGTTGTGCCACCGAAAAATCTTTGTTGTATTCCACTTAGAGAAGAGCAACAACGGGACTGCCATTTTCAACCAAAGGTGATGGGTCTTGCCCAAGCCAGCCCATTAGCTTTGGAGGGATGCTTCTATGCAGTGGACTTCTTGCCTATGTGTCCTGGTCAGGAGCACTCACACTGAGGTCCAAGTCTGTACCATAGCAGCTTTGTCCTCCAGCTTCTACCTGTTTTAAGATACACCACAGTCTCAACTGTGGGCCTTGGGACTTCTGATGGCCAAGTGTTCAGGAAGACGTGGAGGACCAAGGAGAATGTGCCTTGGCAGAATTGAAGCAGAAAAAGACACAGGCCTCTTCCAACCCTATTGAAATACTGGTGATTGTGATGAATCATCTTTGGAGAATTTCATCACAGAGCTCTCTCCATATTACTAAAACATTATCTTCACATTTGCCCAAGTGATCCACTTGTCTCTACGCCGAGGGACATTGCCTTCACCCCCAGTGGCCATCAAATATCTGCATTCTGCATGGATCCCTGGCTAATATAGAGCCTCCCATTTGAATCCACATCTAGTAAATTTGTCATTGTAGATAAAGACCTTGGATCATGAGATTACACTCTGGAATAGCAGTGCCTGTGTATACTACCCAGCACCAAAATAACTGAGTATTCCCCATACCCAGATGAACATATCCATATTCATCTATAATACCTCTTCCATGCAAATCAATCTCTTACAAGTAAACTGTGGAAGCACCCCATAGAACATCCCCAACCCTCTTGAATTTGACCAGTTTTTACTGAGAACCTATCATGTGCCCAGCACTGTATTAAATTCTGAGACTATAATGATGGATGAGGCATAGTGCTTGCCCTAAGAAGTGTGCATTCCAGTGGGGATGTCAGACAATTAAACAGCATGATGAGGGCTAGAGCGTTGTAATGATGGCCATGAGAATTCCTTCATGTCTGTTCTTTGACCACCCAAGGAGCTCCTAGTTGCCCAGGCTGACTCACAGATGATCTTCTAATATGCCAAAGCAACCCACAAGATTCAAGCCAACAAGCAGCAGTCCCCAAGGGACCCCCTGCAAGTGGTGATCCTATGGATTCTGCTTACTAATGTATTATTTCTAAACCATCTGACTTTTAAACAAGTTAGATGCTCACTTACTAAGCGCCTTCCCATCACGTCATCAAACTGGTAGCCGTAAGATTGTAGCTGCTCATAGGTGGAATCAGGCTGTAAAGTTAGAAAATTTGGCTTCAAGTTTGGGTCCTGGCACTTATTATGACTGTGGGCAAATCACTTAAACTCTTCGGTCTTTGGTGTCTTTCTTTGCAAAATAAGAATAAAAACATTATATACTAGACCTACCTCACAGGGTTGTTGTGAGAACCAAGTGAAAATGTATATGAAAGCACTTTGTAAACTTTGTTATTTTTGATCACCCCATTTCTCATGGGTTCTTCCTTCTCCCTACCAAATACAATACTATAACTTACCAGAAGGATGTACTATGACACCAGCCCCCCATGCAAGTGAATGATACAAAGAAGATGAAGTACATGCCTTCCTGGATATCTGGTTTCAGTATGGGAACTCTGACACCTCACAAGATGACAAGTATAGAAGCCACAGGACCAAAGCCAGGGCCGTATTGCCATATAGACGTTCCACCATTAACACTTCACTGGACCCAGACACCGGTCAGCCCTCTTGATGGAAGGTTTTCCCCCAGAACCCATTGTAGAGAACCTACTTTTGGCCCCAGCGAACTAAGCAGACAACAATAATTCAGGGAATCACCTGGGCTCTAGCTGCCAAAGGAATCACCAGCCACTCCAGTGGGGACCATGCCTCCCAAGGGAGAGTGAGAAGACTTGGTAAAAGGAGACACTGACTCAGTTAAACAAAATACAAGCCATCCTTCCTGCCTGACCTACTCTAGTTGGGCTGGCAAAAGAAACTCCTAGGCATTTATTTAAAGCAAAGATTTGGTGACACATATCTCCTTTAAGCACAGTTTTTCCCTCAAGCCAACTTGGCTCTTGCCTTTCTGACTTTGACTTGTCTGTTCCCTGTCTGTCCAACAGACGTGTGCTGAGATGTACTCAGGGACTTGCAAGTCTTATATGTTCCTCTTACACACACACACACACACACACACACACACACACACACACACACACCCATTGAGGAATCCCACCCATGTTTCCTGTGCTACCCCCATAAGCCAAGCCCGAACTTGACCTCCCATTTCTGGTGAGTCAAAATGGATTATGGATTGGCTGATCTAATTTGAGTTCAGTCTCACTGGAACAGTCTATGCCCGGATGGAATGCTGACTGTATTTCAGTCCGGGGTAGGAGTTTAGAGTTCCTATGGAGTCAGTGATACCCAGAAATCCTTTAAGAAAAAAAAATTGATTTTTGCCTTCTACTTCAAATATACCACCTTCTCCAAAACTAAGAGCATATTAGCATGTGCCTCCAGGAATAGCATGAAGTTTCTGTAATAGATCTCCTGAGTTAGGAGAATGAGGATTATGTACCCAAAGATCAAACAGGATTGGCATCCCACAAACTCTGCAGTAAGATCTTAAGGCTAAAATATAAAATTTCAACTATAATCCATTCTTCAGTTTCCTGGAGCAAGGAAAGAGGATTATAGGGAAAATGTTGATTCAATGTTCATATCAGTTTTCAAAATATGTTTAAATGTAATGGAAAAATAATTCACAATTTCCTCTTTGCTGTATGTCAGAACAGCTGATCTAATATACCAACTCAATGAGCTAAGAAATTCCCAAATCTTTTCTTAAGGCTATAATATTAAATTTTCATTTTCAATACTTTTACTTTTTTTTTAAATTAAAAGTGTCTTATAGTTTACACTCACTACTTGTTGTGGGAAGGGAGCCAGAGAGACTCAGAGCACCAGCCACCCAAGGTCAGAGGCACTGAGCCAAAGGACCCAGCAACGAGAGGCCCAAGCCAAGAAGAAAAGCTGTTGCTGAAATGACAGACCAAGCATATGAAATAAGATGATCTCCAGGTCATGGTAGTTGAGAAAGAAGAATAGACAGATCCAAATTGGGAAGCAGATTAAGATGTTGAAGTAAGTATCAGGACGAATACAGCCAGGCAAGAGAAGAAGTCCCCTCCGCCACACGTTGTCTGTCTTACAGCAGTTTTTCCCGTGAGTCCCAGTATTATAGCCCTGGTTTTTTAGAAGTAAAATCCTCAGTATCACTGATGTCACTTACAGAGCCAGCCCAAAATAGAATGCTTTCCTTACCCACAGACATACCTTTTGCTGTCTTGGTTGATATAATTTTCTTTTTCAGAGATTTTTAATTTTTTCACAAATCTTTGATAGATGATCTTATCAATAAAAATAAATAATGACTCTCAATAAACAACTTCCTTGGTGGAATTCCAATTCCTTCCAAGTAAAAATTGGTGATAAAAATGCATTCCTTCCATCAATAGTTTGCCTGCCCTTGCACGGCCAAGGCTGTACTATCTAACATAGATCACATGTACGTGAGCCAGAAACAATTACAGTGAAACTCTAGGCAAGGGCAGGCAGAGGGCTGTCTGAGAGTGACACGTAGCTTAACCTGAATCTGCAAATTGTACCTCTCTCTCAAATGTCTCCCACGGCCACATCAGGACACAGAGACTGCCGAGTGAAAGACAGACAGACAGACAGGATAGGAAAAAATAATGCAGGCAGCATTTTGCAGAAAGAGGTAGCTGGATGCAGAGATCCGTCACTCCCCATGGCTGGCAAGAGTGCCAGGCTTTTCAGAGAACTCACATTAGAAGTTGCAGCAGCTCATGGAATCGAGCCAGTAGACACAACAGTGGGAAGAATGGGGAAGATTCTGTAATTAAAGACTGAACCCAGCACACTTCCAAAGAGACGAAGAACTCTCTACTGTTGGCAACTAGGAACTGATTTTGTTTAAGTGAATGTTCTTACTGAACCTGGTAAATCACGGATGAGTGTGGAAATAAAGGAAATCAGTGGAGTACAGCCCTTGGGCTAAGAATAGAGAAGGTAATCTGAATGGTCCCAGGAGACAGAGATCCACAAACTCCCTAACAGGAGAGACTGGAGCAAAGTTGTGTCCTTTCCAAAATGCTGTGTATCCAGCTTATGCTTAACCTGACTGCCTCGTCGATTGCGATTCGTTCTCATCTTTTGTGTGAGTTCAATTCTTCTATATTGAGTCTTTTCACGGCCTTTATAAAGTCCAGAATTTATTAAGAACTTTCACAGTTAAGAGAGTACCTGGTAATATATGATAATTGCCGGCAATACTCTAGAATGACTCAGCCAAATAAGCACCAATTCTTTACTTAATAAAATCTATTTTAAACTGAACAGGTATAAAGGACATCAGGAAAACATAATACCTTCTATTACAGCAACCCCTAGTGTAAATATAATCCCAAATTTCCCATCTTCCACTTAGCCACAAACAAAATTAAATTTCTGAGAGCTGAAAATCTACACAGAGAGTATTACTTTTTCACTAGTTACAAAATGTGGCAGTAACTAAACCATTCTTTGGAGGAACTAATAAAACAAAGTTAAACAGCTCTTAAGTATTCTTTCTTTTAATTTGTGTTGATTGAGAACCATTCACGTTCCAGACACTGGGTTAAGCAATGTACCTAACGTAGTGGGCAAAATTATGGAGTTCACACTCTGGGGTCAGAGAATGATACTAAATAAATAATCATACCAATGAATGTGTAATTGCCAACCGAGATTAATTCCCTCAGGAAAGGAACAAGATACCTTAAGAACGTATGACAAAGAACCCTGACCTAGTTTGGAAGGCTTACTGGAAGAAATAAAAATCTCAAGCTAAAGGAAGAACAATGAGTAGACGTTGGGGGAGTAGAGGTAGGGGGTAGAGGACATTTTAGGCCAAGGGACCAGCAGTGGTTCTTCAGTGGGAGAAAGCTCATCTGAGAACTGAAATGCCGATGGCTGAGAGAACCGGCAGCAGTTCCAAGGGAGGGGAGTCCCAGAAACGAAGGTAAGAGTTGAGTTATAAAGGTCGGTATTTACCAAACGAGGCAGTTTTTGAGGCCACACGAAGGAACTCAGTCTGCAGCCTAAGAGATTCAGAAGCTGTTACAGGTTTTTCCAAGAGCCATATCTTAAATTTTGTGTTGTGTTGTACACAGAGAGTACTCAATATATACACATTGAATAAATTCAGGAAGGTTTTTTGATCCCCCCACAAAAGATCCTAGAGAACTGTCATTAGGTTATCCTAAATTGAATTGGTTATCAGAACCCATTACTCCGAAGCTTCCACGTCAAGAGGCATTCTGAGCTATACATTCCAGTGGTGCCAAGAGTACCCTCACTGCATCCTCTCCCGTGTGCATGCGGAAATTCCGGCTTTAAAACAGATCCCAAAACTGTCCCCATTAGCAGTAGTACAGATGAAAATATTTTGGAAGCTTCCATGACAGTAAGTGAAGGGGTCGTTAGTATTTACTACTCTACAAGGGACAAGGGTTCAATTTAGAATGTAAAGAGGAAATCAGGGAGCCCTAGAAATCCAGCATGCACACCAATAGCAACGTTAGGTTGCAGTCTCTCCCCCTGCCCGCTCGTGGACCCTTCCCTCACCCCAGCCTTCAGAGATTCCCCAGGCGGGGACCTTGGCTTCCCCTGAAGACTAAGGTGCAGGCTTTCTCAGTTCCACTAAGTCAGTGATCACTTGTCCGTCTGCTTCCATTTTGTAAAAATTTGTCAACATCTTTCATTTGTTATGGTCTCCTCAGCCATTCTCTTTGTTCTGTGGGTTTATGCCTTTTGTGACCTTTTTTTTGTCGTATTAATGATGTTTGAGGAGGGCATCTGTGTGTTTAATCTGAAATAATTAACTGGAACTTTCTTATTGTTTTAATTTGCATTTCCGGGTTGAATATGTTTTTCATCTTTGTGGACCATTTCTACTGCTCCTTCATGAATTACCTGCTCTTATCTTTTGGCTGTTTTTCTTTCAGGAACTAGTCATTTTCTTATCAATTTTAATCGTTCCTCTTTATATTATGTCTGTTAACTTACCGTGTGTAAAATTTGTTGCAAATATTTTTCCAGTTTGTCATTTACTTTAAACTCTTATGATTTTTGTACATGGAAAGGGTTCTTTTAATTTTTATGTACTACAGTTTGTGAAACTTTAATTATTAAAAAGTATTATTAATTTTAAATTATTTAATTAATTGTTGAATTATTACATCTTTCAGTGATTTTTATGCATAGAAAGCCCTTACTTGGCCTGATATCAGTAAGACACTTTTGTTATCTTCACAGGTGTCTATAATTTCATGTTTTTATATTTAACTTTTAATCCATCTGTAATTTTCTTTTCATGTAGTGCAAGGAGAGATTTTAAAAAATAATTGAGAAATATAACATGTACACCATCAAATGCACGAAATGTACACCTATAGTTAGGCACAATTTAACAAATAATTGAAAAGCAAATACTCATTCTACCACATCCCGAATCCTTGTCTAAAAATCTGCTTCTGGGAGAACCTAAACTAAAATCATTCCTACTGGAGATGGTGTAGGAAGTGTAACCTGAGATGGATTTCTGGAATTGGATCACCCACCGGCCAGACCGTAACAAAGATAAGTGGGTTGTGATAACCCCTGCCATGCTGTAGGGTCAGTATTACTAAGAGTCTCTTCCATCCTGAACTGGGACGGCACGCAGAAGAAAGGGGATAAATTAGGTTTATGCTCTATCTCTACCATTTGAGAGATATGGCAGCAGTGGTTGTCATGAAAGACTGCAGATATGGTAGGGCGTTGTGGAGAACCATAGATGTACCCCTGAAAGAAAATGGTGGCTCAAGTCAGCCAACCACCAACTCAGGACACAACATAAAATCCAGAAAACGTCTATGACACCCACCTTCACTGCAGCCAGAGGGCAGTACAGGCTGAAAACCAGGCCTGATAGTGAGCAGAGCAGAATTGCAGAGAAGGCTTCCTACATAGCCCTGGCAAATGTACTACGCTACGATGCCTCAACAAGAGAATACTTGCCTTCATCCAAGATTTAGCCCACCGTTCTCATAGTTTATAGGCATATAGGTAGGGTCAAGTTTCAGCATGGCCCACTTGGGCAAGTACTGTTCTTTTTTGGATACAAAGGAATTATTCACCAAAAGTACTACAATACGTAGGGGAACTTCCATAACTTAGGATTTAACGTTCTAGAAGTCCAAATATTATCCTGGGATGGGTTTCTTAAACTTGAGAGAAGCACGGACCCATAGCAAATGAGGTGGAAATGCCAGAAAACAGCTTTATCAGTTTTAGAGGAGTATATGCTTGAATGGATTTAATGTTTAAGACTAGAGAAGCCATTGGCTATGTTTCCCAGCAGAGCCCCAAAAAAAACCTCTTCACCAAATCAAAAAGGAAAGTGCTAATGTGAGGACACTGGCATGACTGAGAAAATTCAGTGACTCCTTTTTAAGTCAGGTGTATAGTTGGGAAAGCTGCCGTGGAATGGAATGATAGGATTCATCCATGTGAATGGAATGATAGGATTCTGGAATTACTATTCCAGGGGCCAGGTGGTATCACTTAAATGTCAAAGGTAAGGTGGATGTAATTACTATATCAGAAAGCAAAGCCAGAATGGAAATCAGGGACCCAGACAGGGATCTGTGGCAATAGCCAACAGACCACAGTGTTTCCTGGGGCACAAGTAAATGGGTAATATGGTAGCCTAAATAACCCCTCCGCCAAAGATGTCCACATCCTAATCCCCTGGAACTTGTGAATGTGTTACCTTACATGGCAAAAGAGACTTGCAATGTGATTAAGAATCTTGAGATGCGGCAATTATCCTGGACGATCCGGGTGTGCCCAGTATAATCACAAGATTCTCCGTAAGGTAAAGGAGGCAGGAGGTGGAGTCAGAGATGGGCATGTGACAACAGAAACAGAAGTCGGAGAGATTTAAAGATGCTATGCTGCTGGCTTCAAAGAGGGAGAAAAGAGCTGTGAGCCAAGATGTGCAGGCAGCCTCTAGAAGCTGGAAAAAGCAAGGGAACACATTCTCCCTTAGAGGTTTAAGAAAGAGCATGGCCTTACTGACCCCCTGATTTGGGCCCTGTGAAACAGATTCCAAACCTTTAACCCTACAACCCTGAGGTATACACATGTGTGGTTTAAAGCCACTGAGTTTGTAGTCATTTGTTGTGATGATTAGTTTTTTGGATCAACTTGGCTAGGCTTTAGTACCCGGTTACTCAATCACACCCGAATCTAGGTGTGAAGGTATTTGTAGATGTGGTTAATACAGTTTACAATACTTTAAGTAAAAGAGATTACCCTCAATAATGTAGGTAGGCCTCAATCAATTAGTTGGAGGCCTGAAGAGCAGAAATTGAGGCTTCCCATAGAAGAAGCCATTCTGCCTGAAGCCTGCAGCGTTAACTCCTGCCTGAGTTACCAGGCTGCTAGCCTGCTCTCAGCGCTCAGACTTGTCGGCCCCCACACTCTCATGAACCAATTCCTTAAAGTACATAAATGTATATATAGAATCTCCTATCCATTCTGTTTCCATGGATACCCTGACCAAAACATTTGTTATAATAGCAATAGGAAATGAATACAGATAGCCAGCAAGGGTATTGTTTGATCTACATAAATAGAGAAGACCAAAGTAGGTAGGTCAACGATTGGTATCAGACATCAAAACAACATTTTACTAATCTTTTCCTAGTTTCTACACTTGAGCAAGTTTGAGCCATTCAATGGAAAGGGGTATTAGATGCCCCGGAGGACTCCTCCAATCCTTTTGCAAATGGACCCAAACTAGTTATACCTGGGAAAGAAAAACACACAGAATATTAAAGGTTCTGTTGGATACAGGTTGTGAGCTGACACTGAGACCAGGAGAACCAAAATGCTATCACAGATGTTTGTTACAGTGACAATATATGAAGTCCAGATGATACATAGAATCCTTCCTAACTCCGTCCAATGGGAGCCCAGTGGGTGCAAATGCTGTGGTCATTTCTCCAGTCCCTAAGCGCATAGGTTAGATGAATATGATTAACAGCTGTCCGAAAGCTCACATTTGCTCTCTAAACCTTGGATTCAAACCCATAGTGGCAGAAGAAGCCAAGGGAAAGTCTCTGAAAATGCACCCCCTCCAAGAGAGGAAATCAGAAAAATGCCACATCCTGAATGGAACTACAGACATTTAGTATCATGCTAAAGGATGCAGGAGGAGTTGTCTCCATCTATCAGTCTGACTCCTGCAAAAACCAGATGGATTGTGGCAGATGGGAGTAAACGACTGTGGTCCTAACCAAGTGGTAGTTCTGATCTCAGCTGCTGGTCTGCTGCTGCACTTACTACGTGGCTATTGATCTGCTGAATTTACCAGGAAGGATGGTTAGAAGCAGTTTACGTTCACTTGAAATGAACAATGGTGCATTCAAGATCTTAACCAAGGATGTTAATATTCGAGTGATAAAGGAACTTGATTATTTGGACCTTTTGCAGGACATCATAGTGATCCTTCTACTGATGACATCATTTTAGTTGGACCTGAAAAGCGGAAAGTGCTTTGTAAAAAATGCCTTTGTGAGGCATATGTGGCCCAGGGGGTGGGAGATAAACCCTACAAATATCTAAGCTCCTACTAAACTAGTGATGATTTTAGAATTATATTACTCCTTGCACCTTTTGCCACTAGGAAAACCATAATGCCTGATAGTCCTCTTTGGATTTTGGAGAAAGCATGTGCCGTATTTAGGAACACAGCTCTGACTTACCAGTTGACTCATGCAGCAGCTAGTTTTGAGTGGGGCTTTGTAGCAGATTCAAGCTGTGGAATGAGCATCCTTGTCCCTTAGATCATATGATTCAGCAGATCCCATGGTGCTAGAGGTATTTGTGGAACACAAGGTTGCCATTTAGAGTCTTTTGCAAGCCCAAGTAGAAGAGTCCTAGCACAGACCCCTAAGCCTTGACACAAGGCCCTGCCATCTGTGGCGGAGAACTATTCGCCATCAAAGCAGATCCTGGCATGTTACTGGACCTTAGTAGAGACTAGACTCTCAACCAAGAGATAGTAAGAGACTCTACAACTGGAGCTGCTCCACTTAATCTGGATATCACATCAAGTCACAAGTGGGGTGGGAGGGAGAGGAGTCACAATAGCAATCCATCATGTTTCGGAGATGGGACATTCTGGATCAGACCCAATCAGGCCCAAAGAGTCTAAGTAATTTATACAAACATGTGTCCCAGGCCCTTATATTACTTAGCTACACCAATGCCTCACCTTTAGTGAGCTAACAGAGAAGGAATGGCTAACAGAAGGAAAAACTAAGGCCTGATTCATGGGTGAGGTGATTTGATACATTTGCAAACCGACAATAGGCCACTGTTGCACTACAGCCGATCTCGGAGAAGGCTCTGAAAGACAGTGTGGAGAGGAAATCCTGTGCGATTCACTTGGCCACCAGCTTTCTATGAAGAAAGAAATGGTGTATGGCAAGGATACACCTTGATTCCTGGGCAATGTCTGGTTAATCAGGGGCCTGTAGGGAGTAAGATTGGAAGAGTGGAGATAAGGGGATATGAGGAAGAATCATGTAGGTGGACCAGTAGGAGTGAACACAAAGTGTCCAGATCTTTATCTCCCATCCCAAAGCCCACCACAGGCCATCTACCACAGAGGAAACACTGAAAAACCAGGTGGTGAAAATGACTCATCCACTGGAAATCAGCCAGCTTCCCTCCTCAGCTGCCCCAATGCTTGCACAATGGGTCCTTGAGCAGAATAGCCTCACCCGCAGGAGCGGAGGGTGATAGAGGAGAGATAAACATAAAATAAATAATCACACAAATAATCATCCGATAATGATTTTCTTTTTTTTTTTTAAGATTTTATTTATTTATGAGAGAGAGAGAGCACGAGCTGGGGAGGTGGGCAGGGGGAGGGGCAGAGAGAGAAGCAGACTCGCTACTGAGCAGGGAGCCGGACTCAGGACTTGATCCCAGGACCCTGGGATCATGACCTGAGCCAAAGGCAGATCCCAACCAACTGAGCCACCCAGGTGCCCTCTGATAATGATTTTCAATACTAAAGTGAACAAATATAATGTACCATTAAAGTGTAAAACGGGGAATTCTGGGGGGTCAGGAAATGCTTCCCTGAGAAAGTAGGAGCTGAAAGTGGAACAGGAAGTAGCCAGACAAAGAGGCGCCAGGAAAGGAAGAGCATAGCAGACAACGTGTGCGAAGGCAGACACGGGAAAATGTTTGACACCTATGAGCAAAGAAAAAACCTGTGTGGCTAGAGCACCGCAAGGGACAGGGATACGTGAAGCAGAAGAGACAGGGAGGGACCAGAGAGAGCGGGACTTTGCAGTCTCTCTTCAAGGATCCTTTTTGCTGTTGCTGTTATAATAGCTGTGTGTCCATTCTCCTTCCTTAGCTGCCTCCTATTCAACTTTCAGGTCTTACTTCCTTGGGAAACATTCTCCGATCCCCCAAATTAGTGTTGGTTGTTGATGTTTGTGCTTACTTTAAGAGCAGTGAAAATCATCGAGAAAGAACCGGACTTTAGAGAAGACTTTACCATTGATTGGCATATAGATGGTATAGGGAAAGTAAGAGGAAATGAGAGCATAGTAGCAAGCCAATCAGGGAAGGAAACCTCCTCAAAAGAAGTTAAGAAAGAACAACCTGAGAAGTAGGGAGAAACAAAGGAGAAGAATATGCCACCCCCAAATCAAGAGAAAAGAAAGTTTGGAAAAAAATGTTTTTGACTGTGTTGAAAGTTGAAGAGGAAATCGATTAAGATATGGCTAAGGAAAATGTCCATTTGACCTAGGAACTGGAGTATTTACACCAACAGAAATCTGTAAATGCCCAAATCAAGGCTTGCTTTATTGTTGTATTGATTGTCTAAACTTAAGAAAGTGATAGTGAAATGTTAATAATGAAGATTAAACTTAAAATTTTGTCAGTGTCTGTAGCCATTACATTATGAATAATATCAAAAAAAAGGGCACATACTCTTACAATATTGGGAAATTATTATTATTATATTCAACAAAGAAGTTGTTCATCATTAACTCTCGAGCGTTTCCGACATACATCCTCATTATTGTTTCACTTTCATCTTATTCATTAACAGTAATTGAAAAACATTAATCCACATTCAAGTGGGCACTCTAGTTTTTCATCAAATGCAGCCATTAGTTAGTTATGGATACAAAAAAGGCAAAAATTAATGAAAGCATTCTATGAGAGCATCGGCAGCTATATTTACAATAAAGAATATTGAATATTTTACTATTATTTATTAACTGTGTGTTACACATTCTTTATATTAGTAAATTTTACAATAAACTTCTGTAGGTATACAATACATGCATGCATTTTTTTCAGTTGTTACACATTTACCAGCATACCACTGTCCCTAACCATCCCAATAGTCATTATAAAGCAATGGTCAGGATATACTTACATAAATTAAAAACAAATCCACAAATATGACTAAAATAAAAAGAGATCTCACAAAAACGTGAGAAAATGAAATACAAGGCAAATTACCCATCATAATATGGTTTCTGTGGAAAGTCTAAATGGTTGACAATGGTCAACATTGTCACATTATAAGTGGTCACAGACACAATCTTTAAACACATGCCATTTGAAATTGCTACAGAAACAGAAAGTCTGAAATTTCTCTTCACTTGTAATTTGCTAAATTAGTTCACTTACTCTAACCTTCACATGCAACTTCCAGAGCATTCTGCTGCATTTTTCTCGCTTTACCAAAATATCTCTGCACTCTGAGTTCAATAAAGAATTAAATTTTGCAAAAGGAAACAAAGAAATTAACATGAAACAAAGGTATGTGGTGGTTTTAACACAAGTTCACAAATTCTTTGATTCTTTTCCCTTCCATTAGGAGCTTAATTGTTCTCTCATTAAGTCTTGACTTAGTAACTCACCTCTAATAACTAGAATATGGTAGAAATGACACAGTGTGCTTTTGGCATGTAGATCTAAAACATAGTGCAGCTTGCTTCTCTCTCCCTTGAGTCACTTCCTCTGGCATAAGCAAGTTGATCATGTGTCAGAGGACACTCAAACAGCCCTACGGAGAAATCCACATGGCGAGAAATAGACCCCCTGTCAACAGCCGATGCTAACTTTCCAGCCATGTCAATGAGCCATCTGGGAAGTGAATCTTCCAATCCCAGTCAGGCCTTCAGATTACAGCCTGAGCTGATATCTTGACTAAAACCTCATGAGAGACCTTGAGCAGAACCACCCAGCTAAGCAGCATCAGAATCTCTTACCCACTGACCGTGACATAATGAATGTCTGTTGTATAAACCACTAAGTTTGGGGGGATTTATTATGCAACAATAGATAACTAATTCAGATACTGTAAAATTGTGAAGGAGTTGACAGTTCCTGGTGGTCAATGACCCTTAGGTAAATGTAGGCACTATAATGAATGCAATTTTGAACTTCTCCAACCTGAAGACACCGCTTTCACCTCCTTGCTGAAAGACAAATGGTGGTCCTAGAGAGGGAAGAATTCCTAGAGGCGGTGGCATTTGATCTAGACTTTGAATCTAGAGTAGGAATGAATAATAGGTATCTGGGGATTATTGATTTGTGGTGACAGAAATTACAATACATGTTCTCAGAAATATAAAGTAGCTGAAGAGAACACAGGAA
This sequence comes from Phoca vitulina, assembly GCF_004348235.1. NCBI lineage: Eukaryota > Metazoa > Chordata > Mammalia > Carnivora > Phocidae > Phoca > Phoca vitulina. The sequence goes on from NW_022589706.1 coordinate 71,488,827, forward strand.
AACTTGTAGAAAAATAGTTCTCAAGATAGGACACATCTAAGAATCCCTTGAAGTGTTTATCTATTTACAAGTTCTGGGCCCCCTTGACAAAGGTGATTTGGTATATGTGATAGGGGCCCAGGAATCTACCTTTTTAATAAATACCCCCAAGTGATTCTCATGCAGATAGATGATCTTTAAAATATAGTTCAAGAGGGGGGCGGAGCAAGATGGCGGAGGAGTAGGAGACCTGGATTTCGTCTCCTCTCAGGAATTCAGCTGGATAGGGATCAAACCATTCTGAACACCTACAAACTCAACAGGAGATCGAAGAAAAGGAGAGCAACAACTCTCTGAACAGAAAAGCGACCACTTTCTGGAAGGTAGGACGTGCAGAGAAGTGAATCCGAGGCGATATTCGGGAGGATAGACGGCGGGGGAGGGGCCTCCGTCGGCCGCTTCTAGCAAGTGATAGAGCCGCGGAGCACAAAATCGGAACTTTTAGAAGTCTGCTCCGCTGAGGGACGTCACTCTGGTGGCGAAGTGGGGGGTGGAACCCTCGCGGGACAGTGTGGTCTCAGGACCCTCGGGGTCACAGAAAGACCGGGGGTGCCTGAGTGCGGCAGAGCTCCCAGGTATCGGAGCGGGGAAGCCAGCTGCAGAGACGGAGCCCAGGCGCGGGCTCTCAGCTCAGGGTTGCTATAAACCGTGATCCGCGGCACAGTCGGGCCACTGCTCCTCCAGCAGGGACCCAACAAGCGGCAGATCCGGGGAGACTCACCTTCTTCCCCCGGGAGGAGAGGTGCGGGAGCGCACCGCGGGGATCTGCTGGGTTTGGAGACTCCACCCGGGGTCGGGTGCCAGAGATAGAAGCACGCGGTCACAGGCCGGGTGAGCGCGGAGTGAGGCCAGAGACCGGGGAGACGGGAGTGACTGACTGCTTTTCTCTGGGGGCTCGCTGAGGAGCGGGACCCCGAGTTCTCGGCTCCGCCGGGGCGGAGACTGGAAGGCCGCCATTTTCACTCTCCGCCTCCAAAGCTGTACGGAAAGCTTGCAGGGAACAAAATCTCCGGAGAGCAAACCCGAGCAGATTACTCAGCCCGGACCGGCAAGGGCGGGGCAATTTTGCCTCCGGCAAAGACATTTGGGAACCACGGCAACAGGCCCCTCCCCCAGAAGATCAGCGAGAACAGCCAGCCAAGACCAAGTTTACCGATCAGTGAGAACGGCAGAACTCCAGCGCTAGGGGAATACTGCACATAGAATTCATGGCTTTTTTTACCATGATTCTTTAGTCTTTCAAAGTTAATTATTTTTTTTAACTGTCTTTTTTTCTTTTTTCCTTTTTTCTTTTTTTTTGAATTTTTCTTTTTCCCTTTTTCAACCAACATCTTATCAATCCCTTTTTTAAAAAAAAACATTTTTATTTTTCATTTTTAAAGTCATATTCTATCCCTTCATAGTAGTTACCCGTATTTTTGGCATATATATATAAGTTGTTCTCTCTTTAAAATCTTGAGATAGTTTCTTCTAACAGATCAAAATATACTCTAAATCTCTAGTGTATGGTTTTTTTCTACTCCCCTGCCTGATCACATTCTCTCCCTTTTTTCTTTCTTTCTTTTTTTTTTTTTAATCCTCTTCTTTCTTTTTTCAAACAACTTATC